>NC_040911.2:79375731-79712814 GCF_004126475.2 Phyllostomus discolor | reverse complement strand
GGTCTAGAAATCATGAAATTTATAAAAAACAATTTTAGAATTTTGGACTAGAAAAAAATAACTTTACTTAGGTGGCCTTCATAAACATCTGACAAATTATTCAAATCCCTTGTTAAATGCACTAGGACAAGGCTTATTTTATTTTTTTTCATAGTTCTGTTTATTTCTTACAAAACAACTCATATTGCTGTTGTTCCTTACTCTTACTTAACACTAACAGTCTACAGACTTTCCTTTAGCACGACTTTATGATAAACATGTAGTGTATTTTGCTGTGTATAATGAACACTTTTTTGCCCAAATTTTTGAGAGAAAATAAGGATGCACATTAAACATGGGTAGTGCTAATTCCGTGTCTATGTAAATGTTTTTAATTCTTTTATTTATGCTAATGCATTACAAGTGTAACTCCTTTAAAATTCTTTTTTTTTTAAATAGGTAAGGACATTGCTTTTTTTTTTTTAAAGATTTTATTTACTTATTTTTAGAGAGGGAAGGGAGGGAGATAGAGAGAGAGAGAGAAACATCAATGTGCGGTTGCTGGGGGTTATGGCCTGCAACCCAGGCATGTACCCTGGCTGGGAATCAAACCTGGGACACTTTGGTTCCCAGCCTGCGCTCAATCCACTGAGCTACGCCAGCCAGGGCTAAATTCTTTTATAATACAAAAAATTATAAAATTCCTTTATAATACAAAACAAGTATCTAAATATAAATAAATAAAGGATTGAATTAAAAAAATAAAGCAGAAGATTTTCCCCTAAAGGCATGGGCCAAAAACGTGGGTGTGAATTATACAAGAAAGCACACGACACACAGCAAACTACAGTATTTTATTTACTTTCATTAATTTTTATTTTTTAACTTTATTTTTATTGTTGACACCAGACAATGTCCATATTACAAGGTCTCTTGTAACATCCTTTTTGTAGGGTAAATAATTGTGATAAACTGAATTGGCCTATTTTTTGCCCAAGAAACCTACTATAGGTGACATCACTGAGAAAAGACTATGGAGAAGAGAAGAAGTGAGGAAATGAAGCCAGCACAATAAAAGCCGACCCAGCAGGGCTAAGGGGAGTGTCTGGTGTCCATGTAGGCTTGCCCGATGCTGTCAAATGGATTCCTGCATGAATTGTGTTTAGTTTTTAAATCTTCATGCTTGTTTCTGTTATACTTTTCAGAGTAAAGCCTTTAAGTTTGTGTCTAATTTTCAGTAACCAGGGTACTGTTTTCTTTGGAGAATCTCAATTCTCTCCAAAAGCTGGGGAATAGTTAAAAATATTGTAAAAACACATCCCTTACCATCAAATCTCCCTCTTACCCTTTATCCAGCCCATGCCCTCTCCTTCCTGCTTATAATACAGAAATTTAGGAATTTGCTATTCTTACCAAATTGACCAACTGAGGTGAGAATTTTTCATGTGAGCAGATAGGTTACTCTTTTTTTAAAAGGTAGCATAAGTACACCACATACGACTGTATCTTCTGTAAAAAGTTTAAGTGATGACAAGTTTATATTAATATTGCCTATGACACAACCTTTTTGGTGCTCATTTAAGAGACAAAATTAATTATTCAGACATAACAAAATTAATGAGATAGCCTTGCTTTAGTTTTCCTAAGGAACTTACCATCTTAAGAGAAGGAAATGGCTGATTTTCAGAAAAAGAATTTTCTTCTGCAACCATAGATTCTGAAATTTTAAATTATAAAAGCTCAGTAGATAAAATATCATTTTATTACTAAGATCTTTCCCTAAATTCTTAAGGCAAAAAAAGACATGCTAAAGTAATTATGAAATCCTTTCATATATAGGTTTAAAGGCTTTTATATTTATTTATTATTTGTAACCATTAAACCCCCAATTTTTGACATAAGCATCTGTTTTGAAGACTAGTTTGCAACATTTAATAGAAATACCATAGTTTGTAGCCCAAACAGTGATTCTTTTTTTATAAAAATTGTAATATTACTTTTTAAAAAGTAGTCATAAGCAGTGATTTGTTATTTCTCATTGTAATTAAGAACTATGTTATCTTGCTAAGACTATCTGAAATATCAAAATCAGCTCAAAAGTTAGAAATTAAGGGGATCTACAGCTATTAATGTGATTTGGTTAGCATTACATTTAATCCCAAACAGATTCCATCTTCAGACACACAAGATTTTTTTCCCAAAAGAGAAAAAAAGTAATACCAAGCTTTTCTTTTCTTTAAAAAAAAAAAAAAAAGCCCACATAATACAAATTAGAAGAAAATCATGTAAAATTTTCCAGCTGATTAAGATAAAGGTCAAATTCATTCTACTATGGACAGTTTTTGAAATATCTATGAGCCTGTAAGTCATATTTATGCTCTGGGGATATAATCTTTGGAGTCTTTAAGCCCTTTCCAATTTTTTTCATAAAGTCATCCTAAGCATTCTGCTATCAAAAGACAGGACATATACAAATATAAAGGGTTAAAAAAAGGATACACTAAGCCTCAAATGAAGGGCATAGGGTATTAAGTTCCATGGAAGTAGAAAGTAAAGTAGAATTACAAAGGGATTTTGTAAGAAGGACAAGCTTTGAGGAACCTGAGGCACTGAGTAGTTAAGTAAACTGCCCCAGGTCACAACTGGTAAATACTGGATAAAGCTGGATTCAAACTCTGGGCTCTGGAGCCATATTCTATGCTTGATATATTTTCTACTTTATAATGTGAAGAATGTTGGAAAGACTGAAGGGTTCAAAATTATACAGAAGCTAAGAAAATTCATAAAAGTAAAAAATCATGGTTACTATTTATGACATATATGCATTTGAAGATTAATATGTGAAAAGCTTTCATGTTTATAAAATTACATTTGGATAGCCCAGTATTATATTCATTAAAATGACCAAGAGTGTTAACATGGATAAGGAAATACCATATGTATGCTAACTATGAAATGAAAACAGTGTTTCCACATGTGTACCTACCTTTTCGATCTTTAGATTTTAGTGCAGTCACATGAGCAAGCTAAAAACAAAACATACAAAAAATGCAGTCATTAGAAAAGTGTTTGTTTACAAAGACATGTAATTTATGAAGAACTAAAACATGAAGAGCTAGCAAATTAGAGAAAACTATCAAATGTAGAATAATAAGTTTAATAAAAATATGCAATAATCACTGAATATATTTTATATGTTTATACATACATATAAGATCACAAATACCCAAGTAAGGAAGGATATAAAAATTCATAAGTTAGGAAACTGTTTATACTCAATTCACCATTCATTTAGGTAACTAATGAGAACAGAAAGACGGATTGTATAAAATTTTGTGTTATAACAAAATATACAGAGACTTTAGATAGTAACATAAGTATGAAACCAACAGCAGCACAAAAGGCCAATTATAAAATAGTGAGTTATATAAAAAATGGCTAAAGCAGTTAGGAGGCAACCTAAGATTACGGATGAGAAGGGCTAGCCCCTATGGCCTCCAAAGATGTGTAGCCTAGCCCTTTCAGGAATGCAAAATCCAATGAGGTCCATGAAAACAAAGAGAGGGATTAACACAAACCCCTTCTTCCTAACAGGACAGAAAACCAAAGCATACGCTCTCTGCATGTTGAATACATCACCTCCATGTGCAAAGAGAGTATTACCATATACAGACAGGTACAAATAGTCTTGAAATTAAAAGATAATTTATATTTTACATTATTATTACTACCTTTAGCAACTGGAGTTGGTCAAATGTTAACTCCTTTACTGGGATTTCAAATAATTCCACTGGATCAGCATCAAATTTCTGAATAAAAAATAAAGAGAAAAGTGAGCCCCAAATTATTAACAAGTTTACCCTACACAGGCCTAATATCTTAGTTTACTGGCTGATGAGAACAGTTTGTGACTACAGTGAGCCCATATAGAGGAGCCCTTCTTAACACCAACTCCCCAGCTCTTAATTCTAGCTTTTGTTTTTAAGGTAAGTGGTAGTGCCTGGAAGAAAAAAAAGAGTTGGGAGCAAGCTATGGCATTGAAGACAAACTGAAAACAAAACCAGAGTACAGTGATTTCCTCTATTTTCTGTCATCCTGTGTGTATTTCATCTGCCATATACCATGCCACATGACTAGGAAATCAGCAGGCAACTACTACATAACTTATTTCTGATCAATTTAAGTTTGTAACCTTCTAAACTTAAGTTTGGTTAAAAACAGCCATAAAAATCAATTATTACTAAAAATGCCTATTTAGCTATGAGCAGTAATACTTAACAGGTATTCTATCATAAACATTTTCCCCATGAGCAAATCTGTCTTATTAGACTTTAATACAATATCAAATGTCACACTGTTTAGGCACCTCTATCTTAATAAGATCAGTTGATGTTCCACCAATAATCATCAGTCCAACAAATACAGGGGTGGGCAAAAGTAGGTTTACAGTGGTAATACAAATAAACAATACAAGTATAAACTGTTTTGGATACTCACAACTGAAAACTTATTTTGCACACTCCTGTATACTAAAATCCATTACTGTTTTTTCTACAAAAAATCCTCACCCCAAAGATGTTTTTATTGATTTGAGAGAAAGAATGGGGGATGGGGAGAGAGAGAAAGAGAAGGAAACATTGGTTGGCTGTCTCCTGTATGCAACCTAGCAGGGGATTGAACCTGCAACCTGAGTTATGTGCCCTGATCAGAAACCAAATCTAGCCCTGGCTGGTGTGACTCAGTGGACTGAGTGTGGCCTGAGAAGCAAGGGGTAGCTGGTTTGATTTCCAGGGTTTTGGGCCAGGTCCCCAGTAGGGGAAGTGCAAGAGGCAAACACACATTGATATTTTTCTCTTTCTCCCTCCCTCCCCCTCTAAAAATAAATAAATAAAATCTTAAAAAGAAAAAAAGAAATCAAACCTACAACCTTTTGCTGTACAGGACAATGCTCCTCCAACAGGGCCACCTAGCCAGGGCTAAAAATCTATTACCTTTATACTCATTCATGTATGTATAATATGGACATAAAAGTTTTTCTGGGAGATTACATAAGAAACCATTAAGAGTAAAGGGGTGGAGCCAAAGAGAAAGGAAACTTTATATTTATTTCATAATCTTATGAACTATTAATTTATTGGAAAATACCAGCTTAAAAATTAAAATGAAAAATACACACAGTTCATTACTTTCATTCCCCAAATAATTCATCCAAATTCAACTTAAGAGCAAGACAAAGAACACATTTTTTAAAAAAAGGAAAAAAAGAGCAAGATAAAGTCTGGTGAAAAAGGGATGTCAATAATACTCTTCAATTAACTCTAATAGCTTTTTAGAAATTAAAACTGAATTAATCAACCCCCATCTTGGTTAGTAAGATCCTTTCCACTCCCCTCCATCCTTCTCCTTTCACTTTGCACTAATGTTTCCTCACAGCAAAAACAACCTGCTCCATTTCCATTCACTTATTCTACTTCTGTCATCTAAAGGTGCATCTCCTACCCTCCCTCTCCTAATACCATTTCACAGAAACAGAAGAGTCCTTCTCTGTACATCATAGTAACCCACACCCATATGCCTGATAAGAATCCACTAGCAGGCAGAGCCAGATGCCTTGTCATCTACTAATAGAACATGCAGTGTCTGGTACCATGTTATACATGCAAGCAATCAAGTCTTAATTTAAATGAACTCCATGGAAAATAGTATCTAGTACCTCATAAGACTTGGTTAATTTGTGTACTAAGTGGAGGCACTATATAATTGTCACAATTATGTTTGTACAACAATTACAATTTTTTAAAATCCTCACCCACTTTTTTTTTTGCTTTTAGCGAGGGAGGAAGGGAGAGCTTAGAAACATCAATTCAAGAGAGAAGCACCAATTAGTTGCCTCCCATAAGTACCCAGACCAGGGATTCCACACACTCAAACTGGCAATCATATGCGCCTGGAAAGGGGAACAAACCCGCAACCCAGGTATGTGCCTTGACCAGGAATCAAGCCCGCAACCTTCAGCTACAGAAAAACACTCCAACCAAGTGAGCCATACAAGCCAGGGTACGATAATTACAACTTTTAAGAAATTATATGCATTTTCAAATCTCCTCTGGACTTTCTCCTGTCATGCCCTCCTCTCCACTCTCACTGTCTCCACTCCAGTTCAGGCTTACCTTACCTTCAGTCCGCATTATAATTCCCTTGCTTCTACTCTCTGTCTTCTTAAATTCCCCTTACATCAGGTATCGAATTATTAACCTGGAAGTTTAATTCTGAACATGTCCTTTCTTGGTTCCAAAGTCTTTCATATCTCCCTAGCTCCTAAGTCTAAACCCCTTCACAGAGGCCCTCCACTACCTGGCTCCAAAGCACTTTTCTAATAATTTTTCACTGTGGCTCTTCCCACTTTGGCCAATCATATTACCCTATTAATTTAAGGAAAAGCTGGAAGCAGAAATAGAAGGCAGCCTAGAAAACAAACACTCTGATAGCTTCCTCTCCTGCCTCAATATAGAGACAGCTGCACATTGTAAAGAAAACCACCTAGAACACAGGTGGCGAACACAAGGCCCATGGGCCAAATCCGGCCCTCCACCTTGTTTTATCCAGCTTCGCACCTTGTTTCTACCCAGTGGAAGTACTGAGCTCCTTGCCCCTAGTTAAGGAGTAGTTACATTTATATAGTCCTAAACTTACATTCAGCCCTTTGAAGGCAGCCATGAGACTGATGTGGTCCCCAGTGAAAATGAGTTTGACACCTCTGAGTAGAATATCCTTGTTAGGTCATATCAAAAAGCCAATTCGGCACTACAGAGACCCTCCTACTCTAGGACATTAATCTTCCTGTCTCAATGTTGTAGGAGCTTGAGAGAAACAAGGACTGACAGTTACTCACCAAGAAAACAAACTGGTCAGCTTTATTTAATAACCATCTATATATCTATTTTAAATGAAAGAATTTCAACATACCTTTTTCATAGTCAAACAACAGGTGAGGTCATGATATACCACAGGCACAAAATCTTTTGAAAGATGTACATCAAATTCTACAAAGGCTGCACCCTGACAGAAATAAAGGAAACAAGTATTTGAAAACTGTCATCTGGCTCACAATACATTTAAAACTATAAGGATGTAAGAAATTTATTGTTCACTATAAAATCACAGACCTGTATACAAAAACATAAAACGTCTTCGTGATTCAATGCTACACTTCAAGCTTTATCCTAAAAAGTAGTTTCTTCTCTTAAAACCATTTTAAGTATTTTCCTTTTTGCTAGAGCAGAGCAATTTTTTCCTGGCAAAAAAGGGCACTGATCACTTGCACATGCCCTGGGGCCCCCTCTGCGGGATGGGACAGCCTTCACCTTTGCCACTGCTCTTAGCAGAAATGGAGCTGAGCAGGCACCTGGAGCACAGGGCTGCCTCACACCCTGCCACCCCTGCACACCTTAGCTGGACAGTGCGTCTTAAAGAAGAGGCAGGAAAAAGAACAGGCTGCAGTCTCTTAGCTCTGCTCCTCGATCCATTTGAGCAGAACACCACAGCCTTTTGTAGCAAAACCTCTGTAACCCGATTAAAGAAGAAACTACAACTGCTGTTGAAAAGACAGAGAAAGCAGAAATGGGCAACAAGAATGATGCACATGGCAAATTTCCTAATAGAAGCCTAAACAGAAGGAAGGAGGGCAAAAATTAGAGTTAAGGATGTATTTTTTAAGTCAGAATCATCTGATATATGAATTAATCCAAATAAAGGCTGAGAATATAACCTGACATACAAATTTGTGTTCACTGCAAGAAAGCCAGCTGGGGTCTAAGGAAACAAGGTCTGAGTTTTCCGTGATGTTTCATGGCCCAGAGAAGTACTGAGTAACAGTGGGTGGATACATTTCCAAACCTTGCCCAGCTAATGAGTAAACATGGATAACAGACTCAAAATGCAGAAGCCAAGTTCTCTGATGATTTCTAAAGCAGGAAATAAGCTTAGCTCTTTCTATTATATAAACAAGACAATAACACAGACCATTTGTACCGAAAAAGACAAACCGTACCACTTCCAAATAGTTGTAATGATTAAACATATTAAATTATAGCTTTCCAGTTTAAATGTTTAATTTGACATAATCATCATCCTTTATGAAAATAATTTTACTAAGAGATAAAATTTGATCCCAAAATTCATGTGTGAGTTTAGGAAATAAGGCAATAACGGACAAAAGCCTCTTCAAAGACATGTTTTTAATATTAAAACAAACCAATCATTAATAACATAAGATATTCTAAAATGTGATCCACATGAGTTACAAAGGAATTTATTAAAATACAAAATAAAAAGGCTATTGAAAACCTCTCTGAAAAGCAGAGACTCTGCAAGTTCTTTAACAGGGATCTTCATGTGTTTACAGCTCATGATTAGCTAGCTGCAATGAATTAAAACTGGTTCCAGTTTTTAGATTAGCTAGCTGCAATGAATTAAAACTGGTTCCAAATAATAAATCAAGGCCTACACATATTTAATATCATCCTTTCAACAAAAGTAAAAACTATCCATTAATATTTATATACATTAAAATAAGTAATTACGGTAAAATGTATCATTATTTTACGTATCACTAAGAGGGAAAAAGTACCACTGCCAGTCAGACCATGATAAAAAGCTAAGAAAGCTGTAAAACCCATCCCAATTTTAGAGATGTTAAAATATGAAAAAAGGCCCTGGCTGGTGTGGCTCAGTGGATCGAGTGCCAGGCAGCCTGTGAACCAGGTGGTCACTGGTTTGATTTTCTGTTAGAGCATGTACCTGGGTTGTGGACTGAATCTCCAGTTTTGGGGGGGGGCATAGGGGGCAGCCTGATGTTTCTCTCCCTCCCTTACCCTCTCTCTAAAAATAAATAAAATCTAAAAAAAAAAAAGAAAGAAAAAAGTGTGTCTTAGAATAGATGTTTGCTCATTTATAAGTGATAAAGTCAAACATCTGATGATCCAAGTTTACTATTAAACTATTTTTAAAAAGGCAAAGTTCAGAAAGGCATGTAGAGGACACTGTGGTAAAAGTAGAAATAAAAGAATGAAACGTTCCTTCACTTTCCCCCTAGTTTAACTCTGGAACATGAGACTTTTTAACCAGGTACAGAGAGGAATGGGAAGTGGGAGGGGAATCTCAGGCTCTTAATTTAAAAAAGTCAAGTTGCACTTGCTGAAAAAAACTAAAATCTAAAAAAGACTCTAACCCTTTAGAACTGGATGAAAAGAGTTAAAAATGTAACATTAGCATTATTCCCAAAGTGAGTATCTGAGTGAGCATATTATTTGGCTGATGAAAACCAGTGTTTAATGGGGAACATTTTTCTTGCCCAACCACTCAAAATTTATTTCAAAAAAAAAATAAAAGGATGCTTCTAATTCCACTGTTTTTATCTCAACTGCACCATGAATCTAAATACAAATGTCTAGACACTTCAACTTCCCTTAGAAACATGTTCAGACAATGCATAAATATTCATTCTCCTTTTTAACCTATTAATGCTGACTGGAGAAGACTCCCCAGACCGAACCATGTATCTGTACTTTTCTACCTTTGGACCAACAGTCCAAAGTTACAAAAAGAGAGGTTCACTTACATGACTAGCAGCATTTCTTAAAGAAGCAATAGTATTTTCTTGAACTTTAGCAAGTCTGAAAGAGAAATGTATAGAAATGTAGTTATCATATACTATAGAGAAGATAAAGAAAACAAATGTAATAAAGAAGCCAGCTACATTTCCAACAATGGAAACAGCACTTACTCTCTATTTTGAGACTAATTTGGCCATTCCCAAAATAAGACTCACCATCACCTGGTTGGTGTATGCATTTATTCCAAAATTTTAAGTATTTATAAGCTGAATATAGACATATCCTATGCTAATACAACCACCCCAGGTGAGGTGACCAAGAGAGAAAAAGAACCTCTGCAGTGGCAGGAAGTGGTAGAGATACTGAACTTGCTCCTGGTGATGACTCCTCAGATGATTTACTACTGGCAGACTGGAGGAATGGGAAAAGGCTGACACTCCAATAGGGTGGAAGTATGGAAACTATACTGAGAACAGGTGAGGAAACTGAGACCCAGAAAGGGCAACATGCTAAAAGTCAGGACCACAATGCAGGCACATTTATGTCATCAGGCTGACTCGTTGGGCAGTAAGCTTGTCCTCCTGGCTTTCTAGTTTGAATTTCTAAAAGACATATTTCATGAAGTACAGTTGGCATACATTAGATTAGTTTCAGGTATACAACACAGTGTTCAACATGTACATACCTTGTGATATGATCACCACAATTAGTCTAGTAACCATCTGTCAAAGTTATTACAATACTATTAACTATATTCTCTGTGCTGTAAACTACATCCCCATGGCTTATTTACTTCACAGCTGGAAGTTTGTACCTCTTATTCCCCTTCACCTTTTTCACCCATTCCTCCACTCTCCTCTTCTCTGGGGCCTGGCTTTCTAATTTTAATGTCTCTTGTATCAATTTAGTTGAATATTAAAAACACTAACAGAATCTTAAGAGAGTCAGTTTCTAATTAATTTGAATTGGGAAACCCAGTCACCAAATTAAATTTGAGTTGCAGGGTAGTAATAAAAGAATCATTTGACCTTTTGTCAGTCAAACCGATTTAACATTATCAAGTTTCAGCTACCAAATGCTAACACTGCTCAAACATTCAACCTACTGAGCAGTTGTTGTAGAATTCCCTGCACCTCGATGTCCAACATCCAGTGGTGTTCTTGGCTTCCAGTACTTGGAAAATGAAGATTTCATGTCACAACTGTATCCTGGTAATGGCTTAATAATTATATAGTCAACTTTGGTAGGGAAAAAAAGGGGGGGGGGACACAAAAATAAAGACAATTAAAAAGGCCACGATGAGCTCAATTACATTTAAATACCACTCAAACTAGCTTTATCAATCTCTATCAAATAGGAAAAAAATCAAGTCAAAACTGATTCAAAGCTTAGAAAATCCAACAGGTATATCCTTGTTGATACAGTTAATATTCTAAAACAAATCACTAATTTGATCTTTAAAATTCTCAAAAGCTCAATTTGAATCTAATAAAAATTTTAACTCTGCTTATTTGTAAAGGACCACCCTGCTTCTCCAGGCTTACCTCTCACTCTACCTATTGTTTTTCTGGAATTTCTGCTCATGATAGGGAGAGTAAGGATCCCAGCACTCTTCCCACTCTCAGCAATGGTGGATGATAAGAGGCAGGCTGTACCCACATGTCCAGGAAGAGCATCACCCTGAACTACATGTTCACTGAGGTCTTCCTAAAAAAATGAGGTTTAGAATAATCCAAATTCTTATACTTCAATATTTTCCATTTAAAGATCAAAACACTCTACAGAGGAAGATCAATAAGAAATACAATCAAATTTATACCCACATGATTTAGAGAGCATTTTTTGGTAATAAATAATACTTTTTTGTACATATTAAGACTTTATGTGTTACTTCATTAACCATAACTCTACTGACTTGTACTTCTGATCCTTTAATATGTATCAGGTGAATTTAAAGTCCTGACTGAAAGTTACTAGGTACTGTACACTCAAAGACTAAGATACACTTGTAGTGAGCTTTTTAATGTATATTACATTCTCTAAAAATGCATCCACACAGATGATATGGGGGGATGAGAGCTCTCCAGGAAATCAAATACTTTGTCAAAAATGGTATTTTATCAGCCTAGTTTATAAATAAAATAGTATTTCCAAAACTGCTAACCAAATGAAAGGGAAGTTAGCTGTTCAAGAGATTATTAAAAGGTAGGTCCCTTAAAGAACAAGGAAACATTACAACCAAAACTTTCTATTTTTATAATAAAATTCCACAGGTCTTATTACTTAGGTAAGATCTAATTATAGTTTTCTTAAAGTGTTTTTGGTTTTTTGAAACTAAACAACTTTGAATTCCATCTAATGCAAGGTAGCTAAAAAGCCACCCACAAAGGCTATGCCTAGCCCTGGCTGGTGTGGCTCAGTAGATTGAGTGCCACCCTACAAACCAAAGGGTCATTCCCAGTTGGGGCACATGCCTGGGTTGTGGGCCAGGTCCCCAGTTGGGGCTTTGGGGACATATGTGAGAGGCAACCAATTGATATATCTCACACACACTCATGTTTCTCTCCCTCTTGTTCTCCCTCCCCTCTCCTCTCTCTAAAGTAAATAAATACAATCTTTTAAAAAAGGGGGGGCCATGCCTAAAGGAATGATCAAATTAAACTATTTGAAGATTATCATTTTAGTTATGTGCAACAAATGTTATCTAGTGGGTTTAAAACCATTCTGAATTCTGTCATTTTCAAGAAAACTGTGGATAGCTGCTACTGCTAGCCAAGGTATATTACCTACCTTCAAAGATTTAAACTTTAATCTCATGGAAATGGGAATGGAAGTGGCAAAACACAAGTCTAAGGAAGCGGTACACATAACTACAGAGCACAACAGAGCAAGGACATCAAGGGAGGGCCAAGGATAACCTGCGGGGAGCATCTGAGCAGCCAATAAGCTAGAGAGCTTTAGTGTAAGCGTCACAAGTAGCTCTGTAAAGTTGGCAGTAGAGATTCTGAACAACCTGGCACAATTTTTAGAGCACCTCTCTCTAATTACATATTTACAATCTCAAGTACAGTTGCAAAAATGAGCCCACTGTTACAATGAATTCTTATAATAAAATGCCTCAATAAACCAGACTTCAGTCATGAAAACGACTCAATCATGCTAGTTACACCACGTTGCCTACCAAGAGTCACACAGCCTGCCCATCCCTGTATTTATCCTTGGGGGTAAATTCAGACATAATTCATCTGTATTTAGAACAGACACAGACATCAGGATATCTAGTCTTGATCTGAAACTAATTCTGCTGAAGTTCTCTTAATTATATTCTTAATAGTACTTGAGTCTGTCAACTTTAATTTTTTTAAGCCTGCTAAAATGTATAGAGGATTAAACATCTAAAGCATACAAGTCATGGGTTTACACAAATTAGACTACAATAAAAATCAAAACATATGTAAAAATAATCTTATGCCTGCATTCTTTCTCAAGTCAAAGAACTACTCACCTCAAAAAAATCAAATATTAATTCCAGGTTATCTGGTTCCATTGTCTGTATGCTATATTCAGTCCAACGATCAGGCTGTAAGCCGTATCCACACTCTGGCTGTGAATGTCTGCACTTGAACTCATTGTCACTTATTAAGGATATCTCCAGGCTATTGGACATTTTGTGAAGCACAGTGGGAGACACCCTATCATCATCATCTTCCTCCAGACCTTCTATTGTCAGCTTTACTCTAAATGAGAGGAAAAAAATGAAATGCAAAAAAGTGGAACAGAAGGGAAACTCATACAAATGTTACCTAAATGCTAAAATTCAGCAGTTTTCCCTGAATATGCAAAATCTTCAAGAAATAAAAATAATACAGGGTGGGGCAAAAGTGGGTTTACCATTGCGAGTATGCAAAACAGTTTATTCTTGTATTATTAACAGTTACTGCATTATTGTCCATAAAAATAACTGTAAGCCTACTTTTGCCCCCCCACCCCCATGTATTAAACACAGATTACACATGGTACAGGTTAAGGCATTAGGTATATTTTATAAAACACTGACATTTTAGTCTATATATATTTCTTTAAAGTATTAAAATGAGACAAATGCTCATTATGCCTAAGGTTGTTTTCATTAATTTTTCCTAATGAATGTAAAAGGTATTTATTGTTACCCAATTTGTAACTGGCTATCTCCATTTCTTTTGAGAAGTTTAACAAATGGATATACATAAAACGAATGCAAAATTGAACCAGATTCTGACAGTGTGCACTAAGACTATTAGACTTGGAGGTTGTAAACTAAAAATTTTCCCCTTACTTCTACTTTACCACAGTGAATTGAGGTACTCTATGAACAGTATATAAACATATTTTCATGCTTTTATTTTTAATCATTTTTATTAATATTCAAATACAGTCATCTCCATTTTCCCACCACCATTCCTGTCCCCCCACCCTCAATCCTACCCCCCTTTGACTTTGTCCATGGGTCCTTTATACACATTCTTTGACAACCCTTTCCCTTCTTTCCCCCATTATTTCCCTCCCCTCTCGTTACTGTAAGTTTGTTCTTTATTTCAATGTCTCTCGCTGTATTTTGCTTGCTTGTTTGTTTTGTTAATTAGGTTCCACTTATAGGTGAGATCATATGGTATTTATCTTTCAAAAAGTATATTATTAAAGAAAAACACTGAATTAAGTATATTTGAATATATGCATTTTTATGTGTTTATATATATTTACACACATGTGCTTTTTTAAAATGAAACAAATGAGCCAAAACATAAACCAAGAGTCTAAAACTCTTATAGGCCTCAGAGCAGTGAAAAAAAAAGACCAATTACCCATGTCATAGGGCCACACAGGCTAGTCTATTCCTTATGAAAGGCAATTACTTGCACAGAGCATGTGTAATGCAAAAAAGTACTCAACTCTAGAATATTTCTTGCACCAACTGAAATGTGCTTAAACACTTCTAATACTATTTATGTAGGAAGCAATGTTAGTGTATAGAGCAGCAATTTTTGATCTTTTTCATCTCATGGCATACACAAGCTAATTAATAAAATTCTGTGGCACACCAAAAAATGTATTTACTGCCAATCTGACCCCCAAAATAGATGTAATTTTGATTCCTTTCACACAGGATAGTTATTGTTGTGTTGGCTGCTGTCATTCTTTTATTTGACAATTTAAGAGAAAAGAGGTCAGTGCCCCTAAATAGTCAGGTAATGTATGTTTTCAAAATTCTTGCAGCACACCAGATAAAAATCGCTGGTACTGAGTAACAGCTGAGCTACAAAACTTTTCATTTTAGATTTAAATAGAATCTGACTGATAATACAAATAATGGAATTGTATTAGTGGAGCCTGCTCTCTCTGCATGGCCTCCTGCCTCCAACCACTGCTGAGCCTTGTCTCTCACCCACATAATTCTGAGGTCTCCCAGAGGGGACATCTATATATATTATTCAATTAGTAATACTGTTTTGTAATCATACTATAATATCAAAAGTAGCACTTCAATAATCCAAACAAAAATCATCATCTCTTCTCATCTAGACAACTGATTCTGTTGGTGAACCTGAAGGAAGAAACATTCTCTACCAGGATACATAAAGAGAACACAAATGGACAGTATTTAACAGGCAAGAAAGGCATAGAAGATAAAAAGGTTATCCTGCAAATAACAATGTGCATCTATAAAAAAAGAGAAAAAAAATCATATTTAAAAGGATCTATGAAAGAATTTGTTACAGGATTTCTTCAAATAGCTACATAAATGTTATACTCTGTCACTGTTTTCCACTTATTAGAGTCAATTGAAAGAGAAACTTGTGTTTAAATTTGATGGCAGTAAGATCAAACAGCATGTCTAGTTTATTTCAAATGTAAGTTGCCCTGGTTGGGTGGCTCAGCTGGTTAGAGTGTCGTCCCAATACACCAAGGTTGCAGGTTTGATCCCTGGTCAGGGCACAAACAAGAAACAACCAATGAATGCATATATAAGTGGAATAACAAACTGATGTCTGTCTGTCTGTCTTTCCCCCCCTCTCTAAAATCTATAAATAAAAACAAAATAAAATAAAATGTGTAAGCTGTTGCTCCATTTTTAAAGTCCTTATATCCTTTTCAGGTATTAATATACCTATAAATTTATTTCCTGTCCATGAAAGTTTGATCTATCACTAATGCAAATCTGGGGGTGGGGGAACATAGTCCGAACAAACATCAGTTTTTAGCCATGCATGATTATTTCAATAACAACCTGTTACTAATTTGTAGAGTCCAATGAAGTACGGTTATACAAAAATATTCCAACTTAAGCCTCAGTAACACTATAATATTAGTAATATTATATAAACTAGCACTCAAAATAATTTCTATAGACAAGAACAGTACAGGACTCAGCATATATTTGCAAACCAATCAGAACCCCAACCATTAATATCTATTAATTTCTTAATTACAGTCAAGGAAAATAATCCTAATAAGCCCAATCAACCAAGGCTTTATCTTCTTCTAGTTTAGTTCAAGGTCTTATGCTAATGAGACAGTTTATAGCTGCCACACAATTTATTTGCTTCTTTTAACATGTAGACAGAATATTCAATTATATGACTAACTGGTTAGAGAATCTTTGCAGTCAAATGGATCCTGCAGATCAACCATTTGGTCCAACAGCCTCGGTTTTTCTGAAGCAAAGAAGAGGCCTAGAAATGCACAGAGACAAGGTACACCCAAAACCCTTTACTCACTCTCAGAGCAGCCAATGCAAATAACTATGAAGGGTTACATATGCTTTCCCTTATGTATTTTATGATTGGGATAAGTATTATAATATTTAAGCAGTTATGGTAAAACATTTAAGGATTTTCAAACTATAGTATTGTTATGAATTATATCCAAATGACAGAGCTGCCTGGGTTACTTAGAAGCCAGTTCACTCAAAGGTATATATAATGACATTACAGTAAAATAAAGTTACTATTTATTTAGCTATTCACACAAAGCTTAACATCTGTTTCTTAAAATTAACATAGGATTAAAAAGAAACTAATATGGAACTGCTATGCTAAGGGCTATCTTTCTTCATGGAAAGGTTTTCATTTTTTAGCTATAGGGAAGTTTAGGACACTGAAGGATATTTCCAACAATAATTTTTCTGTTTATGCCATTCTGCCCTCACTTAGCACAAAATCATTTCCTTATATCAATCTTAAACTAGCGACTGCTACATTAAGAAATTATAAATGGACTGGGAACCAAAGTGTCCCAGGTTCGATTCCCAGCCAGGGTACATGCCTGGGTTGCAGGCCATAACCCCCAGCAACCACACATTGATGTTTCTCTCTCTCTATCTCCCTCCCTTCCCCTCTAAAAACAAACAAATAAAATCTTAAAAAAAAATTAAAAAACAAAACAAAACCTGCAACCTTTAAAAAAAAAGAAATTAAATGGAATAAGCTATACAGATGAATAAACTTGGGAACATTTACATAAAAAACAAATTATACTAGCTTCAAATTTAGAGATTAAGACTAGCATAAGTACATGTAACTGCAGCAACCTGAGGCAGGCAGCAGGCCACTGTCACCAGACCCTACAGTTATTAGAAAATGAGACATTATAACTCTGCTCTTTTCTCAGTTTATACACTTTAAGGCTAATACCAGAAACCTATAGCATTAGTGAAAATAAATGGCCTAAGTAACAAACACACATGGTCCTACCTAAATCTAGATTTTTTAAATTTCTTCTTGGTTATTGAGACAGGAGGCTTTTCAGAATAATGCAAACGTAATCTTATTTCAGTCTGACATGTCAGCCATCCCGAATCCAAAGTCTCAACACCATCTGGTAAGTAATAGAAAGAACAGTAATTATTATACATATTTTTAAAATAATCCAGTCAATACAATACATGCTGACAATTCTAGTTCACATTCAGATTTTAATACACTAAAGTTATATGTCACTGGTATATATATGTAGTCTTAAATCTGTCATTGAAAAAGAACTTTTATATGATAAAAAAGGGGGAGAAAAGTGAAATGAATGTTAACAGTAGCCATAGTTGAACAACTTAAATAAAAATATTCTTACAATCCATTCTAAATTCACTACCGAAGTAATAAAAATCTATTTCAGAAAGAATACATGCTCCAAGATGGCTTGTAACCTACAGTTGTTCCATTGGAGATTACAACTAAGCTTTGAAAGCTTCCCAGATCTGAGATATATATTTATATTTATTCAGCTGAAACTAGTTATACCAATAGTGCTAGGGACTGAGATATGAGAGGACAAGACTAAAATTGTGAGTCAATCCTGTACTCTCACACTTATATAATGTACCATAAATTGTACAACTATGATAGCACTGTATTAGCCCTGTTTAATCACAGTTTCCTACTAAAATAGGTAACACATTTTTCATAATACTGAATACTGGCAAATGAGTTGCTGTTTTGGACCTGAGGTTTTCAAGAGGACTTAAAAAAACAAAACAAAAGTCAAGAAACATTTCTCCTTAAATATAGCTTTAAAACGTTTAATAATAATTAGCAAATTTTAAAAATAAAGAGAAGCCACTATCATCTCTGAACTGTTTTCAGAAATATAATGGAGAAATACAGTATTTCTCCATATAGGTTTCAGAAATATAATATTCAGAAATAGAGATATGGCTTTCCTTCCTAAAAGCTAACTAAAGCTGAATCTAGAAGAACAACAAAATTTCCATGCATTTTAACAGAGGTAGCTAGATGGAGGTGGGCAAAGAGGGGGAAAATGGGGACAGAAAGAGACTTTGCTTGGTGCTATGGGTGAACTCTGCAGTGTGCAGATGATGTTTTATTCAGCTGTACACTTGAAACCTACATAGTTTTGTAAACCAATGTCATCCCAATAAATTCACTTAATTAAAAAGAATAATAGAGATATATAATGTCATGCATTACAGTTAAAGAAATAAGAAAACTATTCATCCATAAAGCTCTCCAAAACATGTAGCGCAAATATCTTTTGTAAATAAAAAGAACAAGACTATAATATACTAAACATTGAAGCTTTTTAAGTATTTGAGATTACCTTCTGATGTAATACAAATAATCCCAAATAAAATCCAAATTCCTATCCAAACACTGCCAAAACATGTACATTTCTAAAAATATGTGTGCGTAGTAAAACCATAACCAAAACATTCAGATCTGTTACTTCCTGTTCTTGACAGGGAAGCAAACTGGTTACCAGCGATCTATCTCTGGTTCAGTCAGCACAAGCAGACAATCTGCCCGCCCCTTTACACTGTTTGACTGCTATAGTAAAGTATTTAAAATGAAAATGCAGTTTAGCATAATGTTGATAATGCTGATACGTTGTGAGAATTCAACTCACTGAAAACCTGAATTCTCAAGATAAAGTGTTTACTGAAGCAGAAGTATACAAATGAGTAGCATTTTCAACATATTCAGAGGTAAAAGGATTTTCTAATATACTGTAAATTAAATGTTAAAGACTAAGTCAGAATTACTAGAAGATTCTGCTTAATCTGGATTTTACTGTAAATGCACAGAAACATACAAAACTCGTAAGTTTAGCGTAAGAGTAATGTTTCACACCTTAAATGTTTAGAACTGTTCATATCATTTTCAAACATAATAATGTTAAAAAGTGATAGTATTAACATTAACTCAAATACCTGAAATCATCAATCAAGTAAAAACCAAAATGATCAAAATTTTAAAGCATAAGAATTATACATACTAGAAACTACTATTAAAGAGAATGTTATTTGTTTCTGAGATTTAGCCTCTATTTTCAATATCCAACCCTGTCATATTTCCCTATGCTATTTGTTTCTAATGAATGTTGCATAACATCTCAACCACATCAGTAAAAAATTTGAAAACTCAGTCTCACTTACTGTGGATTCCAAATTGTCCATCGTCAATAATAATTTCATTTTCTAGAATTGAAGGAAAATAGAAAAGCTAGTTAAAATTCATGATGTATATAGAATAAACAATTGAGAAATTACCTACCTTAAGCATTTTTAAAAATATAAACTCTAAAATTTAAAAGCAGCCCAAAGTGAATAAGCATATTTATTGTAGCCCTCAATATAGAATCCCCTTTGAAGAAGGCTATCAAACAGTAACAGTTCTTACATACTTGGTGATTATTCACGATGTTACAAGGAAGAGAAAGAAAACTACTCAGACAGGTGCTCTAGAGGCACTGGAACAAACCTCCACACCCACCAATGTGTGAGACTGACAGATTGCGGGACAATATCTCTTGGTTCATTTTTTAAACCAAAGGTCTTGGCACAATTAAAATGCTTATTCTTATGTAGTGCATATTCTGAACTTATCTAAAATGTGATTCTCCTCATCTATCCTGTACAGCCAGCTAAAAGCTTTACAAACAGCGTAAACTTACCTGTATACCCAGAGCTGTGAGGAACTACCAAAACAGTAAGTTCTAGCACATATATGCCCTCCTAAACAGAAAGTTCAATGGAATGAAATAAGCCATCAAGCCCCACCCTCTAATATACTAATTCCCTGCTCCTTCCTCTCCTGGTTTACTTTAAATATGTCTGAAATATTTGTCAAAATAAGTGTGATAGTTCCTAATGAAGATTCTCTGATAGATTTCACACAGCTCTTAAGTTTAGAAATTCTATTTTACCAAAAGTATAAATATCTTTTTAAAACACCAAGAGGAAAATCATCCCACTTCTCATAATAATAAATATATTTAACTGCAAGATGCTTCAAAATGCATATTATTTTTAAATATTCAGTACCTAATAATTGTCAACCTCAGTATAGAACTGTAATAATTCTAAAGCACACTATCAGAAAAATTCTAAATACACTATAAAAAGGATTAAAACATAGAAAAAGAAAATCCAATAAAGAGGATAGAATGAGATATCTGTTTAAACAAGATGTTTCTACTCAGGGTAAAGCAGCATCTCCCGCTGCTTTCTAAGCTGGTAACTAGAAAGCCATTTGTTATCTTTACATTCTAATTTTCCCTAGAAACTGAAAGATACATTTCTCAGTACTGAGTCAATTTACAGATGAATTCCAAGTGAATAATTTAATAAATATGAAATAAACTTCAAATTTTAATCTTAGTATGAAAAAGGAATTTTAAAAATACTTGTATGAAGAGAAATGCCATTTTTAGGCATAAGAAAACTGAATAAGGTTAAAAAAAAAAAAAGAAAAAGAAACTGCCCTGGCTGGTGTGGCTCGGTAGGCTGTGCACCAGCCAATGAACCAAAAGGCTTCCCACTTGATTCCCATCCAGGGCACATGCCTAGGCTGTGGGCCAGGTCCCCAGCTGGGGACATGTGAGAGGCAACCAACCAATGTATCTCTCACACACTGATGTTTCTCTCCCTCTCCTTCTCCCTCCCTTCCCCTCTCTCTGAAAGTAAATAAATAAAATCTATATAAAAAAAAGGCTGCAGGAAATTCAGCCATTAAAAAATAAACTACCTGAATATGAATTTTAACACAGCCAGCAAGGTATTTAAGTTATGAGGAAAATATGTCTGCTACAACCAAGAAATCTGAATTTATTTATACATGTTTATTCAAGTATTTACTGGTTAAAAAAAACACACAGAAAGCATAAAATAACTTGTTCTATTCTTACTATTTAAAGTTAAAAAATTTAAGAATCTTTGTTTTTGCCCTGGCTAGGTAGCTCAGTTGGTTAAAGCATCATCCTTACACACCAAGATCGTGTGTTCGATCCCTGGTCAGGGCACATACAAAAATCAACCAATGAATGCATAAGTAAGTGGAACAACAAATCCATGTTTCTTTCTCTCTCCCCATTTCCCTTTCCCTCTAAAATCCATAAATAAAAAAATTTGTAAATAATTTTTTAAAAAGTGAATCTTTGTTTTGAATTAATTCTTTCCTCAAAAGTTCTCTAAGTTCTCTAAGCCAAGTAATCAAATAAAGCCATGGACGCTCAGCAAATATGGTTATTTATAAACTTTGTTAATTATCCAAATGAAAATAAATATTCTACAATAAATTAACCTAATCCAAGAAAATAAAAATAGCTAGGCAAACATTTCTAATAAAGTTTATAAAAAAAAGCAATTAAGAACTACTTAGTTTTGAAAGATTCATGATATGCTAAGTGAAAATTGTCCTTAAACTTTAGAATAAAAACTTATTAAATCCCACTAAGCCATTGTGCAGCATATTAGTAACTTTATGCATATGCCTCAAACAGATGCAGTTAATGCCCATACCTAAAGGGGTTATTGATCGTGGTTGTAGATGAGTCTCCCACTTGTGAACTATGACTTGACATGGACCACCGATAGTCTGCAATTTAAAAGTTAAATGTCTGCAATAATTTCTTATATCTTATTTTCTACCCATGACTCCATGAGATGTTTGTGGCCTAAGTTTATACTAAATATGAAACCAAGTGATTAATCTTGTTAATTATCAATATAATATGCCCCCAATCAGGAAAGTACTAGGTCACAAAATTTGATGAGTGCTGGAAAAAAATGAGGATGAGATCGTAAACAAAGAAAAATGAGATGAACTGGCACATAAAACCATTTTAAACCCATTCTTAAATCTGTCTATGATACTCAATTTTTTTAATGTAATTTTAATCTTCAACTGATTATTCTGTCCTAAATTAAAGTTAACTAGAAATATACTTTATGTTTGGTAAGTCAGCAGTCAATGGGGTGTTACTGGATAAAGTTATCTCAACTTAAGTAACTCTCAAAGTGTTTGGAAAAAGCCTAAACTCTATATCATAGGAATAGTAGGAACAAATACTTCAATTATAAGGTACTCAAGAAACTTGAGGCATAATAAAGTCTGTTACTATATACATTTAAGAATAGTAAGTAGGTAACAGAAAGAACATCAGATTTCTCTTATCACAGTAACCAGTGTTTCTAAAGGGCACAGGAAACCCTAAAAAAAAAAGACACATGCATGGGTAAATCTGAAGAACAAATCTGATAAACGGGGGACTAACATCCAGTTTTACTCTTTATGCCTTCGAGTTTATAAATTCATATACTGTGGTAACTCCTAATATTGTCCTGTTATCAAGTTCTCTTACTGAAAGAGAAAATAAAGCTTTATATGGTGTCGATAACATCTACACCAATTTAAAAACAAGAATAAACCTACCAACAGATTTCAGGTATATACCATACCTAATAGACTGTGTATTAAATGCTTCCTAATTTTCCTTTAGTTATTTAAAAAAATGACTAAATTTATATGCCAAAACACTTCAATACATATTTTAAAAGCAAATTTTCAACTGTAACCTTTACAAGTTACTTTACTTTTTGATCTTTACATGTCTTCTGAGTAATGTACTAAAACACAGGGAAGCAAAAAGAAAAAACAAAGTCACCCATTCTCACACCACTCAGGATTAATCACTATCAACATTTTCATATATAATCCTCAAGCCCTTTTCTAGGTGTATACTAAATGTACTCTTAAAAAGCCTGAAAAATATAAGCTTCTCTCTAAGAATATTGTACACCTTTAGATGACATTAAATATTCTCTTATAACATGTTGCAGGATTTCAATATTGATTATATTTAATAACTGTGTCAAATGATAATAAGTAGGTAACAAATTAGGCACATTATTAGGTTATTAAATATGAAATAATTCTACCACTTAAAATAACCAAAGGTTAAAATCTTTTTTAAAACTTGCAAAGTTTCAAAATTTGAAAACTAAAATAGCACTACATACTCATTCAAATCACTTATCCTGGGATAACACAGGAACTGCTCTTTTTCTCTAGACAAATACATCCTTGTTAAAAAGATTTACTTATGAATTGTTAGACTAGGTAGACAGTTTTTAAAATGTAAATGTGAAACTGTTCATATTAAAATATGGTGAATTTAATTTTCATTACAACTAAAAGAAAGAGATGCATATAATCCTACTTTGCCTAGATGTTTTTTTACTACAACTTTTCCTGTCAGTTTTCTGAATTTGTTTTTTTAAACACCAAACTTTCCAATCCTCAAGAGATACAAATGTATACATTAAAAATAGAATGATGTTCCTTAACAATAATAAGCAGCCAGAAAAAACGAAACTACTCCCTTCCTCCCATGTTCCCCACATCCCCTACCAAAAAAATAAATAAAATCCTCTTCACTACAAAGATGGTATGAATTTATATTTTTATGGAAGTTACTAACCAAAGGTGATTTGAAAGGGTGCCATGAATATAATGTTAACTATCAGCAAGGATAAAAAGTGGATAGAAGAAAAAAGAGAATTTGCTTTGTTTTTGTTTTAGTTTAGATGTCAGGGGAACTTGACAATGTGTTCACTATAGTATCTACAGTTAATCATGTTAAGAATAGCCCTGTGGATTAAATATTTGATAGGGAATATATTTTAGTAGTAATTTCAATGAACTCTACCCTCATACGTTTTAGTTGCAAAGCCACTAGTCACAGCATAAAACAATTTGGGCTTGCACAGAATGGCTATGTGAGGAGCAGTCCAAAGAGCTGACTGAACAGATGTCTTAAAATTATGTCCACTAGCGTTCACACTACAAACCCATGTTGTTTGGTACACAAAGTGTTATAATACTGGGGGGGGATGTACTAAGTTTTAAAATACAGTGAATTTCCTAAATTGTTATGACTACTTTATTAAACTTTAGAAGGTAATTTTAAATTTGAGCTTACTGAAGTTCTTTTAAAAAAATGTTAAGGCCTGAGCAGTAATATATTAAAAAATCTCAGTAATGACTCCAAAACATGAATCTTTTTTAAAGCTCTATCCCATGAAAAACAATCTTCAAGATCTTAGAAAAAAAGAAAAGTTTCATTCTGTAAAAGGCTGCCACAATTTTAAGCATTTTAGAGTCAGGTGGAAAGTGACCTTGGGCATGGGAGGCGGTGTGGCAAGACAGTATCAGTCCAAGACAATATTCCATTTGCAGTACTAGTAGAATCACGGTATTTCACAAATTAGCGTAGTTTAAATCAGAGGTTTGCTGGAATGTTTTTCAAACACGCATGCTAACAAAAATGAAAACACATCTATGTTTCCACACGCAACAAGAAATCTTAATGGCTGCTTTCTTCAACAGTATGGACAATCACTCAGCTACATCAAACACTGAGAGAAATAAACAAGATTATTATCCAACATTTAAATTGGAGTTCATTTCATTTTAACAAACTACCAAGCAAATACTCATGTACTATCACTGTTTTTAATATCATGAAAAACATAAATACGAATTTTTAGAATTTTACTGTTTTTCACAATTTTGGAAAAAAACATGCATGGAAAAGGTTCTCTGAGGAAACTTTATCTATGCTGTCAGAGGCCAGACCATAGTTATTTATAAAAATCACTATTTTTAATAAGACTATTAAGAAAAATGGTTGCCTAGGAATGAGCCAAGTAAAAGATGCTATGTGGACCAATATCTATGAGGTGGTTCAGACTGGAAGTTAACACTTGAGGGTATTTAGCATTTAGAAGATTTTTATTATATTAAGAAACCATTCTGTAAAATAACACCGTAGGATATTCTAAAGATAAACCATCATCTATCTGTCTATCACAGATGACTGATTCTTTTGTTAAAAGATTTAATAAAAATCAAGAGAGATTAAGAATAAAGTAAAAGAGTTTGTAATGAATCTAATTATGAGTGAATGTTAACACCTATAAAAATTAGAAACAGATATGTTACTGAAAAATAAAGAGCTATTTACACTGAGATGAAGGAAATATTTCAAAGACAATATAATTAAAAATTGGCTAGTATTTCTGTAAAGGCAACTACCCTAATGCTAGCCATAAGAGGGGTGGACATGGATTTTAAAAATGTTTAAATTGTGTGTTAAATCAAAAATTAAAATTTTGTGAAGATGTGAAATTAATGGACTATCTGCAGGCTCATGCAATGTTTTCATTCCAGGAATATCTACTACCTTTGTTTCCTATATTTATATAAGTTAATATTTTGATTTGTCACCTATAAAATTATCTTAAATTCAACAAATTAACACCTTATTCTAATTCTAAAAAGTGTAAGAGAACACGTAGCTATGAAAAACTAAGAGAAAAAGGACTGCAAGATTCAACTTCTAAAGTAAAAGGAATATGCCAGAAGGAGCAAAATATAAAAGAGCATATGAATAGTAAAATTTTACATTATTTCAATACAATACTAATAATGGAAGGGACCTAAGAAATTTATAGTTCAACCCTTCATTTTAAAGATGAGGAAGCTTAAATCTGAAGGTCAAGTGACAAGATCACAAGATTTTTAGCTTAGGTTCTACAACTGCTTGGGTAGACTACCTCCGAGACCTTAACCCAGTAAAATTAATTTTATTACCCATTTCAGCTTTTCAATGCTTTCATAATTACTTTGCTTTCCTATTATTCTTTATATTCATACAATATATATTCTAATAATTTACAACAGTTCAAGATTTAAGATTCCTTGTACATTTGTTCTGTCGTTTGACAATACAAAATTGAGACAAAGTTTTGTAAGTATTTCTATTAAAAATTCAGTTTCATTTAAAAAGCGCCACCAACTTTAAAAAAAAGTGCCACTTTAAGCTGGCATGTGGGGGAAAAAGGCCTCTAGCCATATGCATGGGATTTTATGTAGCTATTTACTCTATTCCATGAAAAACATACTTACCATGGCAGCCCCTGCATCACACGGTACATGTGTACACGATACAGAGCACCTACTTAAAGAAACACACTCACCAACACATACTGTAAACTTTTGCAAGTATTACAAGGGGAAAAACTTGTTTCTTACTCTAAGTAAACTTGTTGCCAATTTTTTAAAAAAGGCATTTTAGACTGATTTGCTGCTT
This sequence comes from Phyllostomus discolor, assembly GCF_004126475.2. Classification (NCBI taxonomy): domain Eukaryota; kingdom Metazoa; phylum Chordata; class Mammalia; order Chiroptera; family Phyllostomidae; genus Phyllostomus; species Phyllostomus discolor. Next base: position 79,686,298 of record NC_040911.2, on the reverse strand, counting down.
TTGGTTACATTTTCAATGAAGTAGGGACATACTGTAGGTTGGCTTAATTTAACCTGTGTTGACAATAGTCTTACTTTAAAAAAATATGCCCAAAGGACTCATTATGATTTTTCTTATCCAAATGCCCCTTTCAAGTAAAATTTAGTTGATTTCACATTACAAATTTCACATACCATGACCCACAAATAAACTTTCAATGTATCTATGCACAATTGTTCAATTTATACTGAAGAACAATGCCATGATGCATAACCCCTACACTAAATACATGACCTTTTCCTAAGTCATAAAGTGAGACTATTGTCAAGATAAGCCAACACAGTGATCAACCATAATGTAATTTAAGTTTAATTACTGAGTATTTACAATATATTCTTGGAATAAGAAACGTAATAGGTGCAAAAGACAGCTGAAGTGGGTTTGTCAGTTTTTTCTTTTTTATAATGGTGGCTAAAAGAATGAGCTAACAGTGGCTGCTTGCATTTTTCACATTTAACAAGTATTGAATGACCACAAAACGAAATAAAATCTTTTAAGAGTTCTAATCCATGTTCTGTTCCCAGACTACTGCCTAAATCTTTGTTCACATGCAGCCCAAGTATGCTCAAAGGTAAAATTCTGAAGGAAAAGAATCCTTTCAGCAAGTATCTTCAAAATAAGAGGAAAAGAATCAACTTTTTTTTCTAAATATGAAAACAATACCAAAATAATAAATCATTGTGAGCAAGCAGATTTAGATTTAATAGCTATTCCAAGGGCCTTCAGGAGAGATCCTGGTCTATCAACACCATTGTTGAAAAAAATCCAAGAGAAATGACATCAGTTTTGATAGAAGTTACAATGCTGCCATTAAGAGACAGCTGCCGTGAAATAATTTTTAAAATTACTCACTTAAAGTTGGCTATATACGCCTTTAAATGTATTTATACCAAACAAAGATTAAAAAAAAAACACAGAAAGAAAAACCCTTGCAACTGGTTACTAATTTGTTTACAAGAGTTAGAGAAAATGCATACCTACCCATCAAGAACATTTACTTATCATTAAAACCTATTTCATGATGACAATATTGCAACATACTTACTATGAGTCTTTTAAAAATTCCATTACACACATCGTCTGCATCTGAAGTGGTTACTTCCTTGCTTTTTTGATACTAAAATGTTATTAATCTAGAGTTCTGTTTTCCTTATTTAATCAAAACAAATTCATTTTACTTTTAATGTTTCAAAATATAAATCAGTTGCTTTTGAAAGAAGTCTGCTAAAGAAACTGGAAACTAGATGAAGAAAACATACCTTTGGTTCTAAAAAGCACCCTTTGAAGTAGCGATACTGAACCGATACTCCTCTACTGAGAACAATGGTTGCTTTCCATAACATGCTGTGTGGAAAAAAAAAATTAAAGCAGCAGCATTAATATCAAAGTAAAATGTGTAAAGACTATAATTCACGAAACCACTCAAGTAAGGTCTATGACCCATACCACTTATCTATTCCTACACAAATTTATTTTAGGCTTAATCTGTACCAGGCGCTGAGAACACGATGAATGAGGCACAGAAAGCCCCTTCTTCATGGAGATTGCTTTCTTGTGTGGGTAGACAAACAAATAACCAAGCAGCATACATAACAAGGGCTATTTGACCTTTCTGATGTGACAGGAAATTTTGGAGGAGGCTTTTGAATAGGAGGCCTCAGTGAGGAAGAATTGTCTGAGCTGAGAGCTAAATGATGGGAAAAAACAAGACATACAGCAGCTGGAAGTATTCCAAACAGAAAAAGCAAGGAGAGCAGAAGTGGAAGCCGGAGTCAGACTTTCTACTTAGCTAGAGATGTTACATGGCTGTTAAGAGGCTTTGGGACTAAAGCTGGCTAGTTACACCCATGTTCCCAGCAGTCCCTTGTTCTAACTATCCTCCCCCACTCCATGTCTACTCCCCTAGCTAAGCAATCAGTATCTGTATTTCTTTCCTGTTTCAATCCAATGTCTCCTTCTGAATTATGCTATTCCACGAGTTTAACTCAACAGTGAAAAAATTCACGATTAGAACTGATTTTTAGCTTCAAGCACAGACCAGGAGTACCCAAAGCATGGTCCCAGGACCATCAGCCTAACCTGGGAGTCTGGTAGAAATGCAAATTCTCAGGCCACACCCAGGTCTATTTAATTAGAGTCTCAGGTGGGGCCCAACAACCTGTAATTTAGCAAGTGACTCCCATGACAAAAACTGAAGTTTGAGAATCTCTGGCACAGACCATTACTCAAATATTAATTCTACATGAACAGTTCAGTGAATACACAACAGCTCCAAATGTTCTTCCATGACACCAGATGGCTAGCACTGCTCCCTACCTGGATCTGCCAAGGCAGGCTTTAGGGACCAGCCACTCTGACTCAACTGCGGTTCCTAAGAAATATTCACAACCAGCTGTCATCCATGGTCCTACCTTCAGCAATCAGATTAATCTGGTGGTAACAAAATACATATACCCTGACTCTACCCCGAGAGACTCTTAATTTCACAGGTCTGGGGTAGAGCCTGGTCATATGGAGTTTGATAAAACTTCCTAAGCATTGGATATATATGATTGGTTGTGAATCACTGCTATAACACAAGGATAGCAAATGCTTGGCCTATGTGCCCCTACTACTTTTCCTTCAGAGGCTTCAGAATCATTTTCAACACAGGAGTCCAAGCAAGCTCTACCAAGTATAAGGTGAAATTTATTTCCTGTCTCTGTTACAGTACACTGAAATGCCAAAGAAACTCATTTCTAAAACACAAAGCTAGTGTCCAAAGGCAAACGATGCTTGCCTTTTGTATCATCTACTTCCTTTCTGCTTGTGCATTGTTTATCTGCCATATATTAATCCATTATATTTCAGTGTACATCAGCAATGTGAAAGTGGCTGGTCCCATTAAGTTAAGCAGTTAGGTATTACCTCGTTCTGTCTACATCACTTTGACGAGGCTGGATGAAATGGACTTAGGTGACAGGGCAGCTCAAAAGTTCAGAGCAGAAGGGTGTTTTAGGAACAAATTTAGAAAGATAAGAAATTTCACTTCACAGGAGTGGCTGATCCAAAAATCAAGAAAAAATAGCCACATAAAAGGAATAAACATCTCGTTCCTCTGTGATTCTAGTATCATTTATTAATAGAACACTTGTGGCTGAGAAAATGTGCCACATTAATAACAAACAGCAGAAAGGGTGTGTTCTACATATATTTTTGGTTTTTTTTTTCCTTAGCTTATTTCCTTGTTATTTTCCTTTGCTTTGCCATTAGTGCTTCTCAAACTATCTGCTGCAAAGGTCTATTTTTCTTTTTTTGTTTGTTTTACTCAACCAGTCCTGCAACCAATATGTCTGGTCTCCATACTCAGTTCAACGGGATGAGTCCACGGTGACATGCAAGGATGCTCTAGCATGTCAAACTGCTATAAACATTTCTAAATCCCTGCTCTCAATGTCTATGTTTCTCATATTATGTCCTAATTTTAAAAAAAAAGTTTTGTTCAGCATGGTCCACAGTCCACATTTTTAGTAGCACTGCTCCATAGGAAAACAGAATTAGAGCTTTATAATCATGAAATTTAGTATTTCTCCCAAGGAGTATTGCATGCATCTGTCTGTATACTATTTAGGATCTCATCTCTCCTCACCCTGCCCCCATATCTAGATCCTGACAACCCATAACACTCTCAAGTATCCCCAAGTGGAGAAGCACCCTCTTTGTTGACATTCATTCATTCTATCTTAACCTCATTACTGTGTAGACCAGGTAGCCAAGGCCTAGAGATACTGGATCTGCCCAAGATCACAGGTAAGTGCAGATTTGAAACCAGCACCCAAATCCACCTTCCCCCAGCCCAATGCACCAATACAGCCATGCTAAGTTTAATGGTGCATCTAATCTCCACAGTGAACTCATTTTATTACATTAGCTAAGATATCTAAATAAGTATGTGTTCTACTTTCAGCTTTTAGTTAATACTATACACATCTGAAAAAAATTTTATAGGCTAAAGCAAAAATTAAATCTTTTATCAAGAATATGTATTGAGAAAAAGATACTGCCTTAAAAAGGTTTTTTAAAAAAGGAATAGCAATATAAGCTTATTATTCAGAAAAACCAACTAAGAGTTGAAAATAGTTGTCTGAGAGGTAGAAAATTGAGGAACAGGCTAAATCTTTCCTCACCACAAACTTTGTACAAGTATCACTCTTCACAGGCACATGTGATAACTTTGACAAAAATTAAAATTAAAAGAAAAATATACCAAGCTATCTTAGAAGTCCCCAAGTTTATAATCTGAATGTCACAATTACTCTGTAACCTAACATCTCCATGCTTACCTTTCACCTGTCTCATTCTCTGGAGTAAGAGCCACAGCATTTTGAGGATTCCAGTTTCCCAAAACATCACAGTTTCCACAAATTGCAAAAACTTCTCCTAAAGGAACAGAACACCAGTTACAGTGGCATAAATAGGAGAATTTCAAGTTTGAGTTTCAGAGAGCAAGAAACGAGCAGTCAGTGCATTCGTTCTACTGGATACAGAGTCCCCTGCAGCAGAGATGGAGGACCCTCACTGGAAACATGGGTTTGAGCCCAGGTACCATACCAGCACCTGCCTTATTAACTTGACCCACCTCTATAGAATCAAAGACAGAGACAAAGAGGGATGTGGAAGGATGAACTTTTCTTCATTCGTTCAGCTACATATTGAACCAATAAACAAGCACCAAGAAGACAAAGTGATCAGACCACAGTCCCCCACTTCAAGGCAGCTTCCAATTTAAAGGGGCAATCGCTAAATGCATATAAGTATTCTAAAGAAACAGTAATTGATAATTTCCAGGACAGGAGCAATGTAACAACAAAAATCCTCAAAAAATACATTGAAAAATCTAGTATACCTTATAAAAATAATGACTATTGTTTCATCAGAACACTTCTCATCTAAATGCAGATGGCTGTAATTGAACGATAAAATAATTAAAAATAAATAAAAAATAGAACAATGCTGTAAGAGAAAAAAGAATACTTCTCATCAACAAACTAACAGAGTTATCATCTAAATTTGCTGAACTTACATATATTTAGCAGAAGTCCACACCTTCATGGATATAAATATGCAGAACTCTTTAACTTCTAACACATACTGAATTAAAATAATTAAAATTCATAATGAGAAAGATAATGAACTGGGCCTGAATGATAAACCTTAAGACAAATTCCTCCACTTTCTGAGACTAGCTTGGTTTCCAGCTTTAGGCACTAGTTTGGTAAGACCTGAATTACAGGTGGCTTAGCCGCCTGCACAAGCATTTTGTAAACTTGGACTGTAAAACTTAAGTAAAAATTCTAGGTATGAGAGTCACTCAGGTTTCAGAGTTCTAAATAAATGTGCATAAAGCACAAGGTGATTGTCTATGAGGATTTTACATCAAAATATTTCAAATACATAAACCCTTTTAAGTAATCAATTACAATTAGGTTATCATAACTTTTGTGTGTGTGTTTTTTTAAGGGTAAACACTATTGCTAAATTCAAGGCACAAATATTCACTCTCAAGAATGTGTATGTTGCTCTGCACATTATAGCATACATTGTGGCTCCTAGCTCAAAACACAGATTACCACAAAATCACTGATTTGGGCCCTTTATTATACCTCCTTTGGAAAGGAGAGTCCATTCATACTTTTTCATGGAGCCAGTTATTCCTTAGCCCCGCACAAAACAGCAGCTACTCTTTGCACTGGAAAGAACATATACCCCAAATAGAGAAGCAAAACCTAGGCAATCAGTTGGTGGTTCACTCTTTCCTCCTATAGGTGCTCCTGCATTTTACCAACTCCTCCGCACTGTTATTGTACTTTGTCTTTCTGCTGACTGCCTTTAATACGGCTTCTAGGAGGGAAAAGGAGGAAACTACTAGAACAGAGAGATCTCTTTGTTTAATTAGCTTTCATTTATAAAATATTATAAAGACTTTAAAGGAATTTGCAAACAGCACCCCCACATATTCTTTTTACTTGTCCCCTCTAACCTCACCCCTCTCTGCATTCCCTACTCGCTCGACATTCAGCAGACAACACTTCCTCCTCCTTTGGAGAAGAAATCAAGGTGATGGGAGAGAACTGGGGATTGTGGGAGTCTTCCCAACATCCCCTCCCTGTCTTTCTGTGTCCTCTCCTTCCCACCTACATATTCATCTGCATCTATATCCACCATTATCTCCCTCTAGTCCTCGAGAATGAGAGTTCCCTCTTGCCAAAATGATCCTTTTATGGTTAATTGTGTGGTCAGTCTATTTGCCTGACATAGCCAGCTCCTTCTAGCTAAACTGCCTTTGTACAACTCCCTAAATGGGAATGATACAGTTCTGTAGTCTTCTCCCACAGAGGTAGCTACACAGAGGGCTGGAGGTGAGGACTCAACCCAAGGGAGCCAACCCATCAGCTAACTAGCAATCTTCAATCTGTAGAATCTTGCCCAGAGATGAGCTGTATCAGATCATCTTGGCTAAGAATTTACACTTAGACACGAAACTCTGTCAACTGCTGTGATAGCTCCTAAAACAAAGATGCTAAATATATAGAGTGAATCAATCATTCATTCATTCTTTGAACACATACTTACCCCTGCTGTGAGCCAGGCATTGTGAGAGGTGCAGGAATTCAGCATGAACAAGACAAAGTTACATTTTTACATAGAGTTTATAACCTATCCACCAAAAAATTTACTTAGATAATTCCATAAAATCTATAAAAGGTGCTCAAGTCCTGGAACCCTGATTTCACAGGGACCTTAGTTGAAAGTGGGAGATTGCAGGAAAGAGAATTAAGGAGGTCACATAGATCTGGGCAAAAGAAATAATTTGAGAAAGTCCCAATGATTCTACAGCAGGAATGCAACTACTTTAAGGACTGGGGAGCATACCCAGAGTATATTAAACAAGGAGGCATATAACCCAGGTGCAATACTGTTTTGACATGTTATTTCACAGTAAAATAATTTCACACTAAAAACAAAAAAAGTTAAATTAAAATTATTTCACATTGCTTAAGTAGACGACAATAAATGCAATAAAGCTAAATATAAAAATATATAAGTAGGGGACAACGTTAGCCAAATATTTTACCAACTTCTTGCTCTTACAAAATTTCCCTTATTTTTATGCCACTTAAAAATCATAGCTTAATTATCTTTGTCATGTGCAAAGTTAAATAAAATCACAGCTTTCTTGGAAAATGGGGGTGGGGGTGTTTTGTTTTGTTTTGTTTTTCCTTGAGTTTACTATACTCCAAATACTTTTCTGGTATCAGGTAAGCCATAAAGATATTTTCACCAAAAAAATCAGGCCCACTCTAATAACAACTCCATATTTAAGATAAGCCAGATAAGAAAAATGCTCATTTACAATACCTGGTAACAGAGTTCCTCTTATTTCAAAGGTAACCTGAGGTGTCATTCTGACAGATTTATTTTAGGATGTTGTGCTAGAAAGAAAAAGAAAAGATACCATTTATAATATATGAAAATATCAGTTCTAAATAGCTTCACAAAAACAAAAATGAATTTTTTTTAATTTTAGAGAGGAAGGGGAAAGAAGAGAGAGAGAGAAACATCAAGTTGTTCCACTTATTTATGCATTCATTGGTTGATGCTTGTATGAGTCCTGCCTGGGGACCAAACCGGCAACCTGGGCATATCAGGACAATGTTCTCTAACCAACTGAGCTGCCTGGCCAGGACCCCAAAATGAATCTTAAGTGTGAGCAAAAGATTTCTGAGACCCTACAGAGACAAACTTCATTACTTAGGTAGTACCTAGCAAGTTTTAGGGCCCATAGTGCTACAAAACTGTTCCATAAGAGTGCATGGACCATAAAAACTGCAAAACAAGAGTGCCCGCCCAAATTTTTTTAAGGATGCAAGATTCTTTTGTCATAGACTTTCTCTTCTGAAAAGCAGCTGTTCTGAACTCAACCTATATTTCCTGACCAGGCTCATGGTATAGTGGAAGCAAAAAAAACAAAAACAAAAACAAACCAAAAACCCATAGATAGAAAAGGCTTGGGTCAAGAGAGGACTTTTACTTTAGGTTTCAACTTCAATAAAAGAGAAAGAACCAAAGACAAAGTATCATCCACTGAAACAAACCAGTCATGGTGTACAGCAAGTTTAAGAATGTGCTTCTTAGTAACTAATGACAAACACACAAAAGCCTTCCCCTAAGAATCATTCTTTTCATACTTTCTCTTTAGTATCCTTAAAACCATCAAGTCCAGTTCTGCAAACTTGAATTTGGAGTCTCAACTTTCCAACCTATTAGCAAACCCTATTGATTCTATTTGACCTCACATAGATGCTTGTCTTTCTAATATCTGAACTTCATTCAAAACCCTAATTCTCCTCCCTGTATTTTGGCTTCTAAACCTCTTCCCAGTAATAATATTTTATGTTATTTAGAATAGCCTTCCTCAATATTTTTGAAGTCACTTCAATTACTTACAGAAATCTAAATCCCTAAGCTTTTGATGTCTTTTATCATTTATCCATCTTTTTGCCTCTGAATTTTCACTTGTTTCCCCAAGCCAAACCAATCTGTTTACCATCCCCTAACTTAAGTACCTAAGGGAAGATAAAAATAAGCCCCGCCTGGCGTAGCTCAGTGGATTGAGCACAGGCTGCGAACCAAAGTGTCGCAGGTTTGATTCCCAGTCAGGGTACATGCCTGGGTTGCAGGCCATGACCCCCAGCAACCGCACATTGACGTTTCTCTCTCTCTCTCTCTCTCCTTCCCTTCCCTCTCTAAAAATAAATAAGTAAAATATTTTTTAAAAAAGATTATCTTTTTAAAATATACAATGTCAATTCTCAAGAAGGTTATATAATTTAAATATAGAAAGAACATATATATGCCACACAAGGGCACATCATAGCTACATAAGTTTTCAGTACTCCCCCAAAACTTCTGCGCCCCAATCCACCAATGTGCCTTAAAAAATTCCAATAATGTTGTTATTCTACATCATTTCTACTAACTTACTAAAGTGTTAATTTTATACATTATTTTATATTTAAAAGTCCTGAAGAAGCTTTCACGGTTCATTCTTCTATTTCCCCTTTGTTCTCCCTTGGCTCCCTGGGAACACATGTACTATTATGCAATGGTCACTGAATGGATACTGCAACCCAGAGTTAGCCACACTTTTAAGTCAAGGTAGACAGACCTATAGTAGTGGTTCCCAATGGAGGCACTTTTTAAAGAAGTCTTATGAAGTGAACATATAGTTTACTATTTTCTAATTTTTAAAAAATGTTCAGTTAGCACTAACATTCAGTATTACAGTCACTTTAGGTATATAACCTTACTGACAGACATTTGTGTAACGTATGAGTAAGTCTAGTACCTGCCTGGTACCATATACAGTTATTACAGTATTACTGACTATATTCCCTATGCTGTGCTTTACATCCCTGTATTTTGTGAGTATCAATTTAAACTTCTTAATCCCTTCACCTTTTTCACCCAACTCCCCAATCCCCTTCCCATCTGGCAAGATGAGAAGAGACCACCAGTCTCTTCTCCCTGGAGGCAATTTTGCCCTCCAAGAGTATCCTGGCAGTATCAGGAGACATTTTTGGTCACCACAATCGGGGGTGATGCCCCTGCCATCTAGTGGGTAGAGACCATGCTGCTCAACACCATAGAATGCAGAGAACAGTTCTCCACACCTAACTGTCCTGCTCCAAATTTCAATAGGGCTGAGACTGAGAAACCTGGCCTTTAATATCTATCCATATGGGGCTGCTATGGGGATCAAGAGTCCAGGCTCAATGTTAGCTATAAATTATGTATCATCCCACTTATATCAATTATAAATGTAAAGGTTGAATATACATAAACAAGACCATCAATCAGTGTGGTTTCTTGTCACTTGGATAAATACTTCCCTATTTGGCAACTCTACCATTTCAGTTAGAAAAATCCAAGATTCTGCACTGGAGAAAAATCTGTCCTTGATCAAAATCATTTCTAAGATACCGTAATCTGCTTTCTAAAAGTAAACATGACGTATTTAAAGCACATACATCCAGTTCAAGCATTGCCAAAGAATGTCCTAAGTCTAGAAACTACCTAGATTGTTAACCTCCCCCCAAAATAACCTATTATTATCGAAATATCTTAATAGTTCTCTTTTAACATGACATCCGATATGAATCTGAGTATGTAACTCTGAATACAAGTATTTTCTTTTCAAATAAATAAATATGGCTCACTGAAGCACTGCAATCTTCCATTTAAATTCATATAATACCAAGAAGAAACCTTAAGGCTAGCAAAAAGCTCAATTTATGTCATTGAATTAATTTTGAAACACACCAAAAAGCCCCACCATCCAGGAAAACTGCTGAGTAACCAACCTTACTCTCCACCTGCTTGTACTTTCACCCAGTGTTTACTACCACAGCTGTCAACTAAGGACAATCTTGTCTACATAATCCCACAGTACTCCACTCTTAGATGACTAATTTTAAATATTTTAACCAATTTTAGGGAAATCAGATGTAATTACTCTTATGCATTAAGTTCAACAAATGATACAAAATTTTCTCTAAATTTCTACTGCATTAAATGAGAAAACTATCTAAATTCAATTTAATAAAAGGGATATCAATTGCTTATTAAAACTGAGCCTTTTATTTTTAAATGGCTTGTAAGAGTGGCTACAGTAACTCGGTTGGACACAGCTGTAGTAAATGTACTATACAAAGCTATAAAAGGACAAGGTTATCCCCACAAAAACTCCCCAAATGTCAACAAAGCATCATCTTCCACTTGGACTGCCAAAAGTCATATAATTTTGATTAATTTCCACCCTATTCCCTTAATTTAATGCCATACCAAATAAAAGCCGGGAGGAGCTGCTGCTTCAGCGGTTTCCTTATCATGGATAGAGGCCAAAATTCTGGTGCAGGACTGAAGCACCCAGCTATCACCAAAACAGTGGTGACTAAGTAAAAATACTGCACTGTGGAGGAATGCAAAATTCACAGACTCAACAACACTCCCTCTTCATCCAAACAAGCAAAACAACAAAGCAAAAGACACTTGCTGGGGAGGTCTTCCAAATATACATAAAACAAGATGAAAAATTCTGCACACGTGAGCTGACTGTATACGTAATTTAACCAACTCACCTATTACCTCATGTATGGACTATGCTTCCTAAGACAGGTTTTTGGTTTGCTTTTGTTTTTAACCTTCACTTTGTGCTTTTTGAAGATAAATATTAAACAGCATTCCCATCTGAGATTTTGAGTAGCCTTTAACACTACCTGAATGTTTTTTGAGTACTCAAGCAATTAGCAAAATATGACATTATTTACATTTTTAAATATTTCTGATTTTACACTACCTGGCACAATAAATTTTACTCTCTTCTGTTTGTCAAAGAAACTATTCCAATACATGACCTTACTAGTTTACCAGCAGCTTAGGGGGCAAAAGGGAGTTTTAAGCCAAATATGGTACAGGGACATTTAGTTTAGAGCTAAATCTAAGTCAGATATTTTTAGCTAAAACATGTTTCTCTGGCTAAAAAGAACATCTCTCACTGTTTCCCCTCATTTCTTTTTCAAAGAAAAAGCTGTTTCCAAACCTCCTTGCTCTTTCCTAGACTCTAATAGCTTTGAGTCTCATAACTGGCTGTAAGGAAGGAATATATGTACATATTCCTGAGTTAATTTCTGTTCATTCTGGTGGAAGATCATTACCACCTTACTACTCTGATCCCAGTGTACTTTGAGCCAATATTTTAATCAAATGTATGCAGACATGAATGGATTTTTATTAAGAAAGCATTTCTGGATTTCATTAAGCCAAGTTAATGCCTTGATCACCTTCCAAACATTGCAGTCAAGTTTTTCCAAATATTTTCCATTTTATACTGTTGTGATATTATTTGCATATACATTTCATGTAATTTTCCTAGTTAACTTATACACAACAATTTGATTCACCGATCTATTTTTTGTACATGCAAATTTACTGCCACTGTAGGACTCCTTTTGTAGTCATTATTTCTCTGAGTCCAACTTCCCTAAGTCTTATTTTGTCTAGAATATTGGTTCTCCCTAGTTCTTAAACCAAGAACAGACAGTGCCATGTGCAGTTTTACTAAATGTTTATTTTGTGTTATTTGTAGCCAAAATATTAGGAGTTGCAAAATGTACTGATAGCTTGTATCTACTTTTTAGCTAAATCACAACTGTCAGAAATGTAGCAAGATGGAGAATCACGAAGGGGAAGAGTAGTGGGTAGAAGCTGGGGAGACCTGCGGAAGGTGACAGGCGTAGAGATAACATCGGGTCCGAACATCCTGCTCGGTCCCATCAGTTCCCCTATGTCGGTACCACAGGAGACTCAACAGCTGCCTCAAGGTGAAAGAAAGAATTCTCTCCAGCTCAAGACGGAATACATGGCAGGCTTCCTTTATAACAGGGCAGTGGGGGTAAGAGGAGGGGCTGATGAAGCACCTAACTGACTGAGGCTTTCTCCCAGAACTCATCAAGGCAATCAGGAAAGCTTCAGAAAAAGTAGAGCTCTGGAGAAAAGAGCGCTGCTGTTTTAAAACTGCATCGAGGGCACAGATGTCTATTCCTGGAACCTTTTCCTAGGAGGGTAAGGCACATTGGTTTCTTGGAATAACTGAATTATCCAAGCATGCCCCCGATTACGTGGTTAGGCAATTTCAGAAAATAAGCAGTTGTCACAGCACTCCGATGTAGGGACGGACGGGGAGAGCAGTGGTGGGCAAGGGACAAGCTGTGGGTTAGGGTACACAGACAACTTCGGCTTCATTTTTGTTTCTTCGTTCCTTAGCTTGGTCCTTCCCATACTCGCGGTGGTCCTACGCTCTTTGCATTACTTCGCAAAAATTTCAGAGAGGAACTAAGCAACAGACCAGCGGAAACGTGGCAGCAAACAATAAAAGTCGAATAAATAGATGCTACCCACCCACTTACCCGACGGAACGTCCAGGCCGCTGATTCCCCGTCAAGCAGTGCCCGGCCTGGGGTGGGGGACACTGTCCACCCCTCGGCCCAGCCGCGTGTCCCGACGCCCCCCGCCCCGCCGCGTCCCCAGGCTCGGCCGCCCTGACAGCTCGGCTGACACGTGAGCGGCCGCCCAGGTCCCTGCATCGAGCCCCCGCCCGCTCGGCTGCCCATCTCACCTGCCGGGCCCGCGGGTCGGCGGATCCCCGCTGCGGACGCCGCTGCGCCCAAGAGTGAGACCCCCCAGCCGAACTGCCGGGTTCGGCCGCCGCGCCTCGCCAGCGCTCCCCAAGGCAGCCCGCAGCAGCGCCCAGCGGCAGGAAGCGGCTGCGCTCAAACCGGTTTCAGCTGCTCCAGACCAAACCGCCAGGCCACCCCGCGGGGCGGAGCCTGAGGCACGGCGGGGCGGGGCTTGACGTCAAGCCCGGCGCCCACCCTGCCAATCGGCGGTCGCGCGCGGAGGGGCGGGCCCTGCGTTCCTGGAAAGGGGCCGAGTCAGCGCCCGAAGGTTGTGGGGCATCCCCGGAGCTCCTGGGATCCGCTTTTTCCGCTGACCCGGAGCCGCAGTAGACTGTGACAGAGGAGCCGCGGCGACCCGGAGGAGACCCGGCTCATAATCATAGACGCGTACCTTGTTTTTCAAAGGCTATTTAGAACAACCAAGTATCTGGAGGCTGGAGCTGCAATTCTGAATTGCACTGTTTCCTGTTCGAAAGTGAGGAAAATTAGCAGACCAGATGTTTTTTGGAAACTTTTATTACTAAACGACTAGCACACTTGGATCACATCTTTAAAGTTGAAAGCGAGAATTAATGACTTCAGATGGTTAAGTGTTTGTAACTGTGGCCACGCAAAGTACGGTGTACGAGCCAGCTGCACCACTTGGGAGTTGTCTAAGTTGCAGTCTCAGGACTCACAGACCTGCCAAATCAAATCCGCGTAACAAGAGCCCCAGGTTATTTGTATGTAAATTAAAGTGGGAAGGAACTTTTCGGAAAGCTAAAAAAGATCCTCTGTCAAAGTCTTTTGTCATTTATTTTCTGGAAAATACATGGGCCCCACACAAAAAAAGTTTGTTTTTCTCTTTTGGTGGTCCCAGAAAAATTGATCAGCGTTTGCTAGTTACCAACTTAAACTGTTGTCTTTCCAGCATCAAGATTAACCCCAACTAACCACTAACATAAAAACTATGTTACCAGATTCGTTAAAATCAGTGAGATACTGAAAATTAAAAAGAGCCTGTCAGGAACATCTGTTCCTGATACAGTCTTTCCTATAAGTCAGCCAGGCAATTGTTCAGCTAGCTTGAGCAGCTAGGCACCAAGGAATAGACAAGGGTCACACACAGTAACTATGCTATTCACTCAGCTTTTATTGAATGCAGTTTCACTCAGAATGGAACATCAACACACATTAATGTCCTACTCACACTCTAACTATCTAAGAGGAATATAACATACACACACAGTAATCAATTGGGGGATAAGGAACACAAGTCCCAGAGTCTCGGTCTGCAGGTCCGGGAGACAGACAGCATGGTGGGCAAAGGAGTTGTCAGCATCTTGCAAAGAAGGATCTCCAGAGCCAGGTGGGCAGCAGGGCAGGTGAAGTCCTCAGTCCAGCAGGGCAGAGCCTCTGGTGGCCGATGTGAAGGGAAATCAGCGTGGTATGTGGAGCAGCACTCTGGTGTGTGGAGCTCAGCTGTCTCAGCAATGGTCTGGAGCTTGCCTCGGTTATACTTCTAAAGTAGTGTACTCCACCCTTCTGAGTCTTTTAGATAAATGTCTTGATACCCCTGATGCCAAGTGGGGGATTTGCCCAGGATTCTTTATATGGGTGGTCCTGCCCTGCAGACACAGCTACTCTGACCACACATCTTAAGTGTGTCTCCTTGCCAGATACTTTTGCTCTGACTTAGGTAATTTACCTCTTGGACCAAAGTTTCATGGCTGACTGAGAGCCATTTTAGTTAGCATAAGTGATTCCACTTTGCCATCTTAATCAGACAATTGCCATTGTAGGGGTCCTGCTCTCCACAGAGCCACTTCTGTAGGGAATGTTGAAGGACATGTAATAGAGATAGTTTGAGTTGTGAATTGGTTGGAATGAGCCTACTGGGGAGGCATTTGGATTAGAAGAGCTCTAGCTTTAGAACTTCCAGTTTTGTAAATCAGATTGTTCATGACATTTGGCATCTGAACTTAGATTAGATCCCAGGGCATTTTAGACAATGTCATCCATTCAGATAATAAGTAATTATTAGGTGTCTACTTTGTGATAGGCACAGGATAAAATGGGTTTTTTTTTGATGGCCTTCATATTAATTCCACATTTCTTGAAGAATTAAAATTTCCTCCTAATTATGTACCATTATCTGCTAAAGTCTGCTGTTCTGCATTTCCTAGTAACTTGGAGTTTATTTCATTCCTCTGCTGTTAGTCATACTACAGTGATGAATTTCTTTCATACAAGTTTGCTTCCTTTAAATGTTTATTATAGATCTTTATTTTCCTGTAATGACCATTTAGTCACGCAATTACTTGCCTAATGCTTGTAGGTCAAGCCGATGGACCTAATTCGTGCTCCTTCCCCAAATCCTGTCAAAGGATGCTACCATCGTTGTTTTGGACTGATTCTTCTCTCAGAAATCTTCATTATGACTTGGATAGAAGGCTGACCATTTGCACTTATCTCTTGATCATTCCATCAAAATACTGTAAATATTCTCCTGAGATATTCCACAATTGCTCCACTGTCAGACTTAAAACACTCTTGATTTTCTGTAGCTTATTTATCTCACTAGTGGCCCTGCTCCCCAAACATACTGTCCATACCTTTCATTTCCTCTGCATTAGTCCATGAACAATGTCCCAAATTACAGTGTGCACTACTTATTTTTCATACAGGTGACATAATTGTTATAGTTCAGTTTTTGCAATAGATTTTTCTTTCATATAAAGGTCAATTTTATATTTAGGAAACCAAGAAAATTGTTGATTTCCAGATGATTTGAGACCCTGCTTCCTGGCATATGTCATCGGTTTGGCTCAAATCAACTTTGATAAAATTTCACACACACACACACACACACACACACTAAATTGCTGATTTTTAAAACTATTTAGGTGCCTTGAATGTGAACCTTTAAACTAACTTCAAACTGGCTGCAGCTTTTCCAGTATATTACTTTCCAAGCTTTCAAATGCATCATAGGATCAAAACATCTGTAGCGGAAGAGATTCAAATGGCAGGGTCAGAATGTCCTCCTTGACCTTTTTCTTCATCAGTAGAATGGAAATTTAAACAACACAGGTTATTTGAGATGAAGTTTGAGAAGACACCCAGCATCTACCACAGTACACGCTGCTCCCAATGTTTGTATCCCTCCGAGGCCTTCACTGATCCTCAGTTATATAAAGGAACTATGAGTTTCATCAAATCTGAGAAGTCTGTTGTAAGACAACACTAAAATGAAAAAAAAAGAACTGCCCTTTCAACTATGCCATCATACTGTCTTGTAATTTAGAATGTTTCACTTTACTTACTGAAAGTATTCTTTTATACCTATTTAGATATAAATTGTATTATATATCATTCTTTTAAAAAAATTTAGTGATGAGAGAGAGAGTAAGAGGGGGGGCATTGATTTCTTGTTCTACTTATGCATTCATTGGTTGATCTAGCATATGCTCTGCAAGGGATCAAATCCACAATCTTGGCTTATTGGGACAATGCTCTAACCAACTGAGCTACCTGGCCAGAGCTTATATACCATTCTTGTGCATATATACAAAAGAAAATTCCACTTATTATTTTTTATCTTTCCAAATGCATCTCAGTCTTGTGCATTCTTCATTCATGTGAATTTTCCAAGGGAATTCCCTTTACTGCTCAAGTGAAATAAATCAAGTATTCCTCAGACTTCACATGTATAGTTCAATTCTCTGTAACATTTTGTTTATAGTTCAATTCTCAGTAACATTTTGTTGTTCTTGTTTTTCTAAACAGATTATCCAATAACATTAGTGTTCAAATAATATCCCTGGGACTTTCTCCAATCCACTGATCTCAAAAGAAGGTAGGAGTGAAGGTCTGCAGACAACAGTCCAGACTCTTCCATCTTCAGATGGTCCTTACGGCTGTTAGTCATGCCACCAGGAAAAACAGCCACATTCAAGAAAACCCAGAGGATGACAACTGTGTCAGGATCACTGCCTGGCCAGCAGTGATTTCAGACATTAAAATTATAAAAAAGAGACCTCAAAATGGGTGAAATAAAGTAATACCCACCTTAATTTGCTGAAGTGTGGCAATTTAATTGTGTAGACAGACAGACAGATAGTCAATCTACAGTTAGTTACCCATTATATTTCCTTACCCATTTTTAAAAAAGATTTTATTTATTTATTTTAGAGGAGGGAAAGGAAGGGAGAAAGAGAGGGAGAGAAACATAAATGTGTAAGAGAAACATCAATCTGTAGCCTCTCATACATGCCCCCTGACCAGGGTCCCAATCTGAAACCCAGATTCCCACCATGAAATCCCATCATGTGCCCTGAATGGGAATTGAACCTGCAATGTTTTGCTTTGTGGGACAATGCCCAACCAACTGAGCCACACTGATCAGGGCTCCTTACCCATGTTTTAAATCTATAAAATTAAAAAGGGAGAGCTTCAAAAGTTTTTATTTAATGGAGAAATAATCTAGAAAGATTTGTCCATTACTATGTAGAGTCCTCCACAAAAAAAAATAACAGTAGAATAATCATTTTTCATAACTGATTGGGAAAATCAAAGGTAACTTTTCATCTCTAAAGAAATCATTTGTGGACCATCAGCCCCCTACAAGTGTTAGTTCAAATTTTCGTGTTCAGTTAATACAATGTGGTATAGAAACATCTCGATCAGTGAGATACTGTTTGTAAAATACTAGTACATTGATGAAACTGGATATTATGAAACACTCTCTAAAGAAAAATCACCACTGCCCTTGGCTGGTGTGGCTCAGTGGATTGAGCATTGGCCTGTAAACCAAAAGGTTTCTGGTTCAATTCCCAGTCAGGGCACATGCCTGGGCTGCCAGCCAGGCCCCCAGTTGTCCCCCCTGTGAGAGGCAAGGATAAATGTATCTCTCACACACTGATGTTTCTCTCCCTCTCTTTCTTCCTCCCTTTCCTCTTCTCTAAAAGTAAATACATATTCTTTTAAAATAATAAAGAAAAATCACCACCCATAACATAATTGAACATCATTGCAACTCTGAAAACTATCTCTCCTATGGACACTTCAGCAGTCAAGACCTTGTAAAACCGAGAAACTAAGAAACAAAAGTTATATCAGAAACCACTGAACTGAGCCATTTTTTTAGCCTGTTCTGTTTGTTATTACTTTTTGTCTCTCAGTCTCCTGCGTTCTGCATTAATGTGAATTCCCCAAGGGAATTTCCTTTGCTGCTCAAATTGTTCAATAATTGACTGGCTACCATTCTATCACTTTAGTGAAAATATTGATGACTGTCTTCAGAATGAGCTGCTATTTTCAGGGCATATCCTTACTCTGAACAAAAAGATTTCTGACAGCACTGCTATTATGCACCAGGCTCAAAAACCCAGCTGCTCACACCAGGCTGGCAGTGGGCCAGAGAGCTGGGACTGGAGTCAGGATAGCAGAGGGTCTTGGCAATGGCCGTGTATTTATTATGTGAATGATTTAGTGATTTAGATGAGGCGATAAGAGGCGATGAGTCTGCTCTCTCTTCTACTGTCCCCATTCCTTTATTATTTTACCTATGAAATGAAAATGAGGCTGAGAAATAACACTCTGTTGCTTTTATCTGTTATATCTCTATTTTTTCCTCCTATAATCAGGCCTTAAGGGAACTACAGAAACTTGTCAATGATAAAAGCAAGGATTTCTAACACCCAGTTTTGGGAAGCTGGGAGGAAATGAATTATTTGGTACATTAATGCTAAGGGTATTCAGTGATAACACTTTTATGGAGAATACTGAGGTCATAACTATGAAAAATTTAACTGTGCATAAGTTTTAAACCCAGAAATTGTATGTCTAGAAATGTATATTTACAGAAATACTAGTATAGGCAAATGGATATACCAAGAATATTCATGTAACATAGCTTAAAATCACACAAAAAACATTAAGTAAAAGCAATGTAAACATCCCTCAGTGTGATATTTTACAATAGTTACATAAATGATGCTCATTTATTTACACAGAAATACACATCCACTAAAAGAATGTGATTACTTCTTGTATAGCCAATTGGAAAGATGTCCACATTCTACTGTTCAATTAAAAAAAGTAAATGGTAGTATGTATAGTGTGATCCCACTTGTCTTTTAAAATCTAATTTATATATGTATATAGTTATAGAATTATATGTTGGTATAGCATTTTTAAAAGGCTAAATGAATGCATAAAAAGTCGTGGGGATATATGAAGATTTTGCTGCTTTGCATCTTTCTAATTTTTCAAATATCCTAAGTGAATACATGTTAATTTAAAACAGATTTTTAAATTCTCCCCTCAAAGTATGTTTTATTGATTTTAGAGAGAGGAAGGGAAAGAGAAAGAGAGAGAGAGAGACATTGATGTGAGAGAGAAACATCCATCAGTTGCCTCCAGTACATTCCCCTGACTGGGGATTGAACCCACAACTTTTTTGGTGCACATGATGGTGCTCCAACCAAATGAGCCACCCAGCCAGGGCAATATATGTTAATTTTTAAATTGTACCTGAAAATGATAGAAAAGATTTTTTTTGTGTATAAACAAACTAAACTATAAGCCTATCTTAGAAATACTAAATTATGGTAACAAAAGAAACACAAATAAAACAAGAGCATGTGAAAATTTCAAGACAAAACTATCCCTTTTTGTTTCCACTGAAAAAAAATTTTTAATCAAATCAGGTAGAGATCTATCACCTACCAAAAATAGGACACACGTGGCATTTGAACCACTGCCCCCCCTCCTCTGCCCAGTGTGGACACAATGCACACACAGTCCTGCAACCGCCCTTCTACCCCACTCCTCTCCCTTTCCTCCCCACCCCCACCACCCTGCCACTCGCCCTACGGGACAGGCCCCATTGGCCTGGGGCCCCATTGACAGGGCTGCTCAACACAGTACTCCAGGGAACACTTCCAACAGACTGGGCTTGCAAGAAACACATTAGCTCTCCCTAACTGTGAATTTGTCCAACTCAGTTCTCCCTTCATCTCTCTTGCAGCATTCATGCGAGGTGTGATTTATAGATACCACGTGTCCCCGTGGGTGTCCCATTATGGTTATTAAACACCCTGGGCCTTGATTGCATTTTCTTTCTTTGGACTCCCACTCCAGGAAGAATAGCATAGAACATGACATATTATTCCTGCTGTAATTTATTTTAAAAAGTAATTTAAATACATTGATATGCAACCTAAGCTTCCATCATGATTCAAACAGAATTGCATTCAACAATTGCTCAAATGCTTCAGTACTGAAAAAAAGCATTTCATGTGCTTGCACTGCCTGCTGTTCATAAATCATATTAAGCCAGAACCAGAATTCCATACCAAGATTGTTACTAGTCATAAGTATTTTAAATTTTTCCCTTTGTTGCATATCGGTGCTTTCTAATGTTCTACAGTGAATATTTATTGCACTTGAAATGGAGAAAACTACATACCTGGCAATGTGCTAAGAATTTAACATGCATTATCTAATTAAACCCTCCCAATCATCTTTGAGATACCATTATAACACACCATGCAGAAAAGGAAACCAAGACTATTCAGGTTAAATACCTTTCCTCGTTCAGCTTGACTACCTGGCTTTATACAAACCACTTATTTTCCTAGGCCCTCAACTTTATGGCCTATAAAATGTAGATAGTGTTTACCTCATCAAGTGTAAGGCTGAAAAAGAATGTCAGCTATCAAGAAGATCTTATGTAAAACACCTGGTATAAAGAAAACAATTTTTTAAAAGTTTTCTACAGATGTCACGTGTGACCATTAGGACAGACTCCCAAGCAATAGTGTGTAGAAGCTAGCTTGGGTGGCAGCTTTGCACCTCTCCTTCCAACTTCAAGTTCACTGTCTTAGACTGGTGACTTGAAATTATCCATGGAGTCAAAATCCAACAAACTGCAGATCAGGGCTTTTCTCCTCGGATAGACAATTGTTGGCTATTTAGCAGCACACCACAGCTCCCAGACTGAAAGTTAATGAATTTACTGGTCTGGCTCAAATACAGGGTTTATTATTTACTTTCGGGGAATGATTCATAACTTGGCTCTGCAAGTCCCAAGGCCTATTTCCCCAGCTGGAATGTGAAGGAATTACAAGAATGGCAAAAACAAAACAAAACAAAACAAAAAAACACAAAACCCCCCAAAACAAAAAACAAGACAACAACAAAAAGCCTCCAGAAAAAGATTTTTTCCCATTTCAACTCTTTCAGTCTGATCAGGGAAACACAATATACCCCACAAAACATCTTCAGGTGCTGATATGTGCTTTAAAAAAATGTTTATCTTGCCCTTTGGTACCATAAAGAGCCCAGACTAATAATTTGTTTTTAACATAAGAAAACTTATTTAGAAAGTTACCGAAGTAGTAGAAATGAGCCAGCTGGGCTGCGAAGTCTTAAGAAACAAGTTACGGAAGCAAAAGTATGACTCTTGGAGCTTAGGAAAGGTAATGTGCCTGGAGGCTGGAGGATGGCGGGGGGGGGGGGGGGGGTGCCGTTGGGGGGAGAAGGGGAGGAAAAGGTGAGGGATGTGCTCCCGAGGGGAGAGCAGCCTCAATGACTTGTTTTCTGAATAGCCCAGTTTGTTTGGCATACTTGTGCCTTGAAGTAGCCAGTTCATTAACCAGACAGTGTTTCCTCTCCTCAGGAACTGTGTCTTGCAAGAACACCTGGCATGGAGAAATTAAGATATTTTGTCAACATGAGGCAGTATTGGCCAACATTAATTCAGTGGTTGGTGTTCAACCACGAAAAACTTCCCTTTCCTTCATGATAAAATATGAAGACTCCCTCATTATGGCTGACACAATTGGAAACTTTTTTTAAAACATTGAAAAACATCATCCAAAACATTTTTATCCCATCACTTTTAGAGAGAGAGGAGGGGGGCAGAGAGAGAGAGAGAAACACAGATGTGAGAAACAATTGGTTGCCTTCTCATACATGCCCCAACCTGATATCCAACCCTCAACCTGGGCATGTGCCATGATTGGGCATCAAGTCCACAAGCTTTTGGTCCACAAGATGATGCTCCAACCAACTTAGGCACACCAGCCAGGGCAGAAATGGGAAACTTTCTATTGGAGTTCATTGTGGAAGTTCAATCAAATGGGGGTGGGGAGGTACAGGTGAGTCTTCATTTTCCTCATTGTCTTCAATCCACTGGTCACACTCACTGGCCTTTCTGGAGTAGGTCTTTGCTTGCCAGCTTTCCTGTGTTAGACATGTAGGTCAAACTGTCCCACACCTAGTTGCCCAGGCTGGGAAGAAAAGCTAGGCTGGCTTTTGATTGGATGAGGGTTCAACCCATGATCAGAGGAAGCTAATCGGCCTCTCCCTGCAGCTTCAGCCAGGATACTGTATTAGCTTTCTAGGAATCCTGCAACAAAGTACCACAAACTTAGTGGCTAAAAGCAACAGAAACTTATTTGGTCATAGTTCTGGAGACAAAAATTACAAAATCAACGTGTTGACAGAGCCCTGCTTTTTCTGAAGGCACGAGGAGAGAATCTGCCCCGTGCTTTTCTCTTAGCTTCTGGTGTTGCCAACATCTCTGGCATTCCTTGATGTGTAAATGCAACATTCCAATCTCTGTCTCCGTCCTCACATCATCTGTCTTCACGCTGTCTTCCCTCTGTGCATGCCTGTCTCTGTGTCTTCTCCTCTTAGGACAGCAGTCATGCTGGACTGATGACCACCCTAACGGCTTCATCTTCGTTACAACTGCAAAGACTTTATTTTAAAATAAGGTCATATTCACAGATATGGGGGTTAGAATTTGAACATATCTTTTTGAGGGGCACAGTTCATCCCATAACAGACACTGAGAAGTAAGTCCTCAATACATGCTATATATTTAGGCCTGGAGGTTGTAAATTATCAGGCCACATCTGAGGTGAGTCAACAGAGGAAGGCAATGGGAAAGGGGAGAAAGAGGTGGAACACATGTATAGAGGGAAGGAGAGGAAACAACCCTGAAAAATGGAGAGTGTGGTTTCCATGCATCCCTTCCATTAATTCACTCATTTTCTTCTTTTGGTTCACTGGAGAGAGTTTCTCTTTCTATTCTGTAAAACCATTAGGAAGAACTCTGAGAAAAAGAGTGATGTTCCCCAAAGTCCATGGAAAACAGGTGATGATTCCTCAAGACATGCTTACCAGCCACAAGAAAAGTGAGAAATAGAAAGAAAATGTCATAAGTTTTCCACGAAGCCAAATTGATTTCCTTAGAAAGATATCCTATGATAAATGTCCTTCACATTTATGTTTTAATGGCCAAAATATTCATTAAAATGGAAACAACAAGAATTTGTTTTATTTTATAATGTTCTATTTGGCAAAATTACAGCCTGGCAATCCTATGTCCAGGCCCAAATTTTTAAAAACTTACTTTGTTGGATCACAACTTCTCAGCCTGATAACCACCGAGCTAAATGCACTGAAGCCCCTGAGTTTCAGACACATCACACCCACAAGCTCTGCAGCGGAGATTCAGTTCCTTTTGATTCCACATCAACTTCCTTCCTCTCAAATGCCTCCTTGTATACACATTTTCACAAGCTGCGAGTTCCTTCAGGCCTCCCTTGCAGTGCCTGTGGGGCTCACAACAATTCTTCATGGCTTGGAAACTGTGCTCATCCCTCAGGGTGTGTAAGAACTGGCCAGCTCTGTGTTAAGAGACCCAGCCTGTAGCTATTTGATCCAAAAGTGAGGAACAGTGTCAGCGTGGAACAATCGGATTTCTCCTTCTTATTATTTTAATTTGTAGTTCTCCAAAGCAAACTCTGAGACAAAGATCTGTGTTCCCTACCCTCTGCCTGCTCCCAGCAGTCTGACCAGGCTCTCAGTATCAGTTACTATATTTCAATATATTCCCTTTCTTACAAGGTAAGGAGAGACACCCTTTTGTTATTCTGTAGTCCAAAGAACATTAACTAATATTAGGCCTATCCTTTCTGACAAATACTCATATTCCCTTCCCCAAGACTCCAAAGAGTCCACCGCCCAGCATGGCCTTGCTGGGTCCTGTCCATTGAGAGTCTGGCCCCACAAATTTTTTGCATTTCCCAAGCCCACGCTGATACCTGAAGGACAGGCTATTTTTACTGTTGCAGAGAGCTGCTTGGCTCTTCCACCCTGGCTGTAAACACAGTTTACTCCATAGTTTATTGGAGTTGAGAATTTGAAATTTGGTCATGGAGTCCTTAGTATCAATCCTATCAAAACATTTCTTGCACGAGCCTTCTAAAATTCACCAATTGTAGTTTAGAAAAAACAAAGGTGGAAGGGCACAATAATACTTGGGGTAAGTCAAAAACATATAATCTAAGTGGCGCTCTCTCTGTCACACACACACTCCCATGCCTTTGGGCATGCTCTCTCTCTTGAGCATACCTACATCTCCCCCCCCCCCCCTTCTTTCCTCAAGGCACATTTTACTTTCTCCTAAACTCCAAGGGCCCTGCTTTTGCCTTTGTAACTTGTTTTCTGATCTCAAACAGCCCAGCAAGCTCACTTCTACTTCAGCAACTTTCTAAATGAACTTTTGCTACTATCTGAGTCTTGACTCCGAATTCTTTTTAGCCAAAACTCAAGGACCGAGGTCTAACATCTGGAGCTGTTTCAATGTTAACACATTGGTTTGTTGAGAGTATTCTTTGAAGCCCAGTCTAGAGCCTATCTTCAGTCTTCCCAAGACTTTTGAATGCACATAATTCACTATATTACATCTCTTTCTTCTTAAGGAATATAGTATGTTGTTGGCAAAGAAATTCTGATTTACACGATTGTGTAAATGTGGCATATGTAGTTGGATTCCTCCTTTATCATACACTAAATAAATTGCACAAAGACAAAGAACTTAAATGTGAAAAGAAAATTTTATAAGTATTAGAAGAAAATATAGGATAGAATCTTTATAGCCTCAGGATGCAGTTTTATGGAATGAACAAAATAAACTAACAAACAAAACAGAAACAAAAGCATGGATACATGGAACAGATTGACAGCTGTTGGAGGGGAGGAGGCAACAGAGATTGGAGTGGTGGTTACGGGAGCCTGGAGGGTGCGGGAAATGGAGAGAGATGGTCAAAGGGTGCAGTTATAAGGTCTAATGTCCATGGGGATCTAATGTACAGCATGGTGATCATAGCTAATAATATGACATAAAGTGTACTATAGAGTAGACCTTGGTATTCATGTTAATTTGTTCTGGAACTCGTGACAAGTGCTGAAACTGGTACTGAACAAGTTTTTCCCATAAAAAATAATGCAATTAGAAATAATTTATGAAAGTTCCCTGAACTTTCACATTTACTGGTACAATACTAAGTAATGAGGTTGTTTTGTAATACAAAACCTTAAAATTAAACAGACATGGATTTAAAAGTAATTGATTCTATAAAAATAAAGTAAAATTTAACTTCACTTCACTTGTACTGACAGGGGTTCCTGGCATAGTGGGATGGTTGGCGAGGTAGAGGAGGAGGGAGAGGAGAGGGGTTAATTGTTGGAATAGGGTTCTTCTTCCATGACAATTTCAGGCGATTTCTTAGGGATTTCTTCTGTTTTCTGTCTCTTGGCTTCACTGAACACTGTTGGAGACTCAGATTTATGGAGCTTCTCTAAAAACTTATCAAGAGAAACTTGTTTCTGTCCCTGTTTCAAAGGGTTTCTAAAGTGTGACATTGTTCATTAACAGGTTCATGTTTTCGGCTTCCTAGAACTTTGTCTGGGTGACGCTTTTCCACAAAGTTCTGAAGTTCAACCCATTTCCCTCACACTTCTTTGATCAGTGCAGTAAACTTTCTCCCTTCCCACCTCCTCACCTGAAGACGAAGCACTTTCTCTTGCTGGGTGGCATCGTGACTCACACAAGTTCTAGCAAGTACAGTGAGTGGCCAGTCCTGAGCAAGAACCTAGTACTGACACATTTTTTTCTCATCCAAATGCAACGAGTACAGGGTTTGACAAATTCTGAAGCCTGAAGTACTGAGGTATGACTGTGCTTGAAAGCTCCTAAGACGCCCTTTCCTGTGTCCTTGTAAGGTTGCCACAGTGCCTTGAGAGGGTAACACAGAGGGTAAAGTCTCCATAACTCCCAGAAAAGAGATTGTCTAAAACTCCTCTTTGGATTATTTCTGGAGTCACTGCTGAACCAGGAAAAAAATTCCTTTGAGTACTTTGTGATATTTTTACACAGTACATATTATGTATATAAATTTAAACTTAACCTAGCTTTGATGATACCTTCAGGTATGCTTTTAAAATTCCTCAGGGGATACCATCTAGTATATTCAGATAGATAAGAGAATGTGGATACTTTGGTTATCTTTGAGGGTGGAAAAAATCCAGAGGATGGAACACATGTACCCAAGGCCTTTCCTGGACATCCTTTGAAACAAACTGGAAAGAATGTACCTCAAGGTTTTTTTTCCTATCTGTTTAAAAGGTCACTTAAAAACTTTTCTTAAAAAAAAAAGAAAGTTGCTAAGAGAGTAAATCTTTAATGTTCTCACCACAAGAAAGAAATGGTAATTATGTGGTGGGGTGGAAGTGTTAGCTAATGCTTTGGTGGTAATCATTTTGCAATATAGAAATGTATCAAGTCAACACATCAAACACCTTAAACTTACACAATGTTATATGTTAATTATATCCCAATAAATCTGGGAGGAAAAAAATACCATACTCAAATCCAAACAGTGGTAAGTCCTCATCAGTTTTCCCTTCTGACATATCAAAAATTACACATACATGACTAGAATGTTAGTTAAAATGTAGCCACTTATTCCCAAAGATTATAAAGTATTGAAGCAGGCATAAAAGAAAAAAGAAAGCCCTACTTAACTATGAGTGACATTTATGAATGAGGCAAGCTCTCTAGTATGGTGAACTTTGAGTTTCTTATTAAATAAACAGTATAAATAATATCCAAAATCATGAAACTGAAGTCACAAGTTTGAGAAAATATTGTGTGATCCTCTGCTCTCCCACATAAAAAGGTTGTGTGTGTGCATGTGTGTGTGTGTGTAAGGGGCATGATGGATACAGTTTTTCACAAATGATTTGGATAAGTAGTCATCTGTGTGTGTATGTGTGTGGAGAGAGACAGAGAGAGAAAGGGGAGGAGGGAGAAGAAGAGAAGAGGAAGAAGAGAGGGAAGAGGGAAGGGAGGAAGAGATAGAGAAGAAGATGCAGAGAACAAGAGAAGTGGGTAGAGGAGAGAGGGAAAGAGGTGTCATGGATCATTGGATAATTCACAGGAATCAAATAAAATTATGGGATGCCCTAGAATCTAGGGCTAGGTCAGTGCCTCACAAACTTTAAATTATCTTTGAATCACTTGGGGGTATAGTGGGTGGCTCTTGTTAAAATGCACATTCTGTTTCAGCAGGTTTAGGACCTGAGATTCTGTATTGCTTTGTTTTTCAATCAGAAAAGTGTTTTGTTATAAGAAACAATGCCATCAGATAAAAATACAAAAAAAGGAGTGAAATGATGGCAAATATTTAAAAATATCTACACATCTGCCCCCCCCCCAAAAAAAAACTACAGTAGTTACTACGTACCTGAGTACTGAACACTGAATGACATTTTAAACTACTTCACACAGGGAATCTGATTCCTTGCAGATCACTTCTACAGATTCTGTATTTCTAACGAGCTCCCAGGGGATGCTGATGCTACCAGCCTCTTAAGTAGCAAGGTGCACCGCAGTCCAACCACAGGGGAGAATGTTCAAGGAATACATCATTTTGTAGGCCTTTAGCATCTATCTCTCACCTGGTGTTTTTGGGTTAGATGATATATTTTAGGAGCTCTGGATGGTAAATCACTAAGCAAACACAAAGCACCTAAAATCGTAGCCTTATTCACTGCGCTTGACCTGGTGCCGCAAACTTGGGTTTAAATCACCTCCCTTGCAAGCAGATGCCAGTTGATCACCCACGCCCTGCAGTTGCACAGTTGCTTTTCCATAATTCATGAGAGCAAACCGATAGCTGGGATGTATTTGCATACAAGGTAAATATCAAACATCAAGATTACACTCAACATCTTTTGTTCCAATTTTATTTATCTTGTCTCACATCACATTTGTGGTGACTTTAGATAAATCATGTAACCACATGTTATTTCTACAGCTAGTAAGCAGAGAAAATCATGCTTATAACCCACCAACAATACTGTGAAAAAGTGGGTTGGGTGATTTGTCTCCACAAAAATTGTTTTTCTGTAAAAGCTAGCTGTGGCAGTCGCAAATACAGAGATAAAGCCTACAAATTTCTCAAGGCAAGTAGAAGTCAGGCTACAATAAGCTATACCAGATCATTTTCACCTACACAAATGTTTCTTTTGAGCTTGCAGATCCCACACAACTTGATTATTTGTGAAATGTGCCCTCTCGTTTCCAGTCTCAGTTGCTAAAAGGATAGCTATTTATATTAAA
This sequence comes from Phyllostomus discolor, assembly GCF_004126475.2. NCBI lineage: Eukaryota > Metazoa > Chordata > Mammalia > Chiroptera > Phyllostomidae > Phyllostomus > Phyllostomus discolor. The sequence goes on along the minus strand of NC_040911.2, from coordinate 79,657,516 downwards.
TATAAATAACTTAGAATTTATAGCTTAGAATTTAAACAATTGCAATGTGATATATATCTTTAAAGCGTTATTGATCAAACAAATAAAAAGGCAATTAGGTGGACTTTCGGCCAAGATGGAGGCACGCGTAGATATACTGTGCCTCCTCACACAACCAAAAGAAGGACAACAATAATTTAAAAACAAAAAAACAACCAGAACTGACAGAAAATTGAACTGTATGGAAGTCCGACAACCAAGGAGTTAAAGTAGACACATTCATCCAGACCAGTAAGAGGGGTGGAGTTGGGGAGCTGGGACCCAGAAGGCTCACAGCAGGGCCTCTGTCGGATTAGACCCAGAGCACAAGGCAGCAGCAGGTGGACCCCAGGCAGGCAAAGCAGCAGCTGGCAGACCCAGGGAGGTGGTGGATGGTAAAGGGGTGCAGCGCATCTAGTCCCAAATTCGCACACAGATAAACCAGGCAAAACTGGGGAGCAAGACAGACCATGCAATCCAGGCTCCCACTGAGGGGAAATAAAGCCTCAAAACATCAATTAAAAACACCTGTAGGGGTTGAGGCACCCAGAGAGACTCCCAGCCTCACAGGAGAATTCGTTGGAGAGACCCACAGGGTCCTAGAATGTACACAAACCCACCCACATGGAATCAGCACCAGAAGGGCACAATTTGCTTGTGGAAAGTGGGGGAAGTAACTGAAATCCGGCAGAGAGCGGAGCAAGAGCCGTTGTCCCCTCTTGGACCCCACCCCCACGTACAGAGTCACAACCCAGCAACTGGGTGGCCCCACTCTGGTGAACACCTAAGGCTCTGCCCCTCATAAGTAACAGACGAGACAAGACAAAAAAAAATGACCCAAACAAAAGAACAGATCAAAGCTCCAGAAAAAATATGATTAAGCAACGAAGAGATAGCCAACCTATCAGATGCACAGTTCAAAACACTGGTGATCAGGATGCTCACAGAATTGGTTGAATTTGGTCACAAATTAGATGAAAAAATGAAAGTTACTAAATGAAATAAAGTTAAATGTACAGGGAACCAATAGTGATGGGAAGGAAACTGGGACTCAAATCAATGGAGTGGACCAGAAGGAAGAAAGAAACATCCAATCAGAAAAGAATGAAGAAATAAGAATTCAAAAAAAATGAGAAGCTTAGGAACCTCCAGAACATTTTTAAACATTCCAACATCCGAATTATAGGGGTACCAGAAGAAGAAGAGGAAAAGCAGTAAGTGGAAAACTTATTTGAACATATAATAAAGGAGAACTTCCCCATTCTGGCTAAGGAAATAGACTTCCAGGAAGTCCAGCAAGCTCAGAGAATCCCAAAAAAGTTGGACACAAGGAGGAACACACCAAGGCACATCATAAGTACATTACCCAAGATTAAAATGAAGGAGAGAATCCTGGAAGCAGCAAGAGATAAGAGGACAGTCACCTACAAAGGAGTTCCCATCAGACTGTCAGCTGATTTCTCAAAAGAGATCTTGCAGGCAAGAAGGGGCTGGAAAGAAGAATTCCAAGTCATGAAAGGCAAGGACCTACATCCAAGATTGCTGTATTCAGCAAAGCTTTCATTTAGAATGGAAGGGCAGATAAAGTGCTTCTCAGATAAGGTCAAGTTAAAGGAGTTCATCATCACCAAGCCCTTATTGTATGAAATGTTAAAGGGACTTATCTAAGAAAAGAAGATAAAGAAAAAACATGTACAGTAAAATGACAGCAAACTCACAATAATTAACAACCACACCTAAAACAAAAACGAACTAAGCAAACAACTAGAACAGGAACAGAACCACAGAAATGAAGATCACATGGAGGGTTAGCAACAGAGGAGTGGGAGGAGGAGTGAGGCGGAAAAGGTACAGAGAATAAGTAGCATACATGGTAGGTAGAAATAGAGAGGGGGAGGGTAAGAATAGTATGGGAAATGTAGAAGCCAAGGACTTATAAGTATGACACATGGACATGGACTAAAGGGGAGGGATGTGGGTGGGAGAGGGTGTGCAGGGTGGAGGGGAGTGAAGGGGGGAAAATGGAACAACTGTAATAGCATAATCAATAAAATGTATTTAAAAAAGACAAAGTTTATTTAAATAGTTCATAATTTTAAAAATTCATTTATTTAAATAGTTCATAATTTTAAAAAATTCATTTTACTTAATAAGGATTTTACCTTTCAAAGACTTTTATCTATACTGTACTTATTACCACAAATATCTACCATTTAATTTCAAGATGCCACTCTTTTAATAACAAAAGGATTAAAAGCTACTAACAAAATTCATGTGGAAGAGACACAGAGACCTATTAGTCCGTCTTTTTTTTTTAAGGATTTTATTTATTTATTTTTAGAGAGGGGAGGGAGGGAGATAGAGAGAGAGAGAGGAACATCAATGTACGGTTGCTGGGGGTTATGGCCTGCAACCCAGGCATGTACCCTGGCTGGGAATCGAACCTGCGACGCTTGGTTTGCAGCCTGCGCTCAATCCACTGAGCTACGCCAGCCAGGAGTCCCTCTTTAAAGTGTTCTTTAAATGACAAAAAGAAAAGTTTTCCAAGTTGAATGATAGACTCACAAAATATCCTACCCATTTGTTTGATACAATGAGTTTAGATAATTACAGCTGCTTTAATTTCAAAAATATTAACTCATCTAAAAATCCTTTTTCAAGCTGTGTAGAAAATAAAGCCAGTGTTTTCTATCCTTAATTTTTTAGGCTTTGGTGGATGTAATCAAATATTTAGATTTGATTGTCTGCTGTCAATATTTTGAAAGTTCGTATATATTTAGTGGGATTAAAAACTCAGTTGTGTAAACTCTGCATATTCTCCATTCCACACCCAGTCAACACAATTATGGGATGAAATCTTGGTCTCTACCCACTTTTACTTTTCTTACTTTTGTTTTGTGAAATTACAGCTACTCACCAATCAAGAATGGGTTCAGGCCTGTTTTGTTGGTTTGGGAGTGGTTGTTGCAGAGTTGTAACTTATCAAGAAACGTTGACCTGATTCTATAGAAACATGAGGCAAGAAGTCACACTTTGTTCTCCAGGTAGAACAGCCTCAAAATAGTGGGTGGTACAAGTCAAGAGAATAAACTTGGGTTCTATTGACTGTCTTTTTTTTTTCAAATTATAAGAGAAAGTTTATTTAGAATGTTACCGAGGTAGAATTGTAGAAGTGATCCAGGAGGGCTGCATAGGCTCAGGAACAACTTAGAGAGGTAGAAGGGTCCTTAGAGTTTAGGAGAAGGCAAAGGTAATGTGTCTGGGGGGACCAAGGTTGGGAAGGGAAGGGCGCAGACATGCACCTAAGACGGAGAGCATGCCACCTGTTGACTCCTAATAGCATGTCCCTACTTTCTGAAATAAATCCCCTTATTCTTGACTATATGTTAGTAGAAACCATCCACTTGGTAAGCCTAGGGACACTCAGTTCCAAAGTCTTTTCTCTAATCTCTCAAATGCCATCTTCTTGTCAGCCAGAGATCCTGCCAGACTCTTATATTTTTTAAAAAAGTCATGCTGCTTTTTCCTACTTCACTGAAAAGTCAGCATTTTTTATTATTATTAAATGGTATAGTTAACATCTGAGCTTGAAGTATTTGCTATTGGAAGCCTTCAACAAAGTCAAGAGCTACCTCAAGAAGGAAGAGATTGACCTGACCAACAGGAGTCATCAAAGTGACCAAAGACCATGATAGGAAGCATATTTCAGGTGGTTTTGAAAGCTTCCAGCTCTCAGTTTCATGACCAAGAAACATTAACAAACTCTGACTGGTGTGGCTCAGTTAGTCAGGTGGCATCCCACAAACGGAAAGGTCGCCAGTTTGATTCCTGGTCAGGGCACATGCCTGGGTTTCAGACCAGGGGCTAGTTTCCTGGCTGGGGGACCTGCAAGAAGCAGCTGATCAATGTTTCTTACCTTCTCTTTCTCCGTCCCTTCCTTTTTCTCCAAAAATAAATAAATAAAATCTTAAAAAAAAAGAAATGTTAACAATAAGAGGATGCTGAGGTTTCTTTTGTGGGCATTCTGTGAAAAGTAATCTCTAAAGTGATCTGATAATAAATTCCTAACTGGACAGGTCATGGTGGGTAGTCACGCCCCCAGGCAAGTAACTTCTTTAAGGCTTATCTTTGCCTCCAGCAAGCCCTGTCCATTGTTTCTGTGGATCTAGGTTAACACACCTTTGAAATGTCCCCTTTTGGACTTCTCTTTCTAAAGGTGACCACCCTCAAGAGAGTACGGAATCTTAATTATCCTGTAATCTGATCCCTGCCATGCTTTCTCCCACCTTCATATGATCTTCCATATAATTCTCTCCTTAAACTCAAATGCATAAAAGAAACTGCACACTGCTCTCCAAAGCATTTTTTTCTCACTATGTGATCTTGCTTCCAAGAATCCTCTGTTTGACTCAAATAAGTTATTATAAAAATTCTCTAGAGGTTTGGACATTCTTACACTGATACTTCTTAAAAAGTAAATGCCTAGCAGCACTACAAAAGTTTCTCGAAGGCCTGTTTGAAGCATAGGACAGGGGGCTGTAGGGCTGTTCAAAAGAATAAGATGGCCCTTGCCCTGGTGGATGCCATCATCTCATAGCAGGGATTGGCTCAAGTGTCTGCCTATGTAATTACAGTCGAAGGTACAAAACTGTGCGTGAAACAAGGTGACTGAGAGTTCGGAAGAGAAAACTGCTAATGGTCAACCATTAGCTTTAAAAATATATTTTTTAAACAGTTTAATTCTTTGGGCAACGCTGGCCTAGGCAATAAATCTTTGGGAACCATACCTTCATTTTCTGGATTCCTTTTCTCTTTTTAAGATCAAACACAGTCTCGTTAAATGCCCATTTATCTCTCCTTGGGTGTTTGATGTCTCTTCACATCATGTGGCAAAATAACGATCTTGCGTAAGCCCTGCTGTTCATTCCCTCTGATCCTGAACCTGAGAAACTGAACTGGAGAAAGTCACACAGTTAGACCGATGGCTCTGCTACAAATCAGTAACCACCAGCCTTGACAAGAAGTCCTAGTGTTCTTTGATAAATTCCCTTTTCATGCTTCTTCTTCTTTTGCAGTCTTTGTTGTTTATATTTTATGAAAAAAGTCATTTCAAATCTCCATTAAACTTAGCTGAATTCAAAGCCTTGGTGAAGGAAGCCTGGCGACCTCATTTATATAAAGAAACACGGCTACTCTCCTCTGGCCTCCAGCTCTCAGGAAGGGCCCTTCAGAAGGCTTTTGTTTGCACGTTTCGGTGCTGCAGCACAGGAGTCGACCCTAGTATCCACTGTCAGGTGTTCTTCAGCTACCAGAGCTTCGAGTTTCTTCATTGGGTAAGGAAATTACTTCCACAAATTCTCCAACTTCTAGCTTTGGCTCAAGACCAACATTTTCAGCCTCATCTCCATTAATAGTTACTGTCATGACGTGTGTGGTACAGTTTGACAAGCCTGGATCCATACAGACAGCTGGAGAACATTCAGCAACATCACCTTTATAGCCAGTTTCTTCCTCCAACTCTTGCAGAGCATCTGTTTCTGGACTTTCGTCACCACCTATGAGACCTGTGGGGAATTCTAGGCAGCAGCCTCCCACGGGTGGACGGGACTGTTTCATCAGAAAGATACAATCATAATGAAGAGTTCTTTGCAGCACTGGGATAATTGTCACACCATCAGCCAACGGTCCTTTCCTGGTTGTACGTTTCACAGTTTCCCAAGTTCTTGTTTTACTAGTAGGATCCATGTAAGTTGTTTTTTCAAACTTGACCCATTTTCCTTCTGCAATTAACTCTTCTGAAATAACGAACTGTTTGGTTTTTCAGGAAGAATCTGCTGCTTCTTGGTTTTCCATTTTTGAACTAGTCTTTCCAGTCCTTAGCCAAGAAGTTCACATCCAAGGTGTGGGGTGAAGGGAAGGATACTCCTGTGGGAAGGGAGACGAAAGAAGAAAGCTTGAATCCAAGGCTGCTGTCTCCAGAGATGCTGGCGCTACTCCCTTTTTCATTATTCTGATTCTTTTTGCTGCAGGACAAACCACTCCAAAACTTAGTGGCTTAAAACGACCATTTTATCATTTCAATTCTGTGGGCTGACTGGGCTCAGTTGGGCGGTTCTTGCTCAGAGTTTCTTGTGTAGTTGCAGTTAGACAGCGGGTGGGGCTGCATTTGGCCGAAAGGCAGACTGGACCAGGTGTCCAAGACGGCTTCTCCTCTTGCATGTCTAGCACTTCACTTGGGGTGGCTGGAGTAGCTGGAGGCTGGCCAGGCATCTCTCTTTTCAAGTACCTCTCCAGATGGTTATCTTGGGTTTTCTCCCAGCGTGGTGGTCTAAAGATAGTCAGACATCTTTCAAGGTGGCTCGCTTCCCCCAGAATGGCTATTTCATATCTACCATCATCTATTTCAATGAAATATTTTTTTAAAGGGAAGGAAGAAAAGAAGCTCTGACAAGAAGCACAGGTTTAGGAGGGGCTGAATTTGAAGACAGGCTATCAGGACCCACTTAACCGTATATTAGCATCTTCTGCCCTCACCTGCTTTCAAAAACACACACAAGCACAGAAAAATTACGTCCTCATCTTATCCTCTGCCTTGAATCTTTTACGCCACTTTTTCTGTTTTCTAAAATTTATCAGTTACAGGTTTGAGCTTAAAACATTTCTCTTTAGAAGGTTGTGGAGCTGCTCCCAGTAATTTAGTCTCAGTGATGTATTAGTTATCTATTGCTATATAACCCTGAAGCTTAGTGTTGTAAAACAATAATCATTTTATATCGTAGTTTCTATGGGTCAGGAATTTAGAAGCAGCTTAGCTGAGTGGTTCTGTTGAGGGGAGAGACCTGGTTCTTCTTGCCGATACAGATCAGCAAATCTATTAGAGTGCAATCAGCATTTATTAGTGATTTGTTCCCATGGAAGAGAATGGGCCCAGCTAATGTTGGGGGTGGGTGTGAAAGGCATAGGTTCTGGGCACCCCAGGGTGGCAAAAGTAAAGGCAACTGAAGGCCGGCTGGCATGGCAGGCCCCCAGGTGGCCATAGGCCAGGTGGCCAGGGAGCCAAGGGAGCTAGTCCTTTTTTCGAGGACTTGTATAGCTGGCATGATGGGAATAAAAAAGTTACATATTGATTGACAGGTAAATGTGGTGCCAGCTTTCCCCTGGGGGATGTGACTACCCAGATTTAAGTACATGTGGGGGTCTGTTAGCCCGAACACTTATCTTGCCCCAGACTCCATTTGTTCATCTTGTTGTAAAATAGATACGTGGCAGGAGGCAGTTAATTAAAGTTGGAGCAGTTACCCGAAGTTATTTATGGACTTCTTCTTTGGGCACTGTGGACCCTGTCCCACGTTTCAGGCCTTGGGATGGAAGCACAGTTTCAAGGCTTTCTTTCCCAGATAGTGGAAACGCTACATAGAATTTCAAGGACTTCCCTCCTCCCATGCTAACATAGTAGTTCTTGTGATGTTGGAATACCTGGCAATATTATTGGAACAGGCTCAGGACTGCTGAATTAGTGGGTGAGACATGTCTCCCTTCTCCTTCCTGCCTTGGTTTGCTCTTCACTCTACCTAAGTGCTAAAAGGCATTTCCTGGCAACCAAGATGCTAGATGCTGGCCAGTAACAGCAGTGCAGTCTCTGAATTCTTCCTATGCTGTCTTCTGCCTCAGTTCTGGCTCTGGGGCTCACAGAAAGCTGTCAGTTGGGGCTGTGGTCATCTGAAAGCTTGACTGGGACTGGAAAATCTGTTTCCATGATGGTGCACTCACATAGTTCTGGTTATAGGCAGGAACTTTCTGATCCTTCACATAAGGACCTCTCCATGCATTACTTTACCTTTCCCTTGACAAAGTGGCTGACTTTTTCCAGAGTAAACAATCCAAGAGGGAGCAAGGGAGAGGCTATAATGCTTTTTGTGACCTAGCCTTGGAAGTCATTCTCTGTCATCTCTGTAATAACCTATTGGTCAGAGATCGACCCTATTTAGTGAAAAAGGGGATGACTCAAGGGCGTAAATATTAGGAGGTAGGCACCTTTGGGGGCCATCTTGGCAACTGAATTTAGTTAAGCCAAGGAAGGGATGGTGTTGAGGTGGAAAGAGACAAAGGACATATATAATGTTGGAGCCAGAGGGATTTTAAGGAAATGTAAAACACTGGTTTAGGTTCTGGAGCTGGGAATGGGGTAGAAAGTCTTGAGAACAGATAGTCCCTCACACATCTTGTTAAAGACAGGAGGTGCGACAGAAGCAAGAAGAATATAAACCAATTCCTTTCCTCTCAAAGTTATTCTTATTCTAATGGTAGGAAACAAGCTGCTCCTGCCCTTAAAAGGTCATTTTCAATTTCTTGGCTGAACTATAAGGGGAATATTTCTCCTGAATAATTAATTGGTTTTGTCAACATGGAAAGATATTTTCAGCTTCTAACAAGAAATCAGGGTCGCCTAAATGAAATCTTTGTTCAGCAAGGACACAGACTTTCAGGAAGTTTACTTTTGCCAACATAATTAGTAGTTACTTTACAGGACAATAATGTCCAGGTTTCATGCTGGGATGAAAGGAGGTGTTTTTCTGGTTAGTGCTAATTGAAAATTGAACAAGAGAATTTTGCAATCAAAACAGGAAGGGAAACCAGACTGTAATATGACAAGAACCTTAGAGCTTTGTTCTTTTACAATGTGTAGGAAAACAAAGTTTTTTAGATGGCTTTCGTCAGGGCCAAATTTCTTGGAAGAATGCCCTCTACATGCTGTCTCTACTTCCTCACCTCCCCTTTCCTTCTGGTCTGGCTGTGCCCCCACCACTTCATCAGACCTGCTTTCATCATGGTTAACAACGGCCTCCTTGTTGTCCAACTGGATGGACATTGCGTTGTTGTTGTTTTTGAATTTACTGATTTCTAAGCAGCACTGACCCTATTGTTTCTAGAAATATTCTTTCTGGTTTCTGGGATATCATTTTCTCTTTGTTTGCCACCCCCTTGCCATTTATGTAAGTTCTTTCACCACTATTCACCTCTAAATGTTGGGAATCCTGAGCATTTTGTCTCTTGTCTTTCTACGCTCTTTCTGTGTGATCTTATCCAATCCCATGGCTGAGATACCATTTAGATGCCAACAATGTCAATGTTAATATCTCTATCCTTGATCTCTTTCTAGAACTCAAGATTTCAACTACCTTCCTGAAATTCTCACTAGGGAATTTCACAGATGTCACAATGTGTCTCCTGGCACTCTTTGTTCCTCACCTCCGAAACCTATTGCCCCACCCTAAGCCTTACCTGTCTTATAAATGGTAGCACCTTTCATTTAGGGAGAAACTTCACTATATCTTGACTCATCCTGTTTCTCACTTTCTATATTCAATTCATCAGAAGTGTTGGTGATTTTATCTTGAAAGCCCATTTGAAACCTGTCCACCTCCATTATCACCCCATCTCCTTGCCCTCTCCAGCCCATTATCTATACAGAAAATAAATGGATCTTAGAATAAAAATCAGATTGTGCAACAGTCTACTTAATATCCTTTAATAGATTTCTACTACACTTAGGATTAAATATAAACTTGAATTAAATATAAACTTGCAGTCCCTTTAAGCTACTATGGAACCTACATCCTTCCTAAGCTCATTTTATACCACTCTCTCTTTGGCTCACTACCCCAGCTTTGTTCAGCCTCAGAGCCTTTGCATATGCTGTTTCTTTTTTCATAGGAGCTCTTCCTATTCTCTTCTTATGTTGGTTCTGTCTGGTTTTGTTGTTGTTCTGTTTTTTTTTTTTATTTTAGCTTAATTATTGCTTACCCAGAGAGGTCTCTTTTGACAATTCTGTCTAAGGTAATCCTCTTCTTAGCTCCTTTTTGCTTTCCATCATCACGGTTATTCCCATAGTAATAATGCCAGCCTATTTTTTTTCCAAAAATGAGGATAACAGGAGATTTTAAGGAACTTGTTAAGTGGAAACAAATCAAAGCCAGTATGAACAATGAACTACTTCTCTCCTAACTTGGGATCTTTCTGGATGTGACCCATATCTAAAAATTGTTGAAGTAAATCAGCATCTTAAACCAAAAATAAAGACATTCTTGAGACCCCTGCAGTGGAAAGCATTTAGCTAAACAGTTCTTGTTTTCTTGAGGTCTTGGCCCTCAATGACATAGCTTCACTAAAGCTAACATGCAAAGACTGGAAGAATTTTCTCACGACAAGTCTCATTTCCTGTATTTCTCATTGGAATTTATTGTTGCTGTCTTTTTTTCCCTCCTCTAAGACCAAACTCCCATGAGATGGACCTTGTCTTGATGGAATAAGAGAAAAGGGTTTGAACTAAACTTAAATACTTTCGTATATGAGTGCATGAATGAAACTCCAGACTAGATTTTGGCACCTTAAAACTCTTCACTTGACAGAAAATAACATTGAAAAAATATATCCTTTAAAGTGTCATATACACTGAGCTGACCACTTGATAATTATGCACTTGAAGTTATCATTTACTTGGTTAAAACATACTCAGGAGTTTGAATTCTGTTCTAACAACTTAAACAGCTTCTATGTTTTGTCAATAGATCACTAAATGGCCCTGACTTGTGTGGCTCAGTTGGTTGGGCATAATCCCACAAAGTAAAAGGTCTCTGGTTTGATTCTGCTCAGGGCACAAACCTGAGTTGTGGGATTGGTGCCTGGTTAGGGTGTGTGTGAGAGACAGCCGATCAATGTTTCTCTCTTTCTTTCTCTCTCCCTTCTGCTCTCTCTAAAAATAAATAAATAAAATCTTAAAAAAAAATCACTGAATGTTGGGTATAAATCACTAGCAAATTTTTGGTGGAATTTAACCCATTGAAGCTCCTACTTTCCAACATTCATAAAAGCCACAAATCTCCTTTGTTGAGTTACAGATCCTGAAGTTCTAACACCCAAAGCAGCCTAGATTTTGTCGGGTGAATTCAAATCATACCACTGCACCCGGCCCCCACCACCCAAGGAATGTTTCAAGTACTTCAAAATAAGTCAAATGCTTCAAAATAAACCATAAATTAGTGAATGGGTAGACAGAATTCTCTGGGAAAAGTGTATTCTGCAGGGAATAGACCTGTGTTAGTAAATCTTCAGACAACTAAAATGATTTTTGCACATAGAAAGTGAGTCACCAGATACCACAAGGTCAAAGATCACAGGCTCATCTGTCCCTGAGGAAACTTGAAAGAGGAAATAAGTCCAGTTGTTCGTACACGTTTCTGTGAGGAAAAAAAGCTTTCTTCAGAGCTAAAATGCCTTAATTTTCTCCTGCCACTTTAAGACAATTCTTAATCAGAACCCAATTAAAAATTTAAAATGACGTGGAGAGAAGCATTTTGTTCTGTTTTTTGAACTCTAAGAGTCAGAAGATTGGGCGAAGTGGTGGTTCTAAACCACCTACACATGCTACTTCTGTTAAACCATTTTCTTGGCTGCTTCTAGAGGGAGTTGTCTATACTGTGCACTGCGCTGAGTTGCCCGGCTTAACTTCTATGCAGAAATATATATCAGTTTGATCTCTAATTCACCGTGATTGCCAAACTCCTGGAAGAAATGGTAAGATCCCATGAGCTACAAAACACAGCTCTCCTTTTATTTCTCAACAACTGCAGACAGGATATATTTCTGATTTCAACGAGTCAGCAAAATTGGTCAGCCCTGAGTATGGCACCTTATCTTTTAATTGGTCCCCATGGGGCTGGTCCTCCTTCAGACACCTCCACCTTCAGGAATTAAGGCATGACACACAGCCAAAATATTTTAAAGCTAGAATAGAGACATGCAGATTATTTTCTCTAAAGCTCTAATTTTTTAAAAGATTTTATTTATTTATTTTTTTTTTAGAGAGGGAAGGGAGAGAGAGACAGAGAGAGAGAGAGAGAGAGACATCAATGTGCGGTTGCTGGGGGCCAGGGCCTGCAACCTAGGCATGTGCCCTGACTGGGAATCGAACCTGCGATGCCTGGTTCGAAGCCCACGCTCAATCCACTGAGCTATGCCAGCCAGGGCCAAAGCTCTAATTTTTTAAAAAAGTCTTTGATTTGATTTTTTAAAAAAATTTATTTATTTGCTTTTAAAGAGAGGATAAGGGAAGGAGAAAAAGAAGGGGAAAAACATCAATGTGTGAGAGATACACTGATTGGTTGCTTCTCGAATGACCCCAACTAGGGATCTGGCCCACAACCCAGACATGTGCCCTGACTGGGAATCAAACCAAAAACTTTTCAATTCTCTGGCTGGCACTCAGTCCACTGACTTATTTTGAAATACTTGAAATATTCCTTGGGTGGTGGGGGGTGGGTGCAGTGGTATGATTTGGCCACACCAGCCAGAGCAATAAATCTTTGATTTAGAGTTGATAAAACAAAGTAAACTTTCCTACATTCTCAATATATAAATGACTTAATTAGAAAATGATGACAGGACATACATTTAGAGGGGAGATTTGAAAGAAAGGAATTAATTTTCCCACTCAGAGTATACCTGGCAATCATACCACCACCCTGGAAGAAACTCAGGATGATGCTTCTGTACTCTGGGGTTTCAATCAGCATTGCTAGCAGTTGTTTATCCATGTAAGCAGTTGTTTACAAATATAGTAAAACTCAACTTTTACTGTGGTGACATGTATATGTATTCTACCTCCCTCTTCCCTTGACAAAGTGACACTGTCAAAACTCTTCATTTTTCTTATCTTATTAGTTCCAATCATAAATGTACATTGGCCTGTCTGGCCTCCCCTTTCTGTGCCCTTTATCCACTTCAGTGGCTCCTTCCAGTTCTCCCATCAAAGCCTGTTCTTGAAAAAAATCACTTTAGCATAAATGCCTGATTATAGTTTCTGACAACATTCTCAGATGAATATATATTTTACCAGGAAGAAACACTGCAGGCCAAAAGAATGAATCTCTAATTGTGGAATTTGCAAACCTCTCATTTTAAAGAAGAGAAATCTGAGGCTCCAAGAAACCGAGAAGAAATATGCCTGAGGTTACCCTGCTGGCTGGTGTTGTGTTGAAACTGGAGCTCTTGGCTTCTCATTCCATACCACTCTCCTTTCTTGCTACCCTGATATCTTGCCATCAGACTTGGACTTGGCTCCGCATCAGGTCCCTCCCTGAGTGGAACACGGCCCTGAAGCTCATTTGTTTAGTCTGAGTCCACACCTTGGGAGTGTGGGTGTCAGGTCAGTTCTCAAAGGTTTTAGCATTCCACTCCCTTTCAAAGAGTCCAGTGTGGACATGTCACAGGTGAGCACAGGAAACCAGGTTCTTGGTGATCACAAAGAACTGAATCAAGCACACAGAGAGTTTATAGCAGAAAGAGAACAGATTTATTAAGTAATAGTACCCTCTGCAGAATATGGGAGTGGACCAACTCCAAGCAGAGATTGACCTCAGGGGCTGAAGGGATTCTACTCTTATAGGGTGGATATATCCTCGTTAGTTTTGGTGGGCTTTTATTGTGCATGTACAAGTAGTTATATTACTTTAAAGCTACTGCGCATGTGGTCTCCCATGATTTTCCTTGATTGGCCACCAGAGAAGGGGGTCGCACAATGTTAATTTATTAAATGCTATTATAATGAAACAGGGGTCATCTAGCATCTTCTGGCAGGTGCATTCATGATTCACCATGATTCATCGCTTTTAAACAATGGGAACAACTGTTCTTAGAACAGCATCTCTGTCTTGTATCCCAGTCCTTTATCTCAGCTCTGGGTGCTTCTGGAGTTTCCTACTTCCTGAGTATCTCCTGCCTCAGACAGGGATCCCTCCTAAATCCTAAACCTGAACTCCAAATCTCCCTGCCAGTGTAATTACCACACTGTTGTCCATGTCCATGAGTCCTTTTTCTTTTTCTTTTTTTGGCTTAATCCCTATCAGTGTAGTTGCAGATATAACTCTTCATTTCCTAGTTGCCCATCAGGGAATTGAAGGTTTCTACACACACAAACATAGGCAGCTTCCCAAAGGCAGACATTAATTCTCTGACTGTGCAGGGTAAACCCAAAAGGAGGAAGTGAAACATTTTCCTAACACACCCTATAATTTGCATAGTTATTTCTCCCCAATGAATATAAAATTTTGCATTTCTATATAAGGCAGTATTATTCATTTCTTTCTTTAATCGGCCTTGCCCTCTCCTTGCCCCTTTCAAATGGTTTTCTCAGGCCTGTCTGGAATATGAAAAAGGTCTGTGACTGAGCTGCAGCATTTCTCAGCAACTGCTCTCAGCCACACAAAGACCAACTGAAGCTCTGAAATAAATATATTTGTGTGTGTGATTACTTTAGGCTATTTGTGCTAACTATATACTATCTCCTGCTTTAAAAAAAAAAGTCTTTCCCTGACTGGTGTGGCTCAGTGGATTGAGCGCCGGCCTGTGAACCAACAGGTTGCTGGTTTGATTCCCAGGCAAGGCACGTGGCCTGGGTAGTGGGCCAGGTCCCCAGTTGTGGGTGTGTGAGAGGCAGCTGATCAATGTACCTCTCTCACATTGATGTTGCTCTCTCTCTTTCTCCCACCTTTCCCCTCTCTCTAAAAATAAATAAATAAAATCTTAAAAAAAGTCTTGTGACCCAAAGCTGCATTCAAACTATCTGTTATCCAGAGTAAATAAAGAGTCTATGCCCTGGTTGGTGTGGCTCAGTTGGTTAGAGCATCATCTTGTAACCAAAAGGTTGCGGGTTCAATTCCTGGTCAGGGCACAATTCAATCCCTGGTTCAAGTGCATGCTGGAGGCAACCGATCGATGCTTCTCTCTCACATCAATCTTGCTCTTTCTCTCTCTCTAAAAGCAATGAAAAAAAATGTCCTCAGGTGAGGATATAAATAAATAAAAGAATCAAAGTTACAAATTGCACATGGGATTCTCTGTACTCTTGTGAATGAATCAGAGAGGTTTCCTGAAAACTGCAATAGAGATAACACTAGAGCTTACCTCACACGGTTGTTGGGAGGTTTCAGTGAATTCATATATAACACAAACACACACATATAACCTAGAAGTAAAGTGCTAAGCACAGTACCTGGCACATAGCAAGGGCCCTGAGCATTTTTGTGATTATTGTGAATATACCTATCTGTGGTTTTCACATGAGATTTCAGTTTTCAAAAATGCTACCACTTAAAAATTAAAAATCTCAGCTCTGGATGAAGCTTCATACTATAGGTAGAAGGAAAGTCTGAAATGTTGTCCAATAAAGACCTTTGTACCTCTGACGAGCCCATGCTTAAAAGAAATGCATGACCTTCTATTATATAGATCAGCTATGGGATTTGAAGCCATGTGGGTGACTAACATCTGCAGGGCACTTCTGATGTGCTGAAAGAATTGATCATTTATTCTCTAAAACATCCCCATGAAGTAGGTTCCAGTACCATCAATGCTATTTTACAGTGACAACTTGAAGTTGACTTAGAAAATAAAGTGAATTTATTGGTTCACAGGTTGAGAAATCCTGAGGTAGGCTGGCTTCAGGTGTGTCTAGTACAGGTGTAGTTGGAACCAGTGGCTCAAATCTTGTGATTATTTCTCACTTCCACTTGCCCGTGTTGGCTATAATCTCAGCAAGCTTCTCTCATGACCTTAAGATGTCTGTCAGCAACTCAGAGGCCACACGCTTCTTTGTTCACATCCCATGACAGAGAATATCTCTCTGGTAAATCTTTTGGAAAACTGGGAAAGCTTCTTTTTCAGAGCCTCCAGACCCCCTCTCATTGTTTTGTTGCCCCAATTCAGAAATCAGTGTGGCCCAGGGATAAGGAAAGGATGGATTTTTCCAAATGCCACAAGCCTGAGGCTGAGTATGGAATAAATCACCCCCAAATTGCATTGCAATAATAGGGGAGGGAACGTCCCAAAGCAAGTTCAGGGTTACCACAGATTTTTATCCTGGGAAGCAAGTTCCGAGACGAACATTAATGTACAGATGTATTAGGGAGCTCCCTTATGAGTAGCACCCCTGGAAAGGAAAGGAAGGCAGCAGGGCTGAGAAGAGGGAGAAGCTGGACTGCAAAGGATTTCAACAAGCATTCAGCAGCTCTACAGGGATCCCTGGAGCTGGGATGACCCTTCAGAGGTAGCTTACTCAGAGTAAGATGGGTGGGAGTAAGAGGGCTGAGCCTGTATACCCCCTAATTCCATGAACTAGATATTGTTTGTCGGGTGCCCAGGAGGACGCGTGGCCCTGAGGAAGCCGGCTCCTTTCAAGAGCAGGCAATTCCTGAAAAGGCACTCAGACATTAGCTGACAAAACTGTCAGCAACTGGGAAAATAAGACCTAGCTGAAAGAGGAATCTGGGCAGCATGTCCCAGGAGTCATAATGCAGTTGTGTCAAAGGAAACAAGTCACTCAGCTTCTAAGAAATAGAGTCCAGGTCTGCATGCAGGCCTCCTAGACAGCACTGCTCCAACTTGTTGCTTTCTGCTTACTGTGTGCCAATTTCTACACACTGACCACTGCACAGTGTTTCTGGAAAGAGTCCCAGATACACAGTACCTCAGTGTCAGCTGCCCATCCATGTGTGTGAGGTGAGTACGGGAAACTGGAGGGCTGAACGTGAGGAGGAAACCAGTGATACTGCATTTCGTCATGTGGTTAGGGAGGCACAGTGTCTGGCCAGGTTCTCACCAGAGAATTATCCAGTTTGAACAAATGGGGAATAATGAAGAACTTGGAAAGATTACAAAGAAGGCACTACAATGGTGAATGTTTTTCTGAATTGGCAGAGTCAGGAAAGAGAAAAGATTACGAATCAGGCCTTGGTGATCTCACAAGGTAAGATGATCCCTTCTACAGTGTGATGCAAAACTCAGCATGCACTCACATAGAAATTATGATTATATCCTCCTTCTGGCAAATACATCAAATTATTTCATTCCTGAAAGATAATAAAATCCTACAACTATTAGGTTCATGAGAGCAACCTTTTCATCATAGATGTTTTGGGTTTTCATAGATAGTGAAATTAAAAACACACCTACCAGAAAAAAACATTCTGGCAGCTTTAGAACACCTGGAGTGAGAGCGAAACCCTGACCCAGCTTTAGAATGTCAGCTCATGAAAGCTGCATTCAGTAAACCACTTACTCATGTCTGGTTCCCATAGCAACAGTCACTGAAGCAGCTTTGCTGAATAAGACTGAATGTGATCAACTGCCAACATGGAAATATAAATCCTCCCCTATTCTGTTTTTCAGCATTTTGCTCTCTTACATGCTCTGTGTCACAAAGCAGGACTTAAAATGCTGCCTGTATCTCCTTCTTCCTACACTCACCAGATTTCAATGGTGCAGCCCCTCTCCACTGTTTTCAGTGTAGCACACAGCAATGGGGAGAGGGAGATTGCCTACCTTCTAAAAGACGAGGAAAGTAATTTCAGGTAGTTCCTTACCCATCCAGGTCCCTCATAAGGGCTCTGTTTTGTTTTTGTTTGGTTTGTTTTTAATTTTTATTTATTCATTTGAGGCAAGGAGAGAGAGAGAAGGAGAGAGAAACATCAATTTATTGTTCCACTAAGTTACACATTCAGTAGTTGATTCTTTTTTTCAGTATTTCTTTATTTTTATTTTATTTATTTGTTATCCTCACCCGAGGGCATTTTCTTTTCATTGCTTTTAGAGAGAGAGGAAGGAAGAGAAGAAGGGAGAGAGAGAAATACCAATGAGAGAGAGAAGCACTGACCAGCTGCCTCCCACTTGTGGCCAGACCAGGGGCCCACATTCAGATGGGGGGATTACACACACCCGCCCAGACCAGAGATAGAACTCGAGATCAGGCATATGCCCCTACCAGGAGTTGAACCTGCAACCTTTCAGTTAGTTGATGACACTCCAACTAACTGTGCCATGCCAGCCAGGGCCATTGGTTGTTTCTTGTATATGTCCTGACTTGGGCTGAAACCTTCAACTTTGGTGTACCAGGATGATGTTCTAAACAACTGAGGTACCAAGCCAGGGTGCCCTGTTTTTTCTTTCAGCTGATAGTACTTTTTTTTCCTATTGGAGTCAAGTCAAAGTATATTTCTGTTCAGGAGCAAGACAGGTTTCCTAAGTAACGCAGAAGCTATTTTCAGAGGATCTGGCAGGAGAAGATCTTGGAATTCACCTAAACTTAGACCTAGCTTTTGCACAAAAAGCTTATGTCTCACAGGGTACATGTACACAAACACGTATGCAACACATTATAAACTTCCTGAGATGCCCTCAAAGGCTGTGCTCTGGGTCTGCCAGCCAGAGCATCACACATCCTTCCCCTCCTCTTCCTTTAAAGCACATTGTCAATTTCCTAGCTCTTGGAGAACCTTACAGTGAAGTGAGATTGTGCTGAAAAGACCATATTGGTGGTGTATCTGGGCTGTATGTCAATAAATTTGTGTGAGTTCTCTTTGAGGGAACAATGTCAATAGCAGTTTGTGGTTACAGATTAGCTTTGTAAATACAAGTGTGGACTTCAAGTGTGCATACCAAGTTTGTGGTCTGGGGTATAAGGGGCAGACAAATGCTTTGTGGTCCAACCGATGTGATAAAGGATGTGCAGTGGGTAAATATTACATATAATAATTCAGAAGAAAATTTTAAGTGCTATTGTATTGTTGGGAGCCGACCTACAGCTGACCTTGGACACAGTCGGGTCGGGTGAGATGTGTCTGCACAGCAGAAGCGGCTGTGGCTGGGTCTCCTGTCTATCTCTTTCCATATGCCTGTCCCTATTAGCATCAGGTGGTGAGATTTTTGGACACCTGTGCTTTATAACAAAAACCTTGCACGATGCCTCTGATTCTGTATGAAATGATTTGCTGGCCGCTAACTAGAAGCCTCTAATAATCCTAATGCTGCCCACTCCCTGCACCTGGAAAGTTAAGAATAGATTTAAACTATTGGCAGACTAGCTGCCAGAATGCTGGAGGAGGCCGTTGCTAGGAATGTTTAGGCAGTCACCATTCCAAAGCTCAAGATTTATTAGAACCACTGCCTTTCCCATGCCCTGGGCAGCAGCAGTTATTGATGGGACCAGGTAAATAGGGGAGGAAGGAGTTTTAATTAAAATATAATAATCTCAGTATATGGAAACATAATATAGCCACCCTCCAGATATGTAGTTAATAGAGCTAGGCAAAAAATCATTTATCTAATTCAGACAATCTAATTTCTATAAACAATAACTAATTTTTAAATCACTCTTTATACCCCTTTGATTTAGACCAATCTATAGAAACTTAGTAGATATTTAATTATAGTCAGCATTTGAACGTTTGTGCTTGTATAGCTTCATTGGCTATCTGAGTAATAACCCTCTTGGTCAAAATAACCTTTGTTTAATATGGTTGATCCGTGGGACTTCCTGTACTTTTCAGTTATTTCTTTGTTTAACATGATTAATTTGTAAAACCTTCTGTGTTTTTAGAAATTATTTCTGTGGTACTCGTTTTTGTTTTAATAATCACATTATGTATTGAATGTTGTATAACCTCCCCTATAAAAACAAAGATTGATTTTTCTCTGTGAGTCAGTCAGGTCTAGAGAGCCTGGTTGTCCTCCAGCATCACATCTGGTGTCTGTCTTGTTTCGCCTGAGCCATTCCTCCTTCGGGGACCCTGAGACCCGCTGAGGCTGGACCCCTGCAGGTGGCACCTGAACAGGGACCCCTGCATTGCATAAAGTGTGAACTCTGGATCTTGATTCAAACAAATAAGCTATTGGAATTACTTACGAGATGACTGGGGAAATTTAAATACTGGTAGAATGTTTGATTATATTTCACCACCAACAAAATTGAGAGGTGACTGCACGGGACTTCACGATACAGTTCTCTCTACCATGGACTGTAGTGAACATGAAAAGCATGCAACCAGTGTTGGGAACCACCCTGCCTGGTTTCAGAAGCTGTAAATCCCTGTGGCTAAGGCTGAGTAAAAATACCTTGGGACCATAAGCCACTAAGGAGACAAAGCTTATCCGCCGGGCAGGGGCACAGCCTCTGTACCCTTTACTTCACCATGGTTGGCCCCGGGCAGATGACTGGTTAGCCAATCTCCCATAGGTAAGATTCCTCAAGGGAGGGATGACCTAAGACAGGCATGGTCACGAGGGGCCATCAGGGAAGGACTTGGGGGACTGTAGAAAAAGGGGGTGATGGATCCTTACCTCTTGGCTTTGATATAGCCTGAGTCCTCCTTCGGTCTGTGAGAAGTCTCCTAATCTCTTGGCTGCCTTACTTCCCCCACCTGACTTCAGCCCAAAACAATGTCGGAGGGTGGTGCAGCACTGGGCAAGAACAGGCGGTTGCCCGGGTCAATCGGGCCAAAGAAAGAATGCGTAAAATCCTGTGAAACCTGCTTTGCTAAGAATGCCCTCAATTTTCTGATAAGCGTCCGAGCGTAAAATGAGTTTGTTATGGCCCTTTAGCTATCTGACCCTGACTCAGAATAAGCCGTCATAGTTCTTTGAATGATATTTATTGTTTGAATATTACTGCCTGACAATAATTGATGAGCTTTACCTGTATTCCTGTGCAGATTGAACCCAGTAAAAGCCCTGGACTTGAGGAATAGGTTCAGGGCCCTTCTTTTCTGAAAGATTGGCCATCTTTCCTCCCAAAGCAGATCATGTCTTGGTAGACTTATTCTCATCCGTGGCAGCCCAGGGGTCTCTGTGGGTGGAGTTCCTCCACAAACCAGCCCTGATGGGGTAGTCTGAGGTTTTCTGAAGGAAGTGTCCTTTCAACTGAGACCTCAGAGATGAGAGGAACTAGCAGGCACAAAACAAGGGGGAGAGAGAATGAAATGTGAGGTTTGGGGCATATAAGTGTTTTGGGTAGAGGAAACCACAGGGGTACAGGCCTGAAGGTGAAGGAGAGTCCCTTGGGACTGAAGGAAAGCTCAGTAGGATTGTGTCAGAGCATGGCAAGAAAAGAGGCTGGGAGGTGGAATGCGGGATTCAGAAGGCAGTGATAAAGAGTCTGTATGTTGCTCTAGCTTATGTGGTTCAATGGTTGGAGCATCATCTGGTGCACTGAAAGGTCACAGGTTCAATTCCCAGCCAGGGCATAGGCCTAAGCTGCAGTGTTTGGTCCCCAGTCAGGGCATGGACAAGAGGCAACAAACTGATGTTTCTCTCTCACGTTGTTATTTCTCACTCTCTCCCCTTCTCTTTCTCCCCCTTCTTTTCTCACTTAAATCAATGAATATATCCTCCAGTGAGAATTATTTTTTTTTTTTTAAAAAGAGTCTGTATGTTTTCTTAAGAGCAATAGGAAGCCACTGAGCATGGGAACATCTGGCTGGATTCAGGGTGTAGAAAATCTGCACTCAGTCTTGATGGTCCCACAAGAACATCAACTTTGGAAAGTCTTCTTTTACTCTTACCAGTTATTATTGCTTCATGACTTACAGGTTCTGCAGTGCCTAAATTGACATTTCCATGCTGAGACAAGGGAGGGGCTGCTTACTCTTTGCTATGGACTGGATTGTGTCCCCCCAGAAGTTCACATGTTGAAGCCATAACTCCTAATGTGACTATTTGGAAATGGGGCTTTTAAGAGATAATCAAATTTAAATGAGGTCATAAGAGTTGAGTCCTGATGTCATAGACTTGGTAACTTCATAAGAAGAGAAAGAGAGAGAGATTTCTCTCTCCACACTCAAGTACAAAGGAAAGTCCATGTGAGCACACATTGAGAAGGCAGCCATCTCCAAGCCAGCAAGAGAGTTCTCACCAGAACCCAACCATGCTGGTACCCTGGTCAGTCAGAATATTTTGCCTTCTGATCAGTTGGAAGAAGTAGAGTTTCACGCCCCCCCCTCCATTGTCCCCTCCCCTCAGGTTCAGGTAGGGGCTGTTTGCCAAGGCCTCAGAGTGGCACTTGGGGTCCCAAACCCTATTCACACTTGCAGCCAGCCTATTTGGAAGTCTTATCTCTGTAGTTCTGTAAACATTCCTAGTTTTCAGGAAGACTAACACCCTCCAACCACACTATATCCCTCATCCTTATACAATGGAGCTCTACCCTTCAACAAAGATTTTCATTGCCACCACAATCAAGATATGGAACATTTTTATCACCCCAAAATGTCCTGACATATCATCTTCCCCCACCCCAAGCCTTAGTCAATTACTGATTGGTTTTATGTCTACACAGTTTTGCCTTTTCTAGAATTTCTTTTTTTCCCAAGATTTTATTTATTTATTTTTAAAGAGAGGGAAAGGGAGAGAGAAAGAAGGAGAGAAACATCAATGTGTGATTGCCTCTTGTGTGCCCCCAACAGGGGACCTGGTTCACACCCATACATGTGTCCTGACTAGGAATTGAACCATTGACCTTTTAGTTCACAGGCCAGCACTTAATCCACTGAGCCACATCAACCAGGGCTAGAATTTCTAGTAAATGGATTCACACTGTTGATACTATTTATGTCTGGGTTTATTCTTATGAGACAAAATACATTTCCCTGTCACTAGACTTAGTTTCAGCCATGTAAGTTGGTAAGGGTGCCCCTCACCAAGGCTTGACCCTATGACTTTCTTTGGTTGAATGAAGGAGGTGAAAGTGGTGGCAGGACCCTTCTAAGCCCAGGTTTCGGGAGCCTTGCAGTTTTCCACTTGCTGTCTTGCATCTATGCTACCATCTTGAGAACTTGCCAGGTGAGCTCACTGACTGCTGAGAAGCACATGGAGCAGAGCTGAACCTCTGTCAACCAGCCAGATGACCCCTAGGCATGGATATGATGAGCCACTTAGCTGAGCCCCCGTCAAGCCCAGATGCATCACTGATGAATGCCACTGAGGTTTTGTGGTTGTTTCTTTGACATTCTCAGAATGATGGACCACTGATATAGGGAGCAAGCTGGAAGGAGGAGATGTGGTAAGAGGATATTTCAGTCACTCAGGCAAGACATGGAAGTAGCAAGGCAGGTGGTGAGAAATGGTAGGATTCTGGATATATCTTTAAGATAGAACTAACTGGATTTGCTCTCAGATTGGATGTAAAGTGGGGAAAAAGAAAGGAGTGAAGAAGGGTTTGGACCCAAGCATCTGGAAGGATAGAATTGCCTGCCATTAGCTGTGATGGGAAGAGCCTGTAGAGCAGCAGTCCCCGGCATTTTTGCACCAGGGATTGGTTTTGGGGAAGGCAATTTTTCCACAGAAGGGGTTGGGGGAGGAGACAGGAGGCAGAGCTCAGGCAGTACTGCTGTGCCTCCTGGTTCCTTACAGGCCTTGGACTGGTACCCATCCACAGCCCTGGGATTAGGGATGCCTGCCATAGAGAAACAGGTCTGGGGAGGATATCAGAAGATCAGCCCGGGGCACTTGGTGATTCTTGGGAGAATTTATATATGTCCCTTTGAATTTGGGGGTGCTGGTGAACTTCAAGATCAGCCGTGCTTTTTGAATAAAAAATTCTGAAACACGGGGGCTCAATGAAGCAGCCCATACTGGATGAGCAGTGACCACACTGCAGCATGCCCCAAAAGGAGAGGGTGGGGAGAGCATGTTCCTCACCCTGTGTCCCTTAGGCCGAGGGCGTGAAGAGAACCTGAAAAGACCCCCAGACTCCTTATGAAGGGGCACAAAGCAAGGGGCTGACAGCAAGGGACTAACAGCGAGGGGTGGGACCAGTTATTGTCCAGCAAGGGGATACTTCACCCAGAGAGAGCTCCAGGCTTGGAGGCCGGCACAGGCGGAGTGAGGGCAGACATGACTGCCCCTGCCTAAGGGGGTATTCAGAACAAATAGACCGTTTCAGCAGAGCCCACCAACTCCCTGGGGGCCATGATTGGTAGGCCCAGCCTGCGGGCCAGTCACCAGGAGGCCAGTCACAGGAAGAGGTCAGACATCAGAGTTCCTCTCCTCCTGAGTCCCAGCAGAGAACCAGGCTGGGAAGAGAATGGGGATGGGGGAAGGGGAACAGTCTTGGAACACAGATTTCCACAATGAGTTTAATATTGTGATGATCTTCTGTGTTCATCCATTGTTTGGTAGTATGTAACAAGTTATTTATGTTAGTTTAAGGGGGAAATTTATTACACCTATACTGGCATAACTCACAGACCAGGAAGCAGATGTCAGAGGGTTTCAGGAAGGGAAGGGTCCTATAACAGGAAGCCATCTCTCATCTCTGATTCTCTTGCCCATTCTCTCCACCATCCCCCACCTTCAGACTGGCTCTCTGCTTCTCACACATGTGATACATTATGACCTTGCAAAACTCCCAAGGTCACGTGTCAGAGCCCCAGTCTCCTGCAGAAACTGACCAACATCCTGTCTGTTCCAACACCAGAATCCTGGAGAGGGAATCCAGTTGGCACAGCCAGGTGCCCACCCAACATGGGTGGTGCTGGGGTGCTGAGATTGCCTTGTATGAGCATTGCTACAGGTTTCCCGAGGAATAGGCCCAAAAACAAGGATGTGCATATAAGTGGTTTATTTTGGAGGTGATCCCAGGAAGCACCTTCAGGGCAGCAAAGAAGCAACATAGGAAAAGGAAGGAAGCAGTGGATGTGTTACTGAAGAATGGGCAATTGGGCCTCAGTCACTGAGAACTCTGGGAGAGTGTGAAGAGCACACCTCAGATTGGTCCTACCTGAGGATTCAGGTAGCTCAGGTATTTATCACCAATTCCATCAGTCACTGGTTGAGAGCTGCTCCCAGAGCTATTATTTCCCCACCCACCCTAGAGTTAGCTCAGGTGGAAATCCTTTATGCTTGTATTAAGAAGCACTTGGTGTGAGTGGTGAGAGCCAAATGGTCCAGACACCATCTCCATTCTACAGAGAACCATGCAGCACCTAAAAAGATCTAGGAAGAGCTGTATGGAGTGACGTGACAAGGTCTTAAAGACGAGATATACAGTGCAGGGGAAGCCAATGAGGGCTCTGACTCCAGCCTGTTGGGAGTCCAGTCCTGGCACTGGCACTCCCTGGCTGTCTATGCTCAGATAAGCTTTCTATGCTTCTGCTATTCCATTTGAAAAATGGGGAAAATAATAGTTTCTTTTTAAATGAGAATGAACTGTACTTGTGTCACAGAAATGTATCAAACATTACTAGAGCACATATTATTAGATGAGGACAATAAGTTGTAGAATACCAAGAAGAGTCTTAAAGCTTTAACAGAAAAGACAATATTTCTATACACACATGCCCACACATGCACAGAAAATGGTTCAGGAGAACACACCTCATTAATAACAGCATTTATTTCTGGGGAAGGGAGGACTTTAGGAGGGGCTGGAAGAGCCCAGGGGACTTGTCCTGTCAACTCTACACTTCATTTTGATTACTTTGCTGCCAAAATAAGTGTGACTGGTGTAAATACCCCAGGAAGCAATAAAATATTTAAGAACCTTAAAATCACAAGCATGCATGCACATACAGGCAAGGTTATACAGGCTTTGACTCTAAGCCCCAAGATTGAGTAACAAATGTTTCTCTCAAGGAAGTTGAATAACTGCAATTTTCAGTCCTGTTTTGTGTCTATTTTGGCGATGCAAGCAACTTCCTCAGCAACATGGAAACGAGTGAGTTGAAGCCTTAGTAACAATAGTTTGCAGAAATAAAAAGATGCAAATGATCTATTTAGTCCAGGGGTGTCCAACCTTTTGGCATCTCTGGGCCCACTGGAAGAGGAAGAGTTGTCTTGGGCCACACATTAAATACACAAACACTAACAAAATCTGATGAGCCAAAGACCAGGTTTTAAGTAAATTTATGATTTTGTGTTGGGCAGCATTCATAGCCATCCTGAGCCCCATATGGCCCACAGTGAGTTGAACACCCCTGCCTGGCTGTCACCTACCACAATGCCTTCCAGAGTTGCCTGGGGGCCAATGTTACCTCACTTTCTGCAGGTGTCATAGTTCCAGTGTCACATCTGCACTTCCCCACAACTTCCAAGCACAGAGGATGGAATGCCTCACACAATGATGCAAAATTATCTTGGGCCTTCAGAGGAAGTGCTAGTGAAGAAACAATCAGGGTAAGGGAGAAGCACTTTCCACCGAATGCAATGTGTTTAGAGCCTCATGCAACACTCTTGTGTCATCCCGAATGAGGAAGAATTTCACTTTCTCAAGTCTGTTATTATAACAAAGTATTTTCAGAAATATTTCAATCAAAACATTACACAGCACCTATGTATTAACTGTCCAGATTTAACTGATTGAAACATTTTTATGTAATACCTTCTGCCATTTCAAACATTTTATTTTAAAAAACTTTGGAAATATAGCTGAAGCCTTCTCCTTCTCTTCATCCTCAGATCTACTTCTTTTCACACAGCTAACCAGTCTCCTGAACTGAGTGTATAACATTAGCAGGCATAGTTTTGAATCTGCTCACATAAATGTGTGCATCTTTTGGGATCTTGGCAGGTGATAGAGAACATCTACTAAAGGTTCTACTTGCAAATGTGTAGGCTGTGATAATGGAGCTCTACAAGGGATGGTGAAGCACTTGGGAGGTGGCAACTGAATGGACTCATTATTATGCCTAAGCTTGGAGGGACACAGAGAAATACCCACTGCACACCCACAACTGCAACCAGATCCAGAAAGACCTGCCACTCTAGGTGCAGACTACCTGACAGCAGCTGTGGCCTTCAGTGAAAAAATGCAGCCTCTGCAAAGGGTAGAGGGTGTGACACTCAGACTCCCTCTCTCTTCCCTTCAGACTCCTGCTAGTGCCTCCTATTAGGTGAACCCGACTGAATCCAATGGAAGAGAGCTGGAAGATGAAGTCCGTAAACCGTCCCAGGGCCAGAGAGTGATTGAGAAGGCTGGCAGGTGGATCTGCCAACTTGAGAATATGTGTCCACAACAAAGCAAAGGATTGTTTGTATATTTTACAAATTTACTTAAATAATGTCATATTTTTACATGTGTTTTTGCAGCTTGGGTTTGTTCATTTACCATTTTTTAAAAATATTTACCCATGCTGAAGTAAAACGTAGCTCTAATTCATACACTTATTTCAACTGCCCCTATGGTATTCCATCATTTTGCTATCACAAGCAATGTTGCATTGAACAGGCTTATTATGTACACATGGCAGATCCATTTGTACAAAAATGTTGCTTCAGTCTATACATGAAAGTGTGTTTGCTGAGTTGAGATTATGTACATAATTTTAAAGTATATTTTATTGATTATGCTATTACAGTTGTCCCATTCTTTTCTCCCTTTTATTCTCCTCCACTCTGCATCCCTCCTCCCACCAGTATCACCCTCCCACCTTAGTTCATGTGCATGGGTCATACATATATGTTCTTTGGCTTCTCCATTTCCCACACCATTCTTAACCACCCCCCCCATCTATTTTGAGCCTACCATTTATGCTTCTTATTCCCTGTGCCTTTCCCCGCATTCTCCTCCTTCCCAGTCCCCACTGATAACCCTCCTTGTGATCTCCATTTCTGTGATTCTGTTCCTGTTCTAGTTGTTTGCTTAGTTCCTTTTTGTTTTTAGGTTTGGTTGTTGATAGTTGTGAGTTTGTCGTCATTTTACTATTCATATTTTTGATCATCTTCTTCTTCTTAGATAAATACCTTTAACAATTTATATAATAAGGACTTGGTGATGATGAACTCCTTTAACTTGACCTTATGTGGGAAGCACTTTATCTGCCCTTCTCTTCTAAATGATAGCTTTGCTGGATAGAGTAACCTTAGATGTAGGTCCTCGCCTTTCATGACTTGGAATACTTCTTTCCAGCCCCTTCTTGCCTGCAAGGTTTCTTTTGAGAGATCAGCTGATAGTCTTACAGGAACTCTTTTGTAGGTAACTGTCTTCTTTTCTCTTGATGCTTTTAAGAGTCTCTCCTTATCTTTACTCTTGGATAATGTTTTGATGTGCCTTGGTGTGTGCTTCCTTGGGTCCAACTTCTTTGGGACTATCTGGGCTTCCTGGACTCCCTAGAAGTCTATTTTCTTTGCCAGATTAGGGAAGTTCTCCTTCATTATGTTTTCAAATAAATTTTCAATTTGTTGCTCCTCCTCTTCTCCTTCTGGCACCCTTACGATTCAGATGCTGGAACATTTAAAGTTGTCCCAGAGGTTCCTAAGTCTCTCCTCATGTTTCAAATGCTTGTTTCCCCATTCTGTCCTAGTTGAAGGTTTATTTCTTCCTTCTGCTCCAAATTGTTGATTTAAGTCCCAGATTCCTTCCCCTTACTGTTGGTTCCCTGTATATTTTTCTTTATTTCACTTTGCATAGTCTTCAATTTTCCTGTATTTTGCAACCATACTCTACCATTTCTTTGAGCATCCTGATTACCAGTGTTTTGAACTCTGCATCTGATAGGTTGCCTATCTCATCATTGATTAGTTCTATTTTTGGAGTTTTGATCTGTTCTTTCATATATTTCTTTGTCTTGACACACCACTTACATTTGAAGGGGTAGAGCCTTAGGTATTTGCCAGGGTAAAGCAAGCCAAGTTGGTGTGCTGTGGTGCTGTATGTGGGGGAGGGGTCTGAGAGGGAACAATGCCCCTTGCTCAGCTCTCCACTAGCTTTCAGTCTCTTCCCCTGCTACCCACTAGCAAATTGGGCCCTTCTGGTGCTGATTCCCAGGCAAGTGGGTTTGTGTACATTCTAGGACCCTGTGGGTCTCTCCAATGAACTCTCCTATGAGGCTGGGAGTTTCTCCCTCCACCACAACTCCCACAGGTTTTTACAGCCAGATATTTTTAAGGCTTTCTTTTCCAGCACTGGAACCCTGGGTGGCTTGGTCTGTCTTGCTTCCTTGTTGTTCATCCTGGTTTATCCTCATACAAATGTGGCACCCCCGGTCCTCCAGCTGCCACCTTACCATGCATCCTCTCTGCCCCAGCTACCCATCTCTGCCCCTCCTACCATTCTGAATGAATATTTCTTCTTTAATTCCTTGGTTGTTGGACTTCCACACAGTGTGAATTTCTGGCATTTCTGGTTATTTTTTGTTTTTAAATTTGTTGTTGTCTTTTCCGTTGTGTGAGGAAGCAAAGTGTATCTACCTACAACTCCATCTTGGCCAGAAGTGAGCTCATGTACATATTAACTTTACTAAGTATTACAAAATTGCTCCCTGTTGTAATTATTGCAAATTTACTTCCACAGATGAAGTATGAAAGGCAGTTTCTGATTCTCCATTCTCACCACAGGTGGTGTTATAATGACTTGAAAACTTTGTTAACTAATGGTTCTGAAATCATAGCTCATTGTTGTTTGAATTTGCACTTCCCCACTAAAGAGCACTCTTTACTATGCCTCATGATCCCCAACAGTGACATGAAAGTCATGAAACTGATTATTATCATGAGGCCCATGTTAATGTTGCTAATGTTCTAGTCAATGGCCATTACAACATAGGTCTTCAGCTGGTTTCTCAGTCTCATACTGAGTTTTCCATATACATAGCTCATGAATGCTAGAGGACATGCTATGTGCTTTCATGAAGGACTGCTTGCTAATTATTTCACTAGTAACCAACTCAAAACAGTCTTGGTTTCCCATGTTTTCTTGTCACTTTGGAGAGATTCTGTTGAAATGGAAGTCACTTATAAAATGAGATCCATGATTTTTTCCACATGAAAAAGACAAGATGTAAAACAACAGGTGTTAGAGATTTGGCATTTGTTTAAATATTCAAAGATATGAGATGCTTATGTACACATGGGATATTTTAGGGATAATATTCTAGAAACAGCAAATGGTTGCCTCTAGGAAGGAGAATGAGAATTTCAGTCTTGGTATGAGAAATGGATCCAGTTTCCATTACAGCATTCTTAATATTCTTCACTTTTCTTTGTTTTACCACCTCCAAACAAAGCAACCAGAGAATCTGATCTGATTGCAATGCAAGTTTATTACTTTTTCCATCGCAAATCATTTTGTTTTTACTTGGTAATAAACAAATTATTAGATACAGAACTATATGAAAGGGAGATTAACTATCTAAAATTGTGAAACAGAAGAGTCAACACTTTAGCATATTTTTTCTTCTCCATCAGATTACCTTTCACTAAAACATTCCACAATATTTTTTTCAGTGTAAAAGTTAGTAATGGATGGAGGCCAGTTTAACAGCCTGGAAAAGAAGGGCAAACAGCTGTCAAAGTGTTGCAAATCTGCTTTAAAAAACTTTCGGCCAGTCTCATGTTTTGATTTCAGGAAACTTGTGCAATTTACTTTCCATCTATAAAACAGATGATAGTGTGTCTGTATTATGTTGAAATCTATTTTGTATTTAAGAAAAGACTTCATTGAATAGTCCTTCCATATCTCTGACCTGTTTACCTAGGTAGACAGAGATTGTTTTGTCATCCTGGGCATTTTCACTCCTGACTGCTTTATCCTCACCAGCTGCCCCAATAGGACCCTTTGGGGTGCTGTTGGTATTCTGCTCTGGTGGAGCCCTGGTGTCTGGAAATAGGACATACGGTCTCTGGATGACTGACATTTTCCTTGGATCAAAGCAATTATTCAGGTCAATCAAATCTCTTTCCTTATGGGATCAAATAAAGAATTCTTATGTACCTAATGTTTTTTTAAAATACTTTCTTTTATTAATCAATAAATACCTGAAGAAGTTGTTCTGTTTTAAGGGCAAGTTGTATGTTAGCTGGTTGGTTTTATTTTGGAGGTGATGTAAAAGGTTTACAATAGTAGATATGCTAGCTATGATGATTATTTTATATACTGTTTCAATAAACTTATAGACATAAATATATATAACATTTTTACACAGTGTTTAAAATTCAAAAGCAGTTTCATAGATTGCATAACAAGATCTTTTGGACCTTCAAGGATAATTTTCAAGCAAATCCATGCAGAAAATGCTATTCATTTGCTCATTCTTTCATATAGTCATTAATTTAACCATATGGTTGAATATATATTGCATGTACCTTGTGTGTTAGGTACTGTGTGTTAGGCACAGGTTAGGTACTGAGAACAGAAAAATAAAAAAGAAAAACCCCACTACCTGCCCAATGGAATTTCACAGTATAATAGAAGAGATGTGGCATATGGATAACTTAGTGCAATAAGCACTATAAAAGCTGTGAGAGTCAGCTCTACCCAACAGAGTGTCAGTTAGTTATTACTGTGTAACAAACAGCCCCAAACTCTCTATAGCATATAGCACTAATTATTTTGCTTACAAGTCTGAGAGCTGTCTCATTGTCAGCTGATCTAGGCTGACTTGGATGGGGTGACTTGACTCAGCTCCATATATCTCTCATCCTTCTCTGGAATGAATAGGCTAGCTTGCATATGTGTGTGTGTATAATATAGATATATATATTATTCTAATGGCAGAGGAGTAAGCAGAAATACACATGGCTTAAGGCCTGGATACAAGGTAGCCCACTGTCACTTCTTCCTATATTCCATTGGCCAAAGTTAGCCAGGTGGCTGAACCCAAAGTTAAAGAGCTGGGATTTAGGCTCCATCCATTTGTAGGAAAAATTTACAAACTTACTCAGAAAATGACATGAATAAAGGAGTCATAAAATATTTGGGCCCATAATATAATCTATTAGAGAGAAATACAGAGTAAGAAATAATTGGCTGTGATTCAAGCAAGAGGCACCAAGGAACGAGATGAGCATCTATGTTTTGTTTTATCATCATGCGTGGTTCACTATTATTTAATCCACTGTACTTTGCTCTCTTAACATAGGCTGTTATATGTGAACAGGGCTATGTTATACATGACTTCTGTGCCCCCTGCCATGCTTTAGCTCATATTGGTTAATCGAGAAATTAAGTGGTTGTTAATAATGGACTCAAGGAATAGAAATTGTAAGTAAGGTATGATACCGTTCCTTTCAAGAATATCTGCTGCCTTTTATGATCACAGAGGTCATAACCACCTAAAAGAAGATCTGCAATGATCTAAAGGAGAAATTGTGATACCACATTCCTTTTCATCACCTTTGCCTGGGTAGAAAGTGTCACTCCTTACACAGAGACAGCCAACCTTGGGAAACAGCCCGGTGAGGAAGGTGTGTGGGTGAGCATTCACCTCAGTCCTCAGTGGCTCAGCATGTGTTCCCTTCTCATCTCTGGTTACCCAGTGTCCTCATGCTGACATATCCTTGTCCTGCCAGTAGTGTGGTCCTCCCTTCCTGCCAGATTTGTGTGTAGTCAATCACTGCACTGGTATCCTAGGGCTGTTGTCTTAGTACTTTTGGGCTGCTATAACAAAATACCACAGACTGACTGGCTTACACATAACATTTATCTCTCATAGTCCTGGAGACTGGGAAGTCTGAGATTAAGGTGCCAGCAGACCAAAGACTTCTGCCATAACAAATTACAACAAACTGTGCACAACAAACATTTGTTCTTTCATAGCTGTAAGGCTAGAAGCCCAGAATGAAGACGTCAGCAGTGCCATACTCTCTTTGAAGCTCTATAGGAGAATTTGTTCCATGACTTTCTTTTAGTTTCTGGACTTGCCAGCAATCCTGGACATTCCTCGGTTTATAGGTGCATTGCTCCAATTTCCGTTTCCATCATTATAGGAAATTCTTCCCATGTCTGTGACTCTTCTCTTCTTAAAAGGGTGCCAGCCATGTTGGTTAAGGCTCATCCTAATGCAGCATGACTGCATCTTAAATTGATATCTGCGAAGACTCTATGTCCCAATAAGTTCACAGTTTTACCCACAAGTGTGAATGGGTAAATGTGAATGGGTAATTGTGAATGGTGATTCCCTCACAGCCCTATTTTCTGTTGGGTGGTAGCCACTTTGTTTGTCATGGTGTTGAGGAGGACATTTGTTAATCTGCCAGTGTCCTTCCCTTCTGGCAATAGTTAGGTTGCTGCTAGCATATGAGGCATTGTGTAACATTTTAAAAAGGCATCTCTTTTGGGTGGACCAATTGCAAGATTTGTGCTCACTTCATGGATGAATTGCAAAAAGTTTGCACTCTGTCCTATTTACATAAGGAGTGACACCCCCACCCCTGCTTTTGTGTCCACACTAATTGGAGTTGGATTTTGTCACTTGGAACCAAAGAATCCTTACTGACATAGATGTTACTGAGCACCATGAAATAATGTGCTGCTTCTCACAAATAATTTCCTGGAGATCTGTTAACCTAAACGAAGTTTTCCAAGGTGGTAAATCTGGGGCCCTATGACCTCCAGAGCAGGCTTATGGTTTTGGTAGTTAGGCATCGGGGTGCCCCTCCAAGTTCACAATTTTGTTTCTTCCCTGTCACTCCTGAGGTAGATGCTGGTGTTGCTCACCCACGTCCCCTCATTCTGACCCCTTCAGTGGGCAGGACCCACTTCTAGCTGCCAGAGCCCACTTTGCCCATCCATGTGACAGGCTAGAATACTCAGGAACTGTCACTGCCCTGGGAGTGGTCCTTGATGTCTGACAAGAGGTGGCATATTCCACACCCCAGCTCCCTCTCCCTGAAATGGGATGCAGTGAGGTGTGATCTGCACTGGCTCCCAGAGGTCCCCTGTGGACACAGCTCCCTTTCTGAGTGGTAGCTCACTTGATAATTCGCCTCAACTGACTGATGATCCTCACCTCTCTTCTCACACTTCCACCTGCCACCCCTCCTTTCACTGGCGTTTTTTTCTGGAATCACCTCCCACATTAGCTACTACTCTGAGTGAGCTTCTGAGCGTTTCCACATGAAGACAAGACCTATATGTAGGGTCCTCCCAGGAACTGCTGGTCCTAGTCAGCCACTAAACACCCTGATGGCCTCAGGTAAGCAGTCTGGGCCTTGGTTTCTATCTGGAAAGGGAGTGGCTGGTCAGTCTAAAGGAGGATTTAAAATAAATAAATAAACGAATGAATGAATGAATAAATAAATAAATAAATAAATAAATAAATAAAGTATTGGAAAGGCTGACTAGATCATTACTTTTTAAAAATAAACTTCTGGGGGGAATGGGTAGGGTTTACAGGAACAAATTTGGAGGACACATGGACAAAAACTAGGGGTGGGGGGTAATGGGGGGGAAGTGGGAAAGGTTGGGTGGGTGAGCTGGAATGGGAGTAGGGGGGAGAAAACTGTACTTGAACAATGATTAAAATAAAATTAAAATAAATAAATAAACTTCTTGTTTTTTCTCTAATTATAAAAATAAGACATGGCCATTATTAAAATTTGGAAACTATAGAAGAGTAGATAGAAAAAAATTTAAATTACCCATAATTCCACCACTCAAGAATATTTTTTTTTTGAATGCACAAAGTAAATCATGGCCCCTCAAACCCTAACATTCTGTGTTTATTTATTTTTATCCAGTTTGGCTGAGACATAATAGGCATACAACACCATAAGTTTAAGGTGTATGGCAAGATGATTTGACTTATGTATACTCAGTCAAATGATTACCACAGTAAGTTTAGTTAACATCCATCATTTTAGATAAATGCCAAGAGAAAAGAAAGAAGTTTTTTTTTAAATCCTTGTAATGAGAACTCTTAGGACCTACTCTCTTAATAACTTTCATATGTACCATACAGCAATGTCAACTATTATCACTATGTTGTACACCACATCCCTAGTGCTTACATATCTTACAACTGTTAAGTTTGTAACCTTGGACAACCTTCATCCAATTCCCCCCTACACCCAGCTTCCTCTCTGGTAACTACAAGTCTAATCTTTTTTATTATAGGCTTGTTGTTGTTTTTTGTTTTGTTTTGTTTTCAGGTTCTATGTTCTACTGACAAGTGAGAACATTCTGTGTTCAGACTCTGGTTATACAGAAGGACCATGAACCTAAGATTTCTGCAGTTACTCTCTTGCTATCTGTAGAGCAGCCCAATATAAACTGCTTGCACAGCACAAGGAGGAAATGTGGCTACTGGGCTCTTATGTAACAGAACAGGAAACTCTAAATGTAAACAGGATCTTCTAATTTTAAATTTAATCTTTATTGTATGTTTTCCATTATCATTTAGTCCCCTTACACCCCACTCCCCCCAGCAATCACCACACTGTTGTCCACACCCATGAGTCCTTTTTTCTTTTTGAAGAATCCCTCTACCCTCTAACCTTCTCCCCCACTAGCTGTCATCTGCTCTCCATCTATAAGTCTGTCTCTCTTTTGCTTGTTAGTTCAGTTTGTTCCACAAACTGATTGCACATATGAGTGAAATTATATGGTGTTTGTCTTTCTCTCATTGGCTTATTTCACTTAACATAATATTCTCCAGGTTCATGTATACTGTTGTGAAAGGTAAAACTTTCTTCTTTTTTGTGGCTGAGTAGCATTCCAATGTGTAAATGTCCCATAGTTGTTTTATCCACTCATCTATTGATGGACACTTGGGCTGTTTCCCTGTCTCGGCTATTGTAAATAATGCTGTAATGAACATAGGGGTGCTTATGTTCTTTCAAATTAGTGTTTTGGGTTCCTTCAAATACAGTCCCAGAAGTGGGGTCTCTGGGTCAAAAGGCAGATCTGTTTTTAATTTATTGAGGTATCTCCATAGTGCTTTCCACAGTGGCTGCACCAGTCTGCATTCCCACCAACAGTGCAAAAGGGTTCCCCTTTCTCCACCTCCTCACCAGTACTTGTTGTCTGTTGATTTATTGATGGTAGTTATTCTAACAGGTGTGAGATAGTATCTCATTGTGGTTTTAATTTGCATTTCTCTGATGATTAGTGATATTGAGCATCTTTTCATATGCCTGTTGGCCATCTGTATGTCCTCTTTGGAGAAGTGTCTATTCAGGTCCTTTCCCATGTTTTAATTGGGTTGCTTTTTAGTACTGAGATTTATTTATTTATTTTTTAAATTTTATTTTAATCATTGTTCAAATACAGTTTTCTCCCTTTTACTCCCAAAGTACTGAGATTTATAAGTGCCTTATAAATTTTGAATATCAACCCCTCATCAGATGTATTGGTGAATATGTTCTCCCATTCTGCGGGTGGTCTTTTTATTGTTAATGATTTCCACTGCTGTGCAAGTAAGCAGGACTTTATTTGTCAAGGAACAGAAATTAGTTACCCACCAGTGCTTTCAAGTTCAGACCAGGAGTTTGGGAAAAAGTAGAAAGTTGCAGAATGTAATAGAGAAAATCAGGAAATTAAAATCTCTAGCTCAGCATGAAGTTTATTTAGATAATTGGACTATGTTTCTCAAACTGTGAGGAAACAAAAGGCTGAAGTAGGACAAATTTACTCAGAGAAATTGATCTCTGACCATAGGAAGACCTGGAGTGTGGACCAGCAAGTGAGGCAGAAGTGAGGTCTGGTTGTATTTTTAATAATAGCAGAAAACATGTTGCAAAGGTAACATACATTCAGATAGATTGGGATCAGGTAGAAACACCACAAGAAGACAACCCCAGGAAGTAAATAAGACTAATAAGGAAAATGTTAAATCTGTGATGGTAACAGTCCTATGATGAAGACTTGGGTTCAAGGCCTTTCTTTGGGAGGTGAATAAAGAAGCCCAACTGAGAGAGCGGGGAAGGTGAGACAGGGAAGAGAGCAAAGCTTTCAGGCTTGCCTTCCTGCTATAGGCTTCTGAGGCTTGGCCCCTTGTGACTCCAGCAGAAGAAATTCCAAGCTGAGCCCAGTCCCAACTGTGGAATCCTGAGGACACAAAATTGTTGTTGCTTTGAGCCATCAAATTTTGGGGTGATTTCTTTATGAAGAAATAGGTAGCTGATACAGTGGGGAGGGCTGATGGGGTAAGCAAAATGGCCCCCAAAGATGTTCACTTTCGAATCCCTGGAACCTGTAAGTATAATATATTACATGGTAAAAAGGACTTTGCAAGTGGAATTAAGGTTAAGAAACTTAAAACAAGGAGATTATCCTGGATTATCTGGGCCTACTCTAATTACATAAACCTTTAAGCAACTTTCTCCAGCTGGACCTGCTTTTGCTAGTGGGGCCACATGCAAAGTATGAGAAGTAATGCAGGAAGTCTTGAAGAAGCAAAGACTGGCCCCTGGCAGACAACCAGAAAATAAACTGGGACCTCAGTCCTGCAGCCACAAGAAACTGAATTCAGCCAAAAACCTAGATGGACTTGGAAGCCGATCCATTCTCAGGCCCTCCAGAAAGGAAAAAAGCCTTGCCATCCATCACCTTGATTACAGCTTCATGAGACTTTAAGCAGAGGACTTAGCTCAGCCATGCTGTACCTGGACTTCTGACCTACAGAACTGTGAGATAATAAATGGGTGTTGTTTTAGCTACTGTGCGATCATTTGTTACAGCAGCAATGGAAAACCTACACCCAATTTGTAAACTGACCACTGCAAGGCAATGTGAATGATGTGATCTTTCAGGAGTGTGCGCCCTAGCAATGGGCAGAGGAGGAAACAGCCAACTGCTGATGAAAGGGGAAAATACTTCACAGGAAAGAAGGAGTTTGAGCTGGGTTTTGAAGGAGCAGTGTCTTAGGTCAGATTCCCCCAGAAGCCAACTCCAAGAAAAGAATTTGAGGGCAAGTAGCTGTTTTAGGTGATAATCCCAGGAAACACCAGTAGAGGAATGAGAAAGCGAGAAAGGGAAAGGAAAGAAGTCAATAAAAATGAATTATTAAGCAAGTTAACAAGTTCAGGAACTTAACAAGTGCAGGATTAAATGGACCTTAATCCTCCTGAGGGTGCTGGAAAACAGTGTAGACCATTCCCCAGAACTACCATATTCAAGGGACAAAAGCACAAAGGGATGACCAACACCCATCATCACTGGGTGAGAGCTTCTCCTGGGGCATTAATTTTCTGGTGGTTCTGGCCTGTAATGTGTGCATGCAGAGCAGGCACCTGCACTTCAGAAAGCTCTCAGGCAAAGAGTTGCAGGTGCTGGCAGTTGGAAGCCTGGCTGGCATGAGCTGAACTGCTGGGGATAACAGGATATGGGTAGAACACCTATAGCACCTGGTGTAAGTGGTGAGGGTTTACTAGGCAGTGGAAAACAAATATTCACATAGAGGCCCTCAAAACATGCAAAGGAGTGTTGTGAAGGGGCTAGTGGAGTTGGGTCTGCAGTCAGACACACAGGGGTTTGAATCTTGATTCCAACTCCTTGCTAGTTGTGTCTCCTTGGGCAAGTAAACTTGCTGTTCTTTGTGTTATCTGTACAATGGGTACATCTGTATGTACCTAGCTCACTGGGTTGTCACAAGAATTAAATTAGATGTTTTAAAAGGGGATGGTGAACCCTTACCTAACATCATATACAAAAATTAACTCAAAATAGATCAAATCTAAACATAAAAGGTAAAACAACAAAACTCTTCAAAGAAAACATAGGGCAAAATCTTCATGACATTGGATTTGAGAACAATTTCTTAAAAATGACACCAAAGACGCAGAAAACAAAAGCAAAAATAGACAAACAGAACTTTGTAAAATTTAAAACTTTTGTGCATCAAGAACAATGTCAATAGAGTAAAAAGGCAATCTGTGGAATGGGAGAAAACATTCACAAATCATGTGTCTGATATGGGATTAATATCCAGAATATACAAAGAGCTCTTAAACTTCAATAACAACAAAAAAACCTGATTCAAAAATGGGCAAAGGATCTGAATAGACATTTCTTAAATAAGAAATATGAATGGCCAATAAATACATTAAGAGATGCTCAACATCCTAATCATTAGAGAAGTGCACATCAAAACCACAATGAGATGCCACTTTATGCCCATTTAGTATAGCTGCTACATTAAAAAAAAAAGAAAATTACAAGGGTTGGTGAAGATGTGGAGAAACTGGAATCCTTATGCACTGTTGGTGGGGATGTAAAATGGCATAGTTGCTGTGGAAATAGTATGGTGTTTCTTCCAAAAAAATTAAATGTGAAATTACCACACGACTCAGCAATTCCATTTCTGTGTATATATACCAAAGAAGTGAAAGCAAATTCTCAAAGAGATATTTATATACTTGGGTTCACAGCATTACTATTCACAATAGCCAAAAGGTGAAAGCAACCCAAAAGTTTATTGACAAATAAATGGATAAGCAAATTATGATATATATACAATAGAGTATTATTCAGCTTTAAAAAGGCAGGAAATTCTGACAGGCTTCAACATAAACCTTGAGGACTTTATGCCAAGTGAAAAAAGTCAGTTACAAAAAGACAGACATCATTTGAGTTCACATACATGAGGCACCTGGAGTAGTCAGAATCATAGTGACAGAAAGTAGGGTGCTGGTTGCCATGGGCTGAGAAAGTATGGTTGCTGGGGAAAGAAGAATTATTGTTCAATTGGTACAGGGTTCCAGTTTTACAAGATGGAAAGAGTTACAAGATGGATGGTGGTGTTGGTTGCACAATAATGCGAATGTACTTAATACCACTTAATGAGCTTTTGTGAGCCAGAACAGGCTTCCTTCGAACCTGATATTCCATTTGTGGGGGAGTATGTGTGGGGGTAGAAAAAAATCCTTTGGGTTTTCTGATAGTACTCTTGCCACCCTCAGCAGTGGTGGTGGCGGTGGGGGCTTCTTCTTCTTCTTCCTCTTCCTCTTCTTCTTCTTGTTCTTGTTCTTCTTGTTCTTGTTCTTCTTGTTCTTGTTCTTCTTGTTCTTGTTCTTCTTGTTCTTGTTCTTCTTGTTCTTGTTCTTCTTCTTCTTCTCCTTCTTCTCCTTCTTCTCCTTCTTCTTCTTCTTCTTCTTCTTCTTCTTCTTCTTCTTCTTCTTTGATAAGTACTATGAACCAAAATATTGATATGCAAATACTCTAGGTCTAGGAGCTCAGGAGAAGGTGGCCATCTTTTTTTACCTGACTTCGCATATACTTTTCTATGACAGTATAACTTATAATAAAGGGTTAACAAAAAAATAGAAGATTGTCTTTACATCTCTTTCTGTAAAGGCTGAATTTTAGCAGACTCATTTAAACAAATGACTATGTTCATGATGAATCTGTTGGCATAAATATAAATTCCAGTTAGATCAAAAGGGGAAGAACTTCACAGCCAAGCTTAAGAGGCTGAAATGCCCAGCTGCTCTTGAAATCCTTTTCCTCTTTCTCCTGGGACCCATAGAACACATTTCCCAGCCTTTTTGCAGTTGGGCAGAGCCAGGGGACCGTGTTCTGGTTAATGAAAGGTTAGTGGATGCAAAGTGCATCACTTCCAGGCAAAGCTGTTGAAAACTCCCCACTTTCAAAGCCAGTAACATCCAGTTCATGCTGTCATCTTCCTGGTTTGAGTTCTACTGCCTTACTTTTGCATTTATGAGGACCCTTGTGATTACATGCGCCCAGCAGATAATCCAGGATAATCTCCCATGCCAAGATCTGCTGACTAGTGATCTTAATTCCTTCTACAACCTTAAATCCCCTTTGCCACATAATCTAACATATTTACAGTTTCCAGGGATTGTGATATCTTTGAAGGGTTATATTATTTTGCATACCACATAGACCAAACACAATTATACAATCTTAGATTTTATCTATTTATTTTTAGAGAGAGTGGAAGGAAGGGATGAAGAGAGGGAAAGGAACAAAGATGTGTGAGAGATACATGATTGGTTGCCTCTCGCACACCCCCAAGCAGGGATCTGGCCCACAACCTAGGCATGTGCCCTGACTGAGAATTGGACTGGTGACCTTTTAGTTCACAGGCCAGCACACAATCCACTGAGCCACACCAGGCAGGGAGAAATAAATAAAATCTTAAAAAAGATTTAAGGAGGTGTGCGCACCCAACTAGGTGCTTTCATTTATATTTTCATTAAGCATCTGTAGCAGATGTTTGTGATATGATATGGCACATCCTCTCAGTGCATCCGATTTCATGTGCCTTTGGTAAACAGTTCACACACTTTGCCAGCACCCTTCATAAAGCATACATGGAAACAACACTCTGCTTTCTCTAAGGTAGCAGAAGATACCTTAGTCAAATTCAGGTAACTTGAAGGTGCAAGGGAGTTAACAAACCCAGGAAGCGATGTTCATCTAATGGGGGATGGATCATGGTAAAGTGCCACAACCACCATCCTCTGGTGGAACACTTCTGGCGTGCTTTCTCCCTAGTGCCAGCAGGACTGCACCTCAGTTGCCCACAGTGTTAACTAGCTCATTAGTAAACCTTTGTTGTCTTTTATCCCTTCCTTGTCTCATTCTTCCCAGGCCCTTCCTTCTGCTTCTTGGGATCACCTGCCAAATACACTACCTGCACCTATGTCCTTCTCTCTGATTTGGCTTTTGAGTGGAATCCAACTAAGACAGCACTTAGCACTGATAATTTATGGACAGTTAATGAGTCAGGTCTCTGCAGAGTAGACCTGTGCCAGTACAAACCAGTACAGCTTGTTTACAGGCATCTGTTCTGACTGGCTGGCATGCGTTTACTTGGTCAGTGCCCTTGTCACACAGGGCATCTGCCACTAATAAAGTCTGCCAACATCTAGCATAAATGACTACCCCTGACGTGTTCTTCTTGGCTAGCTATAAGGTTCTAGCTCAAGATATGTTGGCAGGGAATAGAACTGCCTTAAGATGCACTCTCAGTGGGCCATGTGCTAAAAAGGCCTGTGTGCCTAAAGTGAGAAGAAAAGGTTATTTGAGGTTGTCTTTTTTTTCATTAGTTCAGGCTGAGGTCAGGGTTGTTTATTTGAATTCTGGCAATAACCCTGGGAATTCATTTAGGTGCCAAGAAAGATTGCGCTCCAAAGTACACAAGGCAGCAGACGTGAGCCCAAAGGAAGGCACCAGGGCCTTGTCGCAGACACAGCAAGCACATGATGACTTTTGAGGGGTGGGGGTCATGCATTGTTTGTCAGCTAATGTGGACATTATTTAATCAATGTAGCACAGGGAGATCAGGTAGAAGGCAAAGATGCAGACTTCTAGCAGACTTTTATCATCTCTCTCTGGTATGCAGCCATTCTCTTATGAAACCTTATCCTCTCCCCCAGGTGTTGGCAGAGAGCTGAGAATGGGGGTCAGCACTCTGAACACCCCTGGCAACACCTTCCCTATGTCAGCAAAGTTGGGCTGTGATGTTGTCACTACAGAAGGCTTAACTGATCCCACCTAGAGCTCGGGCACTGGGGTGTCCCTTCAGAGTTGTCTTGAATTCATGCAACCAGTCTTTGGACACAGGCTATCCCCAGGAAGGGCATGAAGCCTTGGTCAAGACAGCTGCCAGAGGCCAACCCTCCTGGTAGCTGAGGGGATGAGTGTCTTGGTCCTGAAGAGGGGATCCTGGTGAGGCACTAGAGCATCCATTTAATGCTGCATCACTGCCCCCCCACTCCTGGTCTCCACAAGGCACCACATCCCACCCCCATCACCCCCATCTTTGGTAACTTTCAGCCTTCCCTGGAGATAGGAAGCATTGCTTTCACAT
Organism: Phyllostomus discolor; assembly: GCF_004126475.2. NCBI lineage: Eukaryota > Metazoa > Chordata > Mammalia > Chiroptera > Phyllostomidae > Phyllostomus > Phyllostomus discolor. Next base: position 79,615,181 of record NC_040911.2, on the reverse strand, counting down.
TATAGATACTGAACTTTCTTTCCTGGACATTATGAGCTGAACCTTTAGGGCAAAAACACTGATATAAAAAATCTTAATTAAGAAGTTCATATATGGCTTGGCTGGCATAGCTCAGTGGATTGAGCACAGGCTCTAAACCAAAGCATCACAGGTTCGATTCCCAGTCAGGGCACATGCCTGGGTTGCAGGCCACTGCCCCCAGCAACCGCACATTGATGTTTCTCTCTCTCTTTCTCCCTCCCTTCCCTCTCTAAAAAAATTAAATAAAATCTTAAAAAATTTAAAAAAATAAGTTCATATATGAATATTCTGAATGAGTCTGGTATGAGGTGCTTATGGTGATTATGTCAACCTGTGTGTCCCTAAGAAATAGTTGTATTAGACCAGCTGTACTGAAAAGCCGTCTCTGTAATGTCCCTGGGTCCCACTTCCGCAGCCACCACAGACACCCATAGCTTTGCTGCCAGAGTCCCCAGCCTCACACATCTTTTTAATCTACTGCTTCAGATCCCGGCATGCCCCACCAGCTGGAGGAAGTTGTAGAGCAGGCAGGGAATGGGAGAGACCCCCGCTGCTTGGACGAATGCTTAAAAGGGAAACTGTGAGCAGGAGGCTGAAAAACAGGCAGAAGAAGGTGATGGTGAGGAAGAGGATGAAGATGAAGGTGAGGAGTTTGAGGCAGCAAAGGGTAAAAAGGATGATGATGTTTTCATTGATGAGGATGTCTGGGCAGCAGAAAAGGAAAAGTTAAGCATGAGAAAAAGAGAGGGAGAGAGAGAGGAGGTGGAGAGAAAGAGAGAGAGGGAGAGACAGAGAAAGGCCACTTTGACCTGTTTACCTATTCACCTTCCGCTTGCCTCTCAGAGTCCAAATGTAGTCACCTAGACTAGATTTCCTTCTATCTACCTGCTGTGGGCAGGGCCACCCACAGGTGACACACACTCTCCACTACACAGCCAAAACCACGAGGTCAATTTGCAACAGAGGAAGTAAAAAGAACCAAAAGTTTCAAGGCCCTGCTCTTTCTCCTTAAAAGTACTTTGAAAAATATTGGGGCTTGGGGGTATTTTTTATGCTTTATGTTTTTGTTAGTCTTGCTTAATGATCTCAGATGATCAAACATGACTTTCAGAGCATTCCCTGTCTGACTTGACATGTAGTGTGATTTTTAAAAAGATTTTATTTATTTATTTTTAGAGAGGGGGAAGGGAGGGAGAAAGAGAGAGAGAGAGAGGAACATCAATGTGTGAGAGAAACATCAGTTGGTTGTGTCCTGCAGCGCACCCTCAACCAGAGACCTGGCCTGAAACCTAGGCATGCGCCCTGACTGGGAATCGAAGCAACAACAACAAAAATCTTATTCTGAGCATTCATTAACTTGGTGTGTGTGTGTGTGTGTACACATTGTGGGGACTCAGTTGGAACTGGAGAGTTAGCATAAAGATTATTTTAAGTTGAAGACATTTGAGATTCAACAGATACAGAAAAAATAGCCACCCCAGTCTTCCCTTATCCGACGAAGAGCAGCAACTCTGAGAAATGAGGCTCCCATAAATTCCTTAGGAGGGGTGATGTTGTGGCCCTGAGGAGGAGAGAAAGGCCTATGTGCACAAACATGGTGGCAAACTTGTCTCTTGAAAACCCACTGGTCTTTTAAAAAGAAACCTGTTTGCTCTTCCCACAGAAGCCTTCCCCTCTTCCACTTTCCCTTTCCAAGTTGGGTATATAAGCCTTTAACTTTATTGGACAAGCCAGCTACTTCCTTTGTTGGCTCCTGTATGTGTACAAGATAAAACCTTTTCTCCTATCATCTGTTTATTTATTTATTTGTTTGTTTATTTATTTATTTGTTGTTTGGCCTGTTTGATGTGAAACCATGCCTTCCAACGATTAGCTGGAATTTTATTTTGCTGAAATGTTAACAGCAACAATAAAAGTTGGAATAATAGATAATAATTATAACATAATTACTATGCACCAGGCATCATTCTGGGTCCTTTACAGACATTGATTCCAAAGAATGAGTGAAGGAAACAAGATGAAGCCAGTAGAGCTAAGCTGACTTAAAATGGAGTCTGCACAGTTAAGCTGACAAAACCAGTTCAAACCAAATGGGCTGAAGCATAAGGAACAGATGTTAACTTTAGCCGGATGACTTTAACTTTTGAACTTTGTAGATAACCCTCTGAAGAACATAGGAAAGAATGTTCACGTATCCAGGCCACCTGACATTCATTATTCAGATCACCTGGCATTCATTATATGGCCCACTGGACATCAGGAAGATTACCATCCTGGACCAATGCAGAGGTTAAGATCACAGGGCTGATGCATCTCAAGAATATTCTTTTTACTATAAGAACTGTCAACTTTCCTCTTTTTGTTGGAACACTCTAGGTGTTATCAGGTAGTGTTTCAGATTTGCAAATCCTAAAACTTCGAATAAGACTTTGCCCCTTTAAATGTTAGTGACGCTTCCTGATTCATTCATGCTCAGCAGACAATTCATTCATCCTCACAACTCCATGATGTGTACAGATGCAGAAATGAAGTCCTAGAGAGGTAAAGCAACTCACTCAAGGTCACCCAATCAGGAGGCATCTGTATGGCCAGGTGAGAAACCATGACCTTCTCTAGAAGCATCTCAGAAGTAGCCCCAATGATATCAGAGAGCCCTGGATTCTGATACTCAAGAAGCCTCTTCTCTTTTCATTGTGATCTTCCCAAATGACAGATGGACACTTCTTTCTGCAGTTCTAGTTTTTGAAAAACATTTTCTAACTCTGGGTTTAAGGAAAAAGCACGCATTCTCTTCCTTCTTTCAATTCTAGGTTAGTCCCTTGCTCTGTAAGATTTTCTTACCTTCAGATGTCCTCATTCCATTGTTTTGTTCTCCTGTCTTTGTTTCTTTGTTATGCCTGCATCTCTTGTTCTAAGACAGTTATAAATAGTGTTTTTACCTGTTGGAGAAGGGTTTGCTGGTGAAGGCAGGCTGCCTGGACTGGGCCAGGACACAGCCGTATTGCTATGTGGTTGCTGGAGTTGAACTATTTTGCACAGGTTGCGAACTGAAGTGCATAAAGGTATGGGTATTGCCACACTTTTCTTTAGCATCTTCATGGAAACACAAGAAATAAATCTTGTTGAGTTGCACTGCAATGACTAAGCGTGTGGGGAGTGAAGTCACCAGAATGGGCTGGCTATGGAGAGTTCTGGGGAAGCAGAGCAGCAGGTGTTAAGGCTCAGGTAGGGTGAGGCTCAGGTTTCACAGCTTTACCCACATTGACATTCGATAAGTGATCACTGAGCTCACTCGGGCTCTGCGCTGGGCGTTCAGCTACAACCTGGAATGATTCAACAATGATAAAGTAGGGACTTTATTTACTCAGGTATGAATGTACAAAATCAGTCAACTTGTCATTCTGTTCTATAAGCACTAAGTGTCTCCTCCCACCCTCTAAGTGTCTTCTTTGTATCTGGAAACACCTGGGATTTGGAGAAACAAAGATTAATAAAGTGGGGGCTTTACAGCCAAACAAAGAAGACAGCTAAAGTGACAGGTGGGAAGCTGATACAATAATCCACATGAGAAATGTTAAGAGTCTGAATCTTTTACAAGACCTGAGAAGATTTGAAGTTAAATAAGCCTTTGTTCCCATTTTTAGTGTTGATAATCTGTACCTGAAGTCTTGGCCAAGTCCCTGTGGGCAAGTGGATCCACCTTCACGAGACAGAGTGAAAAGGCAAAGGGAGGGAAATATTATCCCAACACTGTTGAGGAAGCTCTGGGGAACTGGGGAGAATCCTACCCCCTTATGTGGCTGAGCTGCCAGAGTAACTCACTCCTTTCTTTATAGCAGTTCCTTCCAGTCAGATGATAGTTTCCTGGAATCAACTCAGTAAATTGAAAAAGGAAATGTGCAGTTATTTTTAACTACAGCACATATAAATTTGGGGGGCACAGGCATCTGTGGTGCATTGGTTGGGATCTAGTTGCATTTCCTGAAGACAGAGGAGTCTTTGGCTTTTCTTCCATATGCTGTAGGTGTCCTTTTGACAATCTGCCCCATTGATGAGCAGATAAGTCAGCAACCTGCTGTGAGCAAACCGATTACTGTATTTGATTCTGTATGAGCAAAAGAACTCAAGTCATTCAAGGTTAGCTTAAAATAGAACACCCCAGTAATGTGATCAGCATGGAACAAAGAGTCTGCATCAGAGAAGAGGGGACAGAGAGAAAAAGATACCTCTGGCTGGCAATCCTGCAGAGACTTCCAGGAATAAGCAGGCAGCAGGCTCAGAATGCCACTGATATCTGGTGTCAGCTCTGCCCAAAGGGCCAGCATGGCCCTGTGACTTGTCTCCAGCATTCCACACAGTCATCCCATTTGCGATTTGTCTGTGGAATTAGTGGAGGTGACAACGAATAATGTTTTCAGTTGCTCAAATGTCATGGTCCTTCTCTCTTCTAGAGACATATGGATATAGCATCTTTTATAAAGCCTAGCAAAGTAACTGTGGACCCAATGCAGAGATAAAAAAAATACAGCAACACTGTAGCAGAATGCATAGCTCTTCGCTTTCTCTAATTCCACCTTTTCTGGGAGTAGACAGGGGTTACTTAGGTTAGCTCACAAACATACCTACTATGTAGTATATACTACTCCCCCCTAGCTCCACCCTCATTGTGGTTTCCTGGACTTTAATCTTCTGCAAAGCCTTTGATGCTTTGAAACTACTGCTGTGTCTGTTGCTACTGCTATTGTTACAATGGCTAACACTAAGATCAAGTGATACCTGGAGTACATTATGCTCAAGGGAATTTCTTTCCTGCCCCAGCTAGGCCAAAGACACTACAACCTTTGAGGTTGCTGGTGTATCCATGCCTTTGGTGAAGAATTGATGTACGAGCCAAGATTGCCAGTAAAACAGGAAAACTCCTCCCACTCCTACCTTTGTCTCACACTCTACAGTACTTATTAAAATTTACAAATGAAAATCAGGAGACCCTCTATTCTACGTATGAGGCTGCCAAAATCAAAATGTCTGATAAACTGTGTCAGAAAGGCCGCAGAGAAGCAGATATTGCAGGTGGAATGTAAATTGATATAATCCTTTGGGAGAATAATTTAATCATTTCTATCACAATTTACAATGCCAATACCATCTGACGCAGCAAATTTATCCCTAGTTGATTCTTCAACACGAACAAAACTGCATGTGTATGAGGACAGTCCGTGCAGGAGTGTTGTCTGTAAGACGGGAAACAACAGAACAGTGGACCCTGGGGGAACTTGCTAGATTCCCTTTGCTCACCTCTGAGTTTGCCTGTAGGCAAGGTGGAAAGTTCTGTCTGAGGTGACATAACTTCTCACCTCCAGCCACCTGCAGTTCCCTCTAGGGCGAAACCCTCAACCATTGAGAAGGAAAGATGGTGTGTAACTTAGTCTGCTTGGGCTGTGATAACAAAACACCACAGACTGTGTAGCTTGAAAAAACAAACAAGCAGGAATAAGTTTTCTCACAGTTCTGGATGCTGAAGTCCAAGATCAAAGTTCTAGCCAATTCAGTTTCTGATTAGGGCTCTCTTTCTGACTTGCAGATCACTGCCTGTTTGACATGTCCTCATACGGCCTTTTTTCAGCAAGTGTGCACAGGGAAGGAGGACAAGAGTACAGGAGCAAGCTCTGCTATCTTTGCTTATAATGACACTAATAAAATCAGGGCCCTGCCCTAATGACCTCATTTAACTTTAATTACTTCCTTAAAGGTCCCATCTTCAAATACAGCCACACTCAGGGTTAGGGCTTTGACATATGAATTGGCAGGTGGGGTTGGGGAGGGGACACAGACATTTAGTCCATAGCAGTGAATGAACCCCCATCCCTCAGAGTGATGTTTCTGAGGCATGCTCTACACAGTTTCTCAGAGGGTACCCAGTGGGATTGAGCCCAAGTCACCCTAAATTGTAACTTATTTGTTAATCTATTTTATCATGGCTTTTTTTCTCCCTCCCTTCTCACTGAGCTTCCTGGAGCCACCTCCCAAATAAATGACCTGCACCCGAGACTTTGTTTCAGGGTCTGCCTTGGGAGAACTCAGACTGAAACAATACTTTGAATAATCAGTGCTTGGAATCTAAAGAGGCAGTTGTTATGTTCTGGTTCCTGGTTGGTGCCATTTCACACTGCAGCATGGGGTGGGCTGGAGTTGGAGAGACCCTGGCAATGGGTCTGCCCTGGAGAAAGGGTGAGGCAGGGAACAGAGGACAGACCCGCATCCACAATGCCAGGAGTCCCAGAGGGAACACCCCCTTCCCCAGGCACAGCAGAGACAACAGGCACGACTCCAGGCCCCGTGGAACCCAGAGTATACCCACAGAGGGGCTGAACACAGTTACTCAACAGCCTCTGAAACAAGGCAGAGTTTGAAATTTCAAAGTATGTTCTTCCTGGCAAATTGTTGTTGGAAAGTTAGTTTTTGAGAGTTACAATTGAGGCTGTTTTAATTTTTATCACCACTGATTACTTGTCCTGTTCTTAATTTTTTAAAAAAGATTTATTTTCAGAGAGAGGGGAAAGGAAGGAGAAAGAGAGGGAGAGAAACATCAATGTGAGAGCGAATCATCAGTTGGCTGCCTCTTGCACATCCCCAATCAGGGACCTGGCCTGCAACCCAGGCATGTGCCCAGACTGGGAATTGAACCAGTAAACTTTTGGCTCACAGGCCCATGTTCAATCCACTGAGCCACACCAGCCAGGGCTTAAATTTTATATAAATGAAATAATTCCATAGGTCATCATTTCATGGCTGGCTTATTTTGCTAATATGATGCTTGTAAGATTTATCCATGTGGTTGCAGATGTACTGAGCATATATTAAGTAGCCTACTAAAAACAATACAAAATTGATTACAAAAGCAAAACCTAGGTGATTTTTCCTTTCAGCTCTTACATCAAAGATAAGAAGCATAAGTAATTCAAATAGGATATACCATGTAAGAAAATGCGATTTTCCACATATTTAACATTATTGGAAACTCACGTTTTTATGGGAAATGAAAGCAGACACAGCTCCTCAAGTCCCCTCCCCATGTGGTCTGACCCCTCTCTCAGGGAGGGAAAGAATTTCTGTGTGGGTGACTCCACAAAGGCTGTAAAGCTTGTTTCTATGTTACCTTTATGTTTCGATTTCTCAGATTCTTCTCACCTCTTGTAATCATGGGTTTGTATTAATACTATCACCTTTGGAAAATTCTCACAGTGTGTATGTGTCTGGTCCTCTGGGATGAGAAGCAGTTCAGCATTACCTGTTGTCTAAATCTGCTGTAGGCTTCTATCCTGGCAATCAAGCTTGCCATTCAGGTATTTCTATTCTTCAGTCATAAAGAAGCTTCTGGAAAACTGAAAAAGCTCCTGCACAGCAAGGAAATCATCAATAAAGTTAAAAGGCAACCTACTGAATGGGAGAAAATATTTGCAAATCGTATACCTGATAAGAGGTTAATAACCAAAAAGTATAAAAAAACAGTACAACTGAATAACAACAATAATAAAACCAAACAAACAATCTGATTAAAAAATGGGCAGGGGATCAGAATAGCATTTTCCCAAAGAAGACACATGGATGGCCAACAGACACATAAAAAAGGTGCTCAGCACCACTAATTATGAGGGAGATGCAAGTCAAAACCATGATGGATTACCACCTCACACCTGGGAGAATGGCTGTTATAAATAGGACAAGCAATAACAAATGTAAATGAGGATGTGGAGAAAGGGAGCCATCATGCACTTGTCGTGGGATTGTAAATTGGTACAGCCACTGTGAACAACAGTATTGAGGTTCTTCAAAAAGTTAAAATTAGAACTTCCATGATCCAGCAATTTCACATTGAGGTATTTATCCAAAGGAAATGAAAACACTAACTCAAAGGTGTATGTGTATCCCCATGTTCATTGTAGCATCATTTACAATAGTTAAGACATGGAAACAACCTAAGTGTCCATCAATGGGAGAATGGATGTAAAAAAATGTGATAAACACACACCCGCACAGAGGAATATTATTTAGTCAGAAAAAGAAGGAAATCCTGCCATTTGCAACAACATGAATGGAACCTGAGGGCATTAGGCTCAGTGAAATAAGTCAGACAGAGAAAGAGAGATAGCAAATGATATCACTTATAGGTGGAATCTGCCCCCACCCCCCAAAAGAATTCATAGATGCAGAGAGGCTGGTTCATAAAAGGGCATGCAGTTTCTGCCTTGTTTGCTGAAACATTCACTCTTAGAGCCCTGGGCTACCATGTGAAAAGTCTGACAATTCCAGCCACAGCTGTTAAGGCATCACCAGCCTTCAAGTCTTCCCAGGCAAGACTCCAGACATAGAACAGAAACTAATCACTTCTGCTTTACCTCAAGTCCTGACCTATTTTCAAAACAGAATAAAATGGTTGTTTTAAACTGCTAAATTTTGAGACAAATTTTCCTGCAGTAATTGCTAAAGCAAAATATGACACATGGTTACAGAAATCAGTTATTTTTTCTTTCCTTTCTTAAATTACTCTGAATAACTTATCAAGATGTCAGAGAAAGCATCTGGTAATGTTGGGGATCTACAGGGACAACACATTTGAAAGTAACTATAACAAACATGACATCATTTGCATGCTGCAGAGAGGCACGGGGGCAAGGGCCAGACAGACAGTCATCCCAGGCAAAGCTGCAGCAGATTTCATTTCAACGGTCAGGTGCCCTGTTCAGAACTTGGCAAAGGGTTAGGAAAGGATGGGTCACTCAGCACTGACATGTCACAACTCAGCAGGGAGCTGGTGCCTATCGTTTGCCAGCTTCAGTAGCATGGTGCACTTGGGTAAGAAGAAGGACCAAGTGTTGCTTAATCCTGGGACATTGCTGAGATACAATAGTGGGTGGTTAAGGAAAGGAAGGGGGATTGACTGTAGGGTTCAATTCAAGATGGAGTAACACCATAACCTATTCATTATCCAAAGAAGTACGCTGCAGTCAGTTTACTTAGGGTTGTTGTTGGCAATCAAGATGATAAAAACCAATGGGTGAGACAAGGCAATGCGTCTTTATAGATGACAAGTCTTCCTTGAAGTAAAGCATAAGGCAGTCTTGTAATTTCCAGTGTGTTTCCCAGAAAGAAGCTGATGAACCTGCTAATGGGGTTACTAAGGAGAAGTTCATAGACTATTTACAAAGATGTGGGCTGGTTAAGGAAAACCAAGATGGATGATACAGTAAAATGAAGCTAGCAAGAGTGGGAAGCCACTCACACCCCTAGACCTGAAGGGTCAACAGGCAGTAGCAGCTAGAGTTGAAGAGGGAGGCAGCCTCATGGTGTGAGCTATAAGTTCCAGCAGAAGGATGCAGCACATCTCCGGCAACCAGCAAAGAGGAATGCAGGAAAATACATTCTTCAGCCTTACTCTCCTTCTGCAATCACCCTTCTTGGCTAAATACAAAGGGAAGCCAGAGGGAAGGGGCCCATTGAAGCAGTCCACAAAGGCCAGCCTTTTGGGGCACAAAACAGAATGAAGAAATGTCAAGACTGGACCTGGAGGGGCAAATGGCAGATACTCAGTATACCATGTATCTGCACATCCAATTTAGAATAACACTCTGAGGTCAGAGCAGAAGGAGGACTGGTAAGGGGTAGGCATGGGCTTCTAGTCCTGGCTTCTCTCCCATTGTGGAACTAATGTTATGGGCTAGAAACCAGGAGTAATCACCTAGTATTTTGTACACACAATTGGAAAATGTATGGCTTCTTAGACTCCCAATAGACTAGGCTATGGCAACATCATCAGTTTCACATTCTATTCATTCATTCACTCATTCATTCATTCATTCATTCAGGGTTTCTTAAACCTAGCACTATTGACATTTGGGCCAGATAATTCTTTGTTGTGAAGAGCAGTCTTATGCATTGTAGGATGTTTAGTATCACTCTTGGCCTCTACCCTCAAGGTGCCAGTAACAACACCCCATCCACTTGTGACAACCCAGAATATTTTCAGACTTCCAGACTAGTCCAACTGTCTCCTGGGGGTAAAATCTCCTCTGGTTAAGAAGCACTGCATTCATTTATTTAAGAAGTATTTAAGGAGCATTTATCTTGTGCAGATAGCATGCTTTGGGACATATGAGACACTGTGTGCCGAAAGGATATGGTATTTACTTTGTCAAACTTCCTAGTCTAGTGAGTGAAGCCAACATTAAACATGTAGCTATACAAATAACTCACTCTTTTGGTAAAATTATATTTAATAGAAGATCAAAATGACCTTTTCAAGCAACTGCCAGTACTAGAATAAAACCCATAGGCAAGGAAATATCAGGCTATCAGGAGAATTGTTTTCATTGGCCTTTAACATTTTTTAAAGTTTAAATTTTCTTATTCTTTGAGTCTTCAGATATAACACACCGAGAAACTGAAATTTAAATAACATCTGTTAAAATTAGAAAGTTGTACTTGTAGGTTAAGATGACTATATTTTCTTTGCCACTCTTACCATGAAGAAATCGAGTCTCATTCCCTCTCCTAGAAACTGGAATGATCTTGTGTCTGGCTTGACCAATAGAATGCAGAGGAAGTAATACTGTGTGGCTTCCAAGCCTGGGTCATAAAGACATGTAATCTCTGAGAACAAGTCGGGGGGAGCCTGGAGCTACCATATAAGTGATTCTACTAGAAAAAGAGAAACTGTGGACAGGCCCTGGATGAGAAGCTGCCTTGTGGAGACAAAGGCCATGTGGAGGGGTCCTGAGATGAAAGACATGTCACTAAAGAAGCCATTTTGGATGTTCCAGTTAATTGAGCCTTCAGATGACTCCACTCAGCCACCATCTGACTGTAGTAAAGTGAGGGTCCCCAAAATGAAACCAGCAGAAGAACTACTCAGCGTATGTATGTCAACCAAGAGATCCATGAGATGTAATAAAATGGTTGTTTTCAGCAGCTAATTTTGGGATGATTTGTTTTATAACAATAGATAACCAAAATAGATAATGTCCAACTAAACATAAGAATGGAAATAATCATTGATCTGTTTATTGCATAAATAATAGTTATGTATGCAAATAAATAGGATATATTAGTCAAGATTCTTTTGGGAGCTAGTGATAGAAACCTAACTCAAACTGCTTAGAGAAAAGGTGGACAGTTTTGGCTCACGAAACCCTAGGAAGAGTTAACTCGTCCAACTGTGGGAGGAGCAGGAATGAGGTTTAAGTATTTAAATGCCACATAGGCATTTTCTTTCCATCTTTCATTTCTACTTTCTTCTCTGTGCTGGCTTTATTCCTGTTAGCTACAGACTAGCTTGTCTACTTAGTAGGAAACATGGTTCTGAACAAATCCCCAATTTCACATCTTGCAAATTATACTATTGGAAGGAGACTGTGGACTTCTTTTTCTGCAGTACAGTTTCAAAAATCCCAGGAATGGAATCTAATTGGCAAAGTCTGTGTCAATCATTACCCCTGAGCCAATTGACAGCTACTAAAGGAGCAAAGGGCTGGAAGGAGGAGAGGAGAATCATTTAAGAAAAATCAGATTCCCAAAAGGCCATGTGCATAGGTAAGGATGGGCATCAGTTAAATTTTACCATATTATAAACCATCCCAAACAGTAACCATTTCATTTGCTCATGATTCTGCTGGTAAAATGGGTATTTTGTCTGCCTGGCCTAAGTAGGGCTAGATGATCAAGAATGGTCTCACTCAATTGCCTGATGGCTGGTAGGCTGATTGGTTTGGGGTCTGGGGAAAATAGGAGACAGTTCACTCACAGGTGTGGCACTTGGTTTGATATCAGCTGGAGTGACAATATGACTTGGCCACATGTCCTTCATCATCCAGCAGGCTAGCCTGGGCTTGTTCTCATCATGGCAGAAGAGATTCCATCACCAGAGGTAACCCCCAATGCAATGTATTTTTAAGCTGTTTACATCCCGTTTGTTAATGTCCCATTGTACAGAGCAAGTTACATAGCCCAGCCCAGATTCAAGTTACCAAAAAAATTAACTCCACCTCTTGATGGGAGAAGCTGCAATACATTGAAACCATGCCACCCCCAACATATCACAGCATGTATGTGTAGGGTAAGGAGGATAGTGAAGTGATGGTGGAGATTTTCAAGAGAAATGCTACAGACACATCAACTAACATTGACAATATAAGTGAACTGAATTTCCTATAATTATTTTGAACCTCCCCCTTGGCCTTTACAAACACAAAGATGATGATATGTAAAATTAGGGAGCTCTGATGGAACAGTAGAATGTATGTTAGTCACTAGTTAAGTGCTCCCAGTGTGCCTCAGATGATTGTGAGAAGTTAGCCATTTCCCACCCTCTGCATATTTCTGGTGTAAATATTGACCCAGGTTTTGTTTAAGAAGCCTTGGCAGCTTCTGAAAACCAAATGTTTCACTGGAAAATGTTGTGCAAACAGTATCCTGCTGTCTGTTAGTTATAAACATATCTTTTCCAAGTATGGGCTCTTTAGAACAATATGTCCAAATGCTCGTTGGGTCAAAATTAACAGCAAAAGGTTAGAATTATTGCTTCTAATAGCCAATTAATGGATAGGTGGGTCTAGAATGTGCCAGTAATTTGCCCTCTTAGAATTTTTGTTTTGGGTAATTTTTTTTTAATTAAAGAGGGATAGAAACAATAGTATCATTGTATAATGGCTAAATGCATAGATTTTGGAGACAGAGTTCAGGGTTCAAATCCCAACTTTCCCACTCACTGTGTCTTTGAACAAGGTACTTAACCTGTTTGTTCCTCAGTTTCTTTGTCTTTAAAATGGGGCTATAATAGCAGTATCTACCTTTAAAAACACTTACAAGGACTAAGTGAGTTAATAATTCAGATGTTCTGACCCCTGCTTTGGATAGAACCAATGAAACACAATCTAAAGCATTCTTAGAGATGTCAGTGTGTTGTGGGAGTTTATTTCTGTCCCTAGTCATTACCAGACAAACCATCACCTTTTTCTTGCTGATTAATAGCAGCAGCAGCAGCAGCTCAGGTAGTGAAACAATACTCAGTTCATTTGTGAACTGCTGTCTGCCATATAAGGCTGGGGGAAGAGGTGAACAGTGTGAATATTGTGGTTTAGAGAAGGCCAGAGGATTTCAACTATGTGTTTTCTCAGTTTCCTTTCTCCATAAGTTGTGCTTTTAAGTAAAGTCAAGTATTGATAAAAGTGTTATGAAAATCATAGCCTATATCTATTAATCCACACATGTAAGCCAGCCTTGGTTTTTTTGAACTATCCCACAAAAACCAGTGACATTCAAAAGAGTAAGTAGCTGACATTAAAAAAAAAAATAAGTGTCTGATATAATTACTCAGAGGTATTATAAAATTAGCCAATCCTTTATTTCTTCTTCTTTTATTTAAAAAATGAATTTATTGGGGAGATATTGGTTAACAAAATCATGCAGGTTTTAAGCGTACAACTCAACAAAATATCATCTGAACACTGAATCGTTAGCTTATTGCCTAAAGTCTCTTTCTGTCCCCATACCCTCCTTTGTCCACTTCCACCTCTCCCCACCACCCTTTCCCCTGGCTATCATTATGCTGTTCCATTCATATATATATATATATATATATATATATATGAATGCGTATATATGTGTGTGTGTGTATATATAATGAATGAATGAAAAAATATATATACATATATTTTTTTTGCTTAATCCCTTCTTCTTTTTTCACTAAGCCTCCCAACTACCCCCTCTGACAGCTGTCAGTTTATTCTATGTATCTAGGCTTCTGTTTCTAATTTTTTTTGTTAAATTATTTTGTTCATTAGATTCCACATACAAGTGAGATCATATGGTATTTGCTTTTCCCTGACTGGCTTATTTCACTTAGCATAATGTTCTCCATGTCTATCCATGAAGTCACAAAAGGTAAGATTTTCCTTTTCTTCTTTTTTTTAGATTTTATTTATTTACTTTTAGAAAAAGTGGAAGAGAGGGAGAAAGAGAGGGAGAGAAACAGCAATGTGCAAGAGCTACATGGATTGGTTGCCTCTTGCGCTCCTCCAACCAGGGACCTGGCCCACAACCCAGGCATATGCCCTGACCAGGAATCAAACCTGTTGGTTCACAGACTGGCACTCAATCCACTGAGCCACACCAGCCAGGACAGATGTTTTTTTTATGGCCAAATATTATTCCATTCTGTAAATGTACCATAGCTTTTTTATTCACTAATCTACTGATGGGCACTTGGGCTATTTCCATGAATTCTTGGCTATTGTAAATAATGTTGCAATGAACATAGGGGTGCATATATTGCTTTGAATTAGTGTTTCATACTTCCTGTTCTTTAAATGACTATGCAGAGGATGAGCAAATTCCTTGGTGTCAGCACTGGATACTTAATTAAACCAGACAGGCTTTATTTTTATGTTATTAAATCATTTGTCTGTCCCCATCCCAGTGCCCATCTCAACCATCATCTCTACTCATTGTCCCTCCAGCTCACACAAATAGTGGAATGAGATACTGAACAGCATCCTCCATATCACTGACCTCACAAAACACTTTTTCAGGAAACAGTGACTCCCTGAACTCAGAGTCTACAGTCATTTTTGAAGTGTGGGCAGAGTTGAAGGTGGATTTAACCTAGGAAAATAGATCATAAAACAATCTCAGAAAAGGTCTCCATTCTAACTGATCTATCATCACTGATATTCTAAGGATGGCAAAAACTTAGAGAAGTAGATTTTTCTTTTTCTGTTGAATGAGTGTTATCATTTGAAACCTTGGTCATCTGGTTCTGCCCCTGTCCTCCCACCCAACACCCCCCAGACAGGAGTTTTCCTCTTGCTTTGTTTCTTCATTGACCACATTTAAAAAATTTTATTTATTTACCTTTAGAGGGAGAAGAAGGGAGGGAGAAAGAGAGGGAGATAAATATCAACATGTGAGGGATACATTGATCAGCTGCCTCTCGCATGCCCCCAACTGGGGATGTGTCAGCAACCTAAGCATGTGCCCTGACTGGGAATTGAACAGGTAATTCTTTGGTTCACAGGCCAGCACTCAATCCACTGAATCATACCAGCCAGGGCTTGATCACATTTTACAAAAACAAATTTTAAGAAAAAAACTAAGTCTATCCTTTTATTTTTTATTTCAAATAGTTTAAATATCAGTGAACATGTATTGGTTTTTAGAAGTATCTTTTTAAATAGTAATTGCTTCCAGGTTCTATAAGGTTTCATTAAATCTTTAGATCACTGAGCTCTGGCCATACAAATTGATTGGAAAAGGTGAATTATACTGGAGGAGAAAGGAAAGACCAGGTCTGGAGGAGATTTATGGAGTTGAGACAGCCTTAAGAAACAAGCTGGGAGAAAATGGTAAGGTTTGGACATCTTGTGTTTACTGGCAAGAATGCTGAGTCCTTCCACATTTATATTGACCTTAGTATCCCATTTACTATTGTAGCAACACAAACTGTGCCAAGCTCAGTCACATGAAATAACAACCATTTTATTATGATTACAGACCCTGTGGGACAGGAATTTAGAAAGAACACTGTAAGGATATCTTATTTCTGCTCCACAATGCCTAGGGCCTCATCTGGGAAAACTCAAAGAGCAGGGAGTGACTTGACAACTTGGGGTTGACATGATCTGAAGTTGCTTACTCATGGGTCTGGCAGAGCTTGCTGTCGGCTGGAACACCAACACATGGCCTCTTCACAGCTCTGCTTGGGCTTCTCACAGCAAGGTGGCTGGGTTCAAAGAGTGAGTATCCCAAGAGAACCTGGGGAAAGGTGCCACAAGCCAAGAAATGCAAGCAGCTCCTCAAACTGAATAGGGCCAGGGAAACAGATACTTCCCTAGAGCTTTTAGAAAGAATCCAGTCCTGACCCATTTTAGGTTGCTAACATCCAAAACTATAAAAAATATAAATTTCTGTTGTTTCATACCACTGAGTTTGTGGTAATTTGTTATAGGAGTAATAAGAAACTGATACAAAACAATTTATTTTTTTGTGTTGTTGTTTCAGAAAATACATAAAGCTTTCAGTGAAAGCTGATTGCGGAAGGATATACAAATATTTATGGATTCTAATTGGATCAATGTTACAGGAGTTTAAATAAAGCCTGGAAAGTGACTTCCAAAACAACACATAAAACTATGGAGAAGAGGCTACTGGTCAGGATGGCAGCACAGGTAAACATGGTATTTGTATCCTTCCACAACCACATCAAATTACAACTAAACTACAGAACAACCACCATTCAGAAAGACCTTAAATCTAGCTGAATGGAAGTCCTACAACTAGGGATTTCAAGAAGAAGCTACATGAGACTGGTAGGAGGGGCTAAGTCACACAGAACAGGCTGGTCCCACACCCACCTGTGGCAGATAAAATTCTGGAGGGTTATCTTGGCTCCAGAGGTTTCCCCCTGAAGAGCAAGGGGTCCCAGCCCCAAACCAGGCACCCTAGCCAAGCCCAGGATTTCAGGGCTTGGAATAGAAGTCCCTATAACTTCTAGATGTAAAAATCATCAGGGATTGTGGCTGAAGGAGACAGAAGGCTCCTGGAAATCCCAGGCAGTTCCTCCTCAAGGGTTCTCACACAGACTTACTCAGAATTATTCTCTCTGAGTTTGGACTTACTCCCTCTGAGGGGAAGCAGCTCAAAAAGCACCAGAGACATACAGGAAGGAGCTAAATGGTCTGGCATTAGGGTGAGAGCTGGGGGTGGGGGGGTTGCAGCTTTCTCCCAGGCAGAAATGTTGGTAGAGGCCATAGTTCCTTTCCTGAGATCCCCACCCACCCCCCGACAACTCCAACACACCACATCCAAAGCCAGCAGGCATGGCTAATATTGTTAACCCCACCTTGGTGATTCCCTGAGACCTTGCCCCACTCAATTTGCATGCTCTCCCAAGCTGTTTCCATTGGATTTTCCATGCAAATGGCCTGTCCTGACTCATGCTTTAGCCTTTCCTAAAATCTCTCGAGCAAGCAGCATTGGCCTCACTACGTCCTGTACCTCTGACTAAGTGGCCCTAGGCCCAGTACTAGTAGCAGTCAGCCTTGGTTCCCAGATTGGCCTCATCTTGGAACCTCTAAGCCCAGCACAAGCAGCAGCCATCTGAAGATCACGTTGTAACTCATCATGTGTCTCCTGTAGAACACAGGTGATGGCTAATTTTGGCCTGTACCTCCCAGGAGGCCTCAGAGCCAGTGCACCCAGTGGGAAACTTCAGACCACACTGAAGCCCCACCAATCACTTCCACTACCTACACACTCAAGGGGTGGATTCAGCAGGCACCAGAGACCTGCTGAAGTAAGTACTGCTTTATGGGGTGAATCCCTGCATAACTAATCCTCCATGGTAGTTGGTGGTTGAAGCCAGTCCTTGCAGCTGATTGGCCTGCAGTGAATCTCTCCCACTGATATGGCAGCAAGAATCAAGGCTTAACAACAGGAAAGTGTACACTGTACACAGACCACACGTGGGGCAGGGAGGCTATGCCACTTAACCCTACAGAACATCCACTACAGAAGGCCACTCTACCAAGACCTGGAGACATAGCAACTCTACCTAATACATAGAAACAAACATAGGCACACAGCCAAAATGAAGAGACAAAGAAACATGTCCCAAATGAGAGAACAGAATAAAGCTCCAGAAAATAACTAAACAAAATGTAGTCAAGCCATCTACCAGATGGAGAGTTCAAAACACTGGTTATAAGAATGCTCCATAAACTTAGAGGAAAAGTAGATGAACTTAGAATTTCAACAGCATAAAAAAGGACATGGAAACTATATAAAAATGAACTAGTCAGAAATGAAATATACACTAACTGAAATAAAAAATACATTACAGAGAATAAACAGTACAGTAGATGAAACCAAGAATCAAAACATCAATTTGGAATATAAGGATCAACAACAAGAATAAAAAAATGAGGATAGTGTACAGAGCCTTTGGGGACAACTTCAAGCATACCAACATTCAAATGATGAGGGTGCTGGGCAGAGAAGAGAGAAAGCTAGATACTGAAAGCATATTTGAAAAAATAATGACAGAAAACTTCCTTAACTTGGTGAAGGAAATAGACATACAAGTCCAATAAGCACAGAGAGTCCCAAACAAGATGAACTCAAAGAGGCCAGCACCATGACACATCATAATTAAAATGCAGAAGGTTAAAGACAAAGAGAGAATTTTTAAAAGCAGCAAGAGAATAACAGCTAGTTACTTGCAAGGGAGCTCCCATAAGACTATCAGCTGATTTCTCAAAAGAAACTTTGCAGGCCAGAAGAAATTGGCAAGAAATATTCAAAGTGACGAAAAAGCAAGGACCTACAATCAAGATTACTCTACCCAGCAAAGTTAACATTTAGAATCAAAAAGCATATAAAGAGCTTCCCATACAAGGTGACAGGGCTGACTAGAGAATTTAAGACAGACTAGGGGGAGAGATGTGTCATACCTGTGTAATGGGAGATGTAGAAATAATTTTTCTGGTGTTCTTTCAACTCCCTTTACTTGAGATGAATTTCTGGGGACGAGAGACTGTGATCATTGATGCACTTAGGGTAGTTATAATTTCTACTTTATAGATCTAATCTGTATGTGTTAGAAAGACTTTAAAATGTATTTTATTGATTATGCTATTAGAGTTGTCCCATTCCCCACCTTTAGTTCATGTCCATGTGTATCAGTTCTTTAGCTTCTACATTTCCCATACTATTCTTAACCTCCCTCTCCATGCTACTTATTCTCTGTACCTTTCCCCCTCTCTCCCCCTTCCACTCCCCTGTTGATAACCCTTCATGTGATCTCCATTTCTGTGGTTCTGTTCTTGTTCTAGTTGTTTGCTTAGTTTGCTTTTGTTTTAGGTGTGGTTGTTAATTATTGTGAGTTTGCTGTCATTTTACTGTACATGTTTTTTATCTTCTTTTTCTTAGATAAGCCCCTTTAACATTTCATAAAATAAGGGCTTGTTGATGATGAACTCCTTTAACTTGACCTTATCTGAGAAGCACTTTATCTGCCCTTCCATTCTAAATGAAAGCTTTGCTGGATAGAGCAATCTTGGATGTAGGTCCTTGCTTTTCATGCCTTGGAATACTTCTTTCCAGACCCTTCTTGCCTGTAAGGTCTCTTTTGAGAAATCAGCTAACAGTCTGATGGGAACTCCTTTGTAGGTAACTGTCTCCTTATCTCTTGCTGCTTCTAGAATTCTCTCCTTCATTTTTTACCTTGGCTAATGTAATGATGATGTGCCTTGGTGTGTTCCTCCTTGGGTCCAACTTCTTTGGGACTCTCTGAGCTTCCTGGACTTCCTGGAAGTCTATTTCCTTAGCCAGATTGGGGAAGTTCTCCTTTATTATTTGTTCAAATAACTTTTCCACTTGTTGCTCTTCCTTTTCCCCTTCTGGTACCCCTATAATTTGGATGTTGGAATGTTCAAAGATGTCCTGGAGGTTCTTAAGCCTCTCCTCATTTTTTTGAATTCTTATTTCTCCATTATTTTCTGTTTGTTTGTTTCTTTCTTCCTTCTGGTCCATCCTATTGTTTTGAGTCCCAGTTTCTTTCCCATCACTATGGTTCCTTGTGCATTTCCCTTCATTTTTCCATCTAATTTGTGACCAAATTCAACCAGTTCTGTGAGCATCCTGATCACTAGTGCTTTGAACTGTGCATGATAGGTTGGCTATCTCTTGGTTGCTAAAAGTATTGGTTCTGTAGCTTTGATTTGTACTTCCATTTGAGCCATTTTTGGGGGGTGTGGGGGGGGGTCTGGTCACGCCTGTTATGTATGAGGGGCAGAGCCTTAGGTGTTCACCAGGGCGGGGCAACCCAGTTGCTGGGTTGTGACATTGTATGTGGGGGCAGGGTCTGAGAGGAAACAATGGCACTTGTTCCTCTCTCCATCAGATTTCAGTCCCTTCCGCCTCTTCCTCAAAGCTAACTGGGCCTTTCTGGTACTAATTCCCATGTGAGTGGGCTTGTGTACATTCTAGGACCCTGTGGGTCTCTCCAACACACTCTCCTGTGAGGCTGGGAGTTTCTCGCTGCACCTCAATCACCACAGGTGTTTTCAGTCAGTGTCCTGAGGTTCTATTTCCTGACGCTGAGACCCTGGGTTGCATGATCTGTCTCACTGCCCAATTTCGCCTGGTTTGTCTGCATGTGAATGTGTCCCTGACAGCCAGGCCCCTTGTGCACAGTGCCTCACTTCACAGTTGCCTCCTCGCTGGGTCTGCCAGCTGCCTGTGGGCCCAGGGTCCACCCTTTGCGGTCTTGAGCTCCGGATGCCTTACGTGCCCGGGATGCCTTACGTACCCAGGATGCATTAGGCATCTGTTGCCACTGCCTTTTGTGCTGCAACCCCTCTCCGCCAGGCTGCCCAACTCCGCCCTTCCTACCAGTCTGGATGAATGTGTATATTTTTACTCCTTGGTTGTCCGACTTCCATACAGTTCAATTTCCTTTCAGATCTGGTTGTTATCTTGTTTCTAAATTGTTGCTGACCTTATTTTGGTTGTGTGAGGAGGCACAGTGTGTCTACCTATGCCTCCATCTTGGCCGGAAGTTGTTAGAAAGATTTTGACTTATTTCTTGAATACTTTTTTTCCATCACTTTTTAAAATTGATTTAGAGAGAGAGAGAAAGGGTGGAGAGAGAGAGAGAGAGAGAGGGAGAGAGAGAAACATGAATTTGTAGTTCCACTTATTTATGCATTCATTTGTTGATTTTTGTATATGCCCTGACCAGAGATTGAACCTGCAACCTCACCTTATCAGAATGATGCTCTGCCTGAACCACAAACCAGGGCCAGCCAGGGCTGCTCAGGGCTCTTTCATCACTGTTCACAAGCTTGCAACTTGCAGACTTTCTTAAAGGGTTTGTTTCATTTTTAAAAGGAGAGGGAGGAGTCAATTGCCCTATTGTATTGTATATATTGTATATAAAAATGTATTTAAAAAGAAAAAAGAAAAAAGCTAAAGGAGTTTATCACCATCAAACCAATATTACATGAAATGTTAAAATGTCTTCTTTAAGAAGAAGGAAAAAATAAAAGAATATGGACAACAAAATGGCAATAAACACATATCTATCAACAATTGAATCTAAACTACAAAGTAAACAAAGAAGCAGAACAGAAATAGACTCATAGATACAGAGAACATTTTGACAGTTGCCAGATATGATGGGGTTGGGAGGATGGATGAAAAAAGTGAAGGGACTAAGGAGTACAAATTGGTCGTTACAGAACAGTCACGGGGATGTAAAGTACAGCGCAGGGAATATAATCAATATTATTCCAACAACTATATACGGTGTTAGATGAGTACAAGATTTATCAGGGTGATCATTTGGTAACTTACACAATGTCTAATCACTAGATTATATACATGAAACTGATATAATATTGTATGTCAACTGAAATTGAAAAATAAAAAATGACTTAAATAATTTTTTAAATAAAGAAAGAAACTATGGAAAGAACAAAATCTGAGGTCACTGTTCTAAAGTCAAATATCTTTCTGCTTAGTATCTAACTACTCATGTGGAGTATAACATAAACATATTTCATTTGACATTTGAACTGTTTAAGTTTGTTATGATAGGTCTGGATCATATTTATTTCAATCAAAATATGCTTAAAATTTGTCCAAGAACTTATTGATATTTCTGGCCCCAGGTTGTATGAAATAGTAATGAATACCAAATGTCACTAGATTATTCAAATCTCATGTGTAATACTATTGGGCATGCCTAAATGCTATAATTACTTATAACTAAAAATGGAATAATTTATTTTCCCATATCTGCATTAACAATTCTCTTAAGAAACATCTGAACCAAGTCTTCATTTACCCCTTCAGACTGACTTCCTGTCCTTCTTCTCTGTGCCCTAGGAGGCTGACCTGACATGAGCTTTTTCAATAGACTCCCCAGCTTCCTGGTCTTCTGTCTTGAGAGTGTGGCAGAAAGCCCCAGCAGGTGAGCAAAGGGAGTAATAAGAGTGAAGTGGCAGTCTATGTCCTTCCAGCTTCTTCCCTAATAAGCTAGTACTTGAATCCTTGATTCAGGATGTGCTTCTGGGAGAATCCGATCTAATACAGCATGGTATTTGTGAACTGCTACCATCTTCAGGATGGTCCTCCGGTCTTGCTGGTACCAGCCATAGCTGCCTGGACCCAAGCTGCACCCATTAGATTCTCTGTCTCTGGAATCTTATATTGGGACAGAGATGATGTTGATCAGGGTGGTCATAGTATATCACTTGTGTAGGAGAAGCACAGAAAGCCAATCTGCAGGATGGGGAGGGAGGGTGGGGACAGAAGCAGTGGATAAACATAGATAGGCAGAGGGAAGGAGGATGGGCCAGAGAATCAGAAAAGAAAGATGGCTTCCTGTTCCAAGTTCCCTCCTTTCCTAAAGCCCTCCTACATCCAGCTTCTGGTCTGTCAGTTATGCCAATATAGGTATAATATAAGCATACATTCTCCCTTATTTATAGAGCTAACTCAAGTAACTTCTCATTTTATACATTTTTTATTTTATATTTTTCTATTACCATTTATCCCCCTTATACCCACTTTCCCCTGCAATCACCACACTGTTGTCAATGTCCATGAGTCCTTTTCCTTTTTGCTTGATCCTTCTACCCCCAACCCAACCGCCATCATCCTGCTCTCTATGAGTTTGTCTCTATTTTGCTTGTTAGTTCAGTTTGCTCATTAGATTCCACACATGAGTAAAATCATATGGTATTTGTTTTTCTCTGTCTTATTTCACTTAGCATAATGTTCTCTCAAGTAACTTCTATAACATATTATTAAAGAATCAATTAATCCAGAAAGCACTATAAAAGTACACTCACACTCTCAGTGAACCAGAAAGTTCCATGCCACTACACTCCCTGTGAAAATTTCCTTCTCTCAGTCCTGAAAACACAGTGAGAGCTAATTTTCCCACAGGTGAGTGAGCAAGTCTTTAATTGCCCTTCGGTATTCAGAAAACGTGGCCTGAAGACTTGGCTGCCACACAGGGCAATGCATTTGTGGTCCAAGATAACCTGAAATGGAACAATTTATTCCCTAATTACTCTAGGTGGAGTAGGGTCACCAAGCTTCCCCAGATTGAGAGATATGTGGCAGCAGGAAGGAGTTGAAGGAAATCAAATATGCCTGAGCAGGAACAGACTGTGACACCAATTCTGCAAGCTCCACAACTCCTGCTTGCTGCCTGCAAGCATTCTGAATTCTCATCTTCCCTCTCTCTGCTGTTGGGCCACCCTAATGTGTAGGTGGTCATAGGCAGCTTCTCATATGATGCTGTTACAGGGGAACAGCAGTACCCTGACCAAAAGCATCCCCTTTCTACCAGCCTGTTGTAATTCACAGAAGTCTCATTATAGAGTTGTGCTTTGGTTAAGATATAATTTCCAGAATGTCACTGCTAAAGCACAGATGTACTATAAAAGTACAGAAAAAAGACTGGAAAAATAGTCATTACTGATTGGCCTCTTCCATTGTTCTGTGTCGGAACAAGCCCCCCAGGGGGTTCTGATATAGACTAATGTTTGAGAACCACTAAATGAAAGAACAAAGGAACCTCTCATTATGACGTGAGGCAAATGCTTTGAAGGAAAAGAACTCTGCCAATGCTATTCAAAGGGTAGTTTTGCCCTCTATTGTCAGCACCAGCGTCATGAGAGACCTTGTTAGAAATATACATTCCTGGGTCCCACCTAGACCTACTGAATCATGGGGTGGTATTAAGGGCCAGACCAAGAAACCATCAGAAGCCATTCTAAGTAATTAAGACTTTACATGATAGGAAATTGAGGGTCTCTGGATGATTCAAAGTCTGACAATAAACAGAATTAGGTCAGAGAAAAGATTAGATTATAGCAATTATATCTTAACCACAAGCATAACTCAATAATGAGAATTTTGTGGATTGAAGTAGGCTGGTAGAAGGATACCTTTCATCATGATGCCACTGCTCTGCAGTAACAGAGGCAGCAGGAACAGGATGAAGGAAATGCAGGTGAGAAAACCTCAGGAGAAACAGTGTATAGGATGTGATGACTGATTAGATTAGAGAATGAATGTGTGTCAGAAATTCTTTTGACTGAAGTAACCAAAAAAAATCATAATTTAGAATAGCTTATAAAAAGAACTTATTTTTTTCTCTGATAACAAGAAGTCTAGACTGAAACAACTGCTTTGTTTGGTTCAGTGATTCAGTAATATCACAGTTGGTGTCTCTGTGTTTCTCTTGCCCTTTACTTAAAATTTGTTACCTCATGCTCACAGGTGAGCTGCTGCCTCTCCAGACTTCTTGTCAGTATCCATGGTCAGAAGGAAAAAACAAGAGACAGGGCCTGTTCCTTTAATAAGAAGGCAAAAGAGTTTGCAAAACCACTCATAGACTTCTATTTATTAGCTAGAACTGTGTCACATGACTACTTATAAAGTAGTGTGAGAAAGTGTTTGTCATCAACATCTCCATAGTAGAAAAAGAGGTTGGGAATTAGTATTAAGTCCTCCAACTTACAGTATCTGCAAGGGAGGAAGGAGCAGACTAGAATGACTCTGGATTGAGTGTGGGGGTGACACTGGCACCATTCCCTAAGATAGGAAGGAAATGAGAAGAAATGAGCATGGAATGGAAAGGACACTGTGGTAGATTGTCTACTTGCAATAATACCATCCATTGTTGTATATATGACTCTTTGCTGTGTGACTCTGCTGCTCTCACCATCAAGAAATAGAATTTATTTCTCCACCCTTTGAATTGGACTTGGCTGTGTAATTTCCTTTGGTCAATGAGACATTAGCAAGAATGACCCAAGCAGAGCACTGAAATGCACTTGCACACTGAGGCTTGCTCTTGTTTGGCCAGTGTTGGAACACTGAGACAATGATATGCATAAGCCTGGTGAGCTATATAAAGGAGAACTGTAGTGCCCCAGCCAAGAGTCAGCACCACCCATCAGATATGTGAGTGAGGCAATTTTAAACCATTGAGCACCAGATGAGCTAGCAGGTGACTGCAGCTGCATGAGTGAACTCTAATGAGACCACCAGAGATGCCTAGTTGAGTTCAGCCCAAATTGCTCCTCACAGAATTGTGAGTAAACCAATATCCTGGTGGAAATGTCTAGGAGGTAACTGAACTTTTTGATCTGAAGCTGGAGATTGAGATTTGGGAGTTATTAGCACAAAGGGAGTATCTGAAGTTGTGAAAAGGAC
Source organism: Phyllostomus discolor (assembly GCF_004126475.2). NCBI lineage: Eukaryota > Metazoa > Chordata > Mammalia > Chiroptera > Phyllostomidae > Phyllostomus > Phyllostomus discolor. Next base: position 79,589,873 of record NC_040911.2, on the reverse strand, counting down.
CCGATCACCTTAGGACAATTTCAGATACACTGGTGAGAGGCTGAAAATAAAATGGATAAGGAATAGGCATACTGCTCATAAGAGGCCATAAGAGGAATTTCCAGAAGAAGGAAAGTGTCAACAGAGTCATGTGTTAAGGAAGTGTTAGGAAAGATGAAGATGAGAAAGAGAACATTGGATTTGGCAACTAGTAGGTCATGAGGGATCTCAACCAGACTGGTTTCAGTAGACAATAGGGGCCAGAATTCAGGCTGCAATAGGATTGTCATGGGTTGAAGAGTAAATGGGAGGTAGGGAAGTAAATCATTTTACCTAGAAATTTAGGCTGTGTAGGCAAATAGAGAGAGGGGAGTGGTAGCCCACAGCCAAGGAGGGCTGAAACTTATTTTTTTTTCTTTTAGATAGGGGAGGCTTGACATGTTTAGAAAGTGTTGGGATAGAAAGATATAGAAGTCATAATAATCATTGGGTCTTGGTTCCTGAGAAGCAGGGTTTATCTTAACCAGGGAAAGGGCACAATAAAACAAAACAAAAATAAAATAAAATAAAAGGAAAACAAACAATAACAACAAAAACACTAGAAGATAGATGTTTGGCTGGGAGGATAATGGAAAAAAGCTGTAGATATGGGGATGAGAAGTCAAGGTACCCCTGCTTACAAGTGTCCATTTCCTATGGGGTTGTCAGAGGTCAGGGAGGCAGGAGGACCATGGCTATAGAAGAGTAATGAAGGTTTGGAACAGCCTCTACATGAATGGAGGACAGAGCTGCCCAGGCACCAGTGCAGATTAACTGGGGTGCTGAGGTCCACCTCAGGTTTGATAATCACTCATTTTGCCACACCTGTGCAGTTGTGTAGTGCTCAGCAGTGTGTGTGTAGGGACTAGAAATGTAAAGACTGGCTCAATCCACAGATTTTCCCCCAAATTTCATTCCTTGTAACACAAACTCCCATTCAATTCTTCTAAATGGTAGGACAAAAATGGTTATTTGACTCCCATTATTCATTCTCCCTAACTTTTACATTTTACTTCTTGATTTTTTTTAGAAACAATGAGAGAGAAACATCAATTTGTTGTTCCACTTATTTATGCATTCATTGGTTACTTCTTGTATGTGCCCTGACTGGAGATCAGACCCTGGTGTATTGGGACAATATGCTAAGCAACTGAGCTACACAAGTAGGTCCCATTGTCCCTAACTTTTCACTGGACATGTGTCTTCCCTAAGCAAAGATTACATTTCCAAGTTTCCCTTGCAGTTAGATATGGCAATGTGACTAAGTTCTGACAAGTGAAATATGAGTACCAGTAAATATCCTTGTAAGACTGAGTGTGACCATCTTTCTCTCTTCCTGTTTCTTCCTGGCTGGAATGCAGATACAATAGCCTGAACTCAAGCAACTCTTGTGGATCATGAGGGAAAAGCCACACGTATAAATGTCAAAGAAACAAGGTAAAAAGTATCTTGGTCCCAGATGATCGAAGAACCAATATATCAACACTAGACCAGCTGCCTCTGGACTTTATTTGCATAAAGAAAAATCTTCTATCATGTTTAAGTAAATTTTCTGTTGTAGATAACTGAAGCTAATTCTAAATTTTCCGTACTCACTAATGTTTACAGAGCCTCACTTGCATTGATGTTCTGTCAATTCCAGATGCCTATGTCTTCATTAAGCCTATTTAAGCATCCTCTAACCTTTTTTTGAATGCCCGCATCGTGGTTTGACCTGACATCAGTTCTCCTTGTTTAAGTCTCTGACTGAAGGCTTATCATATTTGGTGCACTTCTGCTTATATTATACTTCTGATTAAATTGCTATAAAAAAATTCTTGTCAAGATGGCAGCACAGGTAAACACCACTAGCCTCCTCACACAACCACATCAAAATTACAACTAAACTGTGGAACAACTATCATTCAGAACCACCAGAAATCAAGCTGAAAGGAAATTCTACAACTATGGAATTAAAGAAGAAACCACATTGAGACTGGGAGGAGGGGCAGAGATGGAGAATGGGTTGGTCCCACACATGTGTGGTGAATAAAAATTGGGAGGGATATCTCAAAAGGGAGGGGTCCCAGCCTGACACCAGGCCCTCTACCTAGGGTTCCAGTGACAGGAAGGTAAGTCTCTATAACTTCTGGCTGTAAAAACCAGCAGGGATTGAGGCAGTGGAAGACAGAAACTTGCAGGGTCCAGGGAATAATACATGCCTATTAACAATTGAACCTGAAAAACAAACAAAAAGCAGAATAGAAAGAGAATCATAGATACAGAGAACATTTTGATGGTTGCCCAATGGGGTAAAGGGGATGGGTCAAGGGGCTGGGCAAAACATGTGAAGGGATTAAGAAGTACAAACTGGTAGTTATAGAGTAGTCATGGGGCCCTGGCTGATGTGGCTCAGTGGATTGAGTGCTGACTTGTGAACCAAAGGGTCACTGGATTGATTCCCAGTCAGGGCACATGTCTGGGTTACAGGCCAAGTCCCCAGTAGGGGGTTCTCAAGAGGCAACCACACATTGATATTTCTCTCCCTCTCTTTCTCCTTCCCTTTCCTTCTCTCTAAAAATAAATAAATAAAATCTTTGAAAAAAATAGTCATGGGGATGGAAAGTACAGCATAAAGAATAGAGTAAGCAAAGAACATATATGCATGAGTCATGGACATGGGCAATGATGTGGGGATTGCCTGAAGGAGTTGGTTGGGGGGCACTGGGTGGAGGAGGGCAAAGAGGGAAAAATTGGGGGACAACTGTAATAGCACAAACAATAAAATATAATGTAAAATATTTTTAAAATGCAGTAAAGATCTCAATTTTCCCTCAATTACTTTTAGTATTTTATTATTTTCACAGTGCTGTTAATAACCATATCATCATATGTTACACATTTATGAATTCATGTGGTTGGCATTGATAAAATACCTTCTATGCCCTTTGAAGTGATGGGCACCATGGAGACACAGAAATCAGCAAAGCATAGGGTATTCCATCAAGAATTTGACAACCCTGTGAAAGAGAGGAATATGAAAGCCACTAAGAACCTGAAAATAGAAGTGAGGGACCTATATTTTGCATGTTTGGGGCAAGTATGCAATATTTAAAATCTTTTTCTGAATCATCACTGTAGTTTATACAGCTGGAATTAGAACTAGAATTTCTTAATTCTCAATATTCTAGTCATGATATCAGATTCCATATTTGACTGCCATCCTATGTTTCATAATCATATCTTCTTGAAAAACAAAATCTTATTTATTTGAAAATTTAAAGTGTAGAAAATTAGGACTTTGAAAGAAGAAAGAGACAATTTAAGTTTATTCATTTATTCACCAGGCCCCGGAGGTACATGTTGGGATAAATGGAAACAAATGACTAATGTGGTCCTCTCCTCATAGATATTAAAATAAATCTCCCCCTCTGGCCAGGTGGCTCAACTGGATAAAGCATCGTGCCAATACTCCAAGGTTTGTGGGTTTCATCCCTGGTCAGGATACATATAAGAATCAACCAACGAATGCATCCATGAGTAGAGCAACAAATTGATCTCTCTCTCTCTTTCTCTCTCTCTCTCTCATTAGTAAATAAAAATTTTAAAAAGTATTTTCTTCACAAAAGAAATAAAACAAAAAATCAAAATAAATTTGCCATGTAAATGTTAAATAAAATGCTAAGATTTAAAATTATCCAAGGAGAGGTACATAGTACCCAGAGAAGATATATTGGGAACATTTTTACTCATTAGAGAGAGAATGGTGAGGCTGGGCTAGGGAAGGGAGGTGGAAGGTGACCTAGTAAAGGGGAGGCTCCTCAATAGGGGTGAATACCAGAGGCACTGAAAGTTGGCTTGTTCAGTGGAGCTCAGAGGACAAAGGGAAGGAGTATGATGTTAGAAAAAATCTTCTTCTAACGGAAGTCAGTGGGGAGCCCTGGCTGGCGTGACTTAGTGGGTTGAGCATCATTTCACAAATCAAAAGGTTGCTGGTTCAATTCTTGGTCAGGGCACATGGCTGGGTTGCAGGCCAAGTCCCTTTTTGAGGGTGTGCAAGAGGCCATCAATGTTTCTGTCATACATCAATGTTTCTTTCCTTCACTTTCTCCCTTCCTTGCCCTCTCTAAAAATGAATAAAATAAAAAATATTTTTAAAAAAAATGGCAGGGGAGGTAAGTAGGGGCTAGACCATGTTACTATTTTGGCTTATCTTCAGAGTAATGGGAAGCAAGTGAAGTGTTTTGATTTCAAATAGATTCCTCTGGCTCCTGAGTGAAGAGTGGAAATAAGCATAGAGGTAAGAGTGGGAAGCAGGGAGACAAGTTTGGTGGCTATGGCAGGAATTCAGCTATGAGGTGAGGATAGCCTGGATTAGGGTGTGCTGTAAGGAGAATGACTGATGGCAGTAGTTTTTAGGAGGACTTGGCAATGGTTCGGATGTGGGATGTGGGGAAAGAGATGTCAGCAATGACACTTGGGTTTCTGGGTTTCTTCACCTGATGGATGGTGACATTATTCAGTGATATAAAAACACAAACCAGATTTGGGAATGAGAGTAAGATACAATGAATCATTCTAAAGTTCAGTTTTGAACATGCTGACTTGAGAAGCCTTTGAAATATCTAAGTGAAAATGTCATAAAAGGCGTTAAGAAATTGGACCTTGATTTACTTAGAAGTTAGTGGGACATAAGTGGCTGTGAATTATCTGTCAGTTGTTTAGAACTGAAGCTGTAGGCAGGAATGAGATCACCTAGAGAGGGTGCAGAGAGATGGATAAATAGCGAGCCTTAGAATCACCAATACTGAATGTCCAGGTAGGGTAGCATGAGTCTGTCTGCATAGGAAACTGGGCAGACTTGCTAAGGAAGAAGGAAGAAAACCAGAAAATGGTAGAAACCAGAAAGCCAATCAGGAGAGCATTTTAAAAAAAGTGTTCAATAGTGTCAAAAGCTGCTGAAGGAAGACATATATGAGGACTGACCACTGCCCATGGAATTTAGTGCCATGGCAATGACTTGAGCTCAAAACGTTATGATGGAATAATCAGGGTAAAAGCCAGATTGAAGGACATTGAAGAGTAAATGGTAAGAAAATGGAAGCAGTATGGAAAACTCTTTGTGAAAAGTTTGTGTAGGAGAAGGGGGGAGCTAGAGTAAATTCTAGAGAAACATGTAGAATTCCAATGAAAAGTGTTTTTTTTTTATTGCAGACATATTAATAGAGCAAACAGGAAATCCATAAATACATTCAAATATACATGGGGATTTAGAATATAATATAGGTGACATCTCAAATCTCTGGGGCTAAGACTTTTAAAAAATTGTTTATTTATTGATTGATGAGAGAGAGAGAGGGAGAGAGAGAGAGAGAAAGAGAGAGAGAGAAACAGAGAGGCATCAACTTGTTGTTCTAACTTATTTATACATTCATAATGGGGGGATTAAACCCACAACCTTGACATATGGGGAATGATGTTTTAACCAACTGAACCACCCTGCCAGGGCTTTTTTAAAGATTGACTTTAGAGAAAGAGAGGGACATAGAAAGAGAGAGAGAGAGATTTGTTGTTCTACTTATTTATGCATTCATTAGTTGATTTTTAAATTGATTTTTATTTTATTTTAATTATATTTTATGGTTTATACCATTATAGTTGTCCAAGATTTTCCCCTTTGCCCCCCTCTACCAAGCCCCCACCACTTCCTCAGGCAATCCCCACATCATTGTCCATGTCCTTGAGTCATACGTACACATTCTTTGGCTACTCTATTCCCTATGCTGTACTTTACATTCCTATAACTATTCTGTAACTACCATCTTGTACTTCTTTTTTACAATTTATTTTTAGAGAAAGGGGAGTAAGGAAAGAGAAACAGAGAAACATGAATCGGTTGCCCTCTCACACGGCCCCAACTAGGGACCTGGCCCAAAACTCAGGTATGTACTATGACTGGGAATTGAACCTGCAACCTTTCAGTCTGCAAGCCAGTGCTCAATCCACTGAGCCACACCAACCACTGCCAATTCGTACTTCTTAACCCCTTCACCTTTTTGACCCATCTCCGTGACCCCTTCCTCTCTTGCAACCATCAAAACATTCTCTGTATCTATGATTCTGCTTTGTTCTGCTTGTTTATTTATTTTGTTTTTTAAATTAAATTATTGACAAATATGTAAGTACTGCCATTTTATTTTTCATATTTTTTTTCTTAAAGAAGATCCTTTAACATTTCATATAATACTGATGTGGTGATGGTGAGTTCCTTTAGCATTTTCTTGTCTGGGAAGCACTTTATTAGTCTTTTGATTCGAAATGATAACTTTGCTGAGTAGAGCAATCTTAGTTGTAGGTCCTTGCTTTTCATCACTTTGAATATTTCTTACCAATCCTTTCTAGCCTGCAAAGTTTCTTTTGAGAAATCAGTTGACAGTCTTATGAGAGCCCTCTTGTAGGTAACTAACTACTTTTCTCTTGCTGCTTTTAAGATTCCCTGTCTTTTACCTTTGGTATTTTAAGTATGATGTGTCATGGTGTTGGCCTCTTTGGGTTCATCTTGTTTGGGACTCTCTGAACTTCTTGACTTGTATGTCTATTTCCTTCACTGAGTTAGGAAAGTTTTCTGATACTATTTTTTTTTTCAAATAGGTTTTCCATTTCTTGTTCTGTCTCTTCTCCTCCTGGCACTCCCATGATGTGAATGTTGATATGCTTGAACTAGTCCCAGAAGCTCCTAACACTATTCTCATTTTTAAAATTCTTTTTACTTTTTGCTGTTCTAATTGATTGTTTTTTGCTTCCTTATATTCCCGATCATTGATCTGATTCTCAGCTTCATCCACTCTATTGCTGTTCCCTGGAAACTGGTCTTTATTTCAATTAGTGTATCTTTCATTTCTGACTGGATTTTTTTCTTATGTTTTGAGGTCCTCACTACATTCTTTGAGCATCTTTAAAGCCATTGTTTTGAAGTCTGCATCTAGTAGTTGCTTGTCTCCATTTTGTTTCATTCTTTTTCTCGAGTTTTGTTCTGTTCTTTCATTTGGACTGTGTCTCTTTGTCTCCTTATTTTGGCAGCCTCCCTGTGCTTGTTTCTATGCATTAGGTAGAGCTGATATGATTCCCTGTCTTGGTAGCTTGGCATAATGTAGTAGGTGTCCTGTAGGTTCCAGTGGCATGGCCTCTCTAAACACCCAAACTGGGCACTCCAGGTGTGCCCACTATGTGGGCTGTGTATACCCTACTGTTGTCATTGAGCCATGATTGCTGTTGGCATGTCCATTGTCAACTACCAACTGTGTTCTGTCCAGGGTCACACGGCATAACCTATAAAGCATTCTGCAGATATCTGCCACTTGTTCTGGGCTTGGAACTGCCCAGGTATTACCAAGCTATGAACCAAGGCTGGCTTCTGCTAGTGTTGGGCCTGGGTATACTTGGTGAGAGGTACAGGGTTCACTGAAGCCTGATCCTGCTTGTTTGAGAGAATTTAAGCCTGGGCCAAGTCAAGCCATTCATGTGGAAAAGCCCTGGAAACAGCTTGGGTAGACCTGAACGTTGGGTGGGACAGGACCTAGGAAATTACCTGGGTGAGGCAAACAGTGTGAGCCAGGTTGATGGAGTTGAAGATGTGGCACCCACCTGCTGGCTTTGTGGCTCTGTCGGGGGAGGGCTCAGAAGAGTGACAATGGCCTCTTCCAGCACTTCTGTCTGGGAGAGAGCTGTGCCTCAACTCTTGCCCTGATGCCAGAAAATTCAGTTCCTCCCATATGTCTCTGCTGCCTTTCAATGTGCTGTCCCCATACTGGAGCTCAGAGGGAGTGAGTTCAAATAAGTCTGCATGGGCTTTTTAAGAGGAACTGCCTGAGGCTCCAGCAGTTTCTGTCTTCCACAGCCTCAATCCCTGCTGGATTTTACAGCCAGAAATCATGGAGACATCCTTCTGGCACTGGAACCCAGGGCTGGGAAATGTAGTGTGGGGCTGGGACCCCTCTCTCCTGAGATACCCCTCCTGATTTTTATCCGACACGTGTGGGTGTAGGACCAGCCCATTCTGCATCTCCACCCCCTCTACCAGCCTCAATGTGGTTTCTTCTTTAATGTTTGTGTCTTCTTTAATTTTAGAGTTATAGGGCTTCCATTCAGCTTGATTTCTGGCAGTTTTTAATAATGGTTATTTTATAGTTTAGCTGTAATTTTGATGTGGTTGTGGGAGGAGGTGAGCTGTGTTTACCTGCACCACCATGTTGACTGGAAGATACAGATTGATTTGAGAGAGAGAGAGAGAGAGGAAGAGGGGGTGGACATGTATTTGTTGTTCCACTTTATTTATGCATTCATTTGTTGATTCTTGTATGTGCCCTGACTAGGCAGCAAACCCTCAACCTTGGCATGTCTGGCAATGCTCTTACCAACTGAGCTACCTGGCCAGGGAAGACTTTTAAATAAATGGTAATTATAAGCCTACATAGCCATGTGGAAATTATAAAATTGGATCTGTATCTCACATTACATAAAAGAGTAAATTCAAAATCAATTGGATATCTAAATGTGAAAGTTAAACCATACAAGTTCTAGTGAATTCTTTTTATTTCTTGAGGACAGGAAAAGGTATTTGTAACTGAAAATCTAGATGCAATAAAAGATTGATAAATGTGATCTTTTAAAAAGAAGAAACTTTTGCATAGCTAAAAACACAAGCAAACAAACAAAAAAAATTATAAACAAAGTCAAATGACATGACAAACTTGGAGGTATTTGCAACATATATTTTAATATATAAATATATATGTATGTATGTACATAATATATATAACATACACACACATGTAGTGTATAACAGGTAAGGGAATGGATATATGGATGTAGATATAAAGAAGTAGTTGAGAGGGAACAATTAGCTGGATAAGTGAAGGGAAGATCTGTAAATAGTGTAAGCATTCTGTAGACATGCTGGGACTGAGGACAGAACATAGAAAGACAAATAGGAACTTTCAGCAACTTCTGTGTTAAATGGAGAGAAAGAGGAGGTCTGGATCTGGGTGGGGTTGGGTGTTTGATAGCATTTGGAAGAAAGTTAGTAGCCAAGAGGGACTGGAGGGAAATTTGAAACAATCATGGTGGAGGAGAGGAGCCTGCACTGACCAGAGAATGGCTATCTAAAGATCACACCCTGTTAAGCGAGTGCAGTTGGTGAGGGTGAATTGACAAAGGAGCCACTGTGGCTCCATGAGTGGTTTTTCCCTGGCAGTCCTTGAAAACTGAGTTGACTTTCTATTGTCTTAGGGGAGAAAGAGCAGGGACAAGTTCCTTCTAATTTGACTCTATCTTTGTGGGAACATTTTTTCTACAGATCTAAGGGAGGAGAGAGGAAATGAAGGAATGGTCAGCAAGAAGCAGTTGAATTTATATTAAAAATATCATCTCCAACTCATTAAGTTTGTCAAGTGAAATGGTGGGCAACGTTAGACACAGAGAGAGACAGAGAAACTCAGAAGATTTTGAGGAATTTTAGGGACAACATTTAGAAGGCTAGTGATACATTTATCTCATCACGTTAATTTACAGCATACTCTCATTGCCTTTTGCAGCCAGGTTGAGTGAAGAAACCCTTATTCAGAGCTCAGAGTTCTAATGCTATTAATCTCTGAGTGATTGATTCTCTGAAGGAGTGGTACATGGGTGTGTCTGTCTCTCAGCGGACTGATCGTGAGTGTGGTAGACAGCTAACCATTTGCAATTTTCTGGTTCCTTTCTTGTCCTCTGTCCCTTACCCCAGGCCCATTCAGTTTGTAGGTTAATATACATCAACAGTTTCCTGTATAAAAACCTCTTCATGTCCAGGGCTGATAGGAATGACCCTTAGTTAAGTGCTGGAGCTTAGGGTATTGCAGGTGGTATGTTAAAGGAAAGAACATGGACAGAGTGAGTTCTTTTTTCAAAGGGAAAAAGGCATTTTTGTTTAGTATGTTGGGATCTTTAATCAGAGCAGAATACTGATTCATTCTCCACTGAAAAGATTAGAAAATATTTAATGACAATATAATCTCAAAGAAAAAGCAAAAAGCCAGTCATCTGAGATTCAGAGGAAGAAAAAGTCTCCCAGGTATCCCACCTGGAAAGCTCACATCTGTTTCTAGGCACTGCCAGAGCACAGCTCTGTGGGTGCAGAGGGCCTCAAACCAGAAGAAAGTTTGCCAGTGTGTCCCTGGTCTGCTTTGCTTGGTGACTGTTAGGAAACTGGTGTTCCCAGGTCAGGAGGGAGGTGTCTTCAGAGTGTTGACATAAGAACTATTGAGAATTTTAATGAGTTTATTTGAGCTAAACAGGATATGCCTGGAAGCAAGATCTCAACAGACCAAGAAAAATACTTCCAAGAAATGATATTCTGTGGTTTCTTTTATGCGTTGGGAATTAAGGAAGATTACAGGAAGGTGGGAATTGGATTACAGGATGGTGAACAAGATTATGTGCTTACCTGAGGGTGGTCAGCTTTAGAAGAAGGGGTCTGATGAGAAGCTTTCAAAGGTGAGTTAAACTAGAAGCAGAAAAATGGTGGATTGGGGCTCATTTAAGGCAAAGATAAGCCTTTTACTAAATAAGTTATATGCCCAGGGAGTGGCTATCCACCATCACCTGCCCAGTTAGGAATTTATTCCCGGTTTTCTCCACAAGAGGAAACCCAGCCAAAGCCTGAGGTTTCCTTGCAATTGGAAAGTAGATTGTCAGCCTGGTCCTGTTTATGTGGCACTTATTCACCAGGAAAGTCTAGAGCCCTCAAAGTCCAAGGGAAGATGGTCTGTGTCTCTCCTGGGCAAAACACTTATACCCTCTGACTCAAATGGGGTGGGGGGTAGGGGAGGATGTGCAGACCATGCTTCCAGGCATTATTCCCAATGACCCAACTTTGACCTCACTGTCCATATCAAGAGAGAGCTGACATGAAGGTATTTTCGTTCTAAAAGAAGACTCTAGTGATTCAAAGGAATGCATCTCTAATTGTAGAACCTCAAGTACAAAGCATGACGAAGATATTTGGGACGGGATGTTCTTCTACTTTGTATTGCTCAGATGACCTAATAGGTAGCTTCCCACTTCATCATCTTGAGAAGTTGGCTCTGCCCTTTGGATCTTGAGAAATATCTGGCTCATTGTCTTCCTTGGGTTTCTCACGGATTTCAGTCAGCTTCAAGGACTTACTGATAATGGGTATGTATACATTGATTTTATCAGCAGATAGTAGGCAATTGCTTCTGTCAGAGAACAGGGAGGGAGCCATGACAGTGACTTCAATAGCAAAGGGAGAATATGTTGCCACACTCTCAGGTGCTTAGGGCAGATAAGTTTTATTACCTCCTTTTTGTAAAACAAGAACAGCAGGAACCGGGAGGCTGCCAACTCCAGGATTGTCACCGCAGAAGTACATACAGTGAACACTCTACCATTTTGATGAGTCTGTCTGGCCATCCACAACAAAGGAGGGAGCCTGCTTGAGATAATAAACCCAATGAAAGTGATGTCTTCACATTTTATTTTCTGCAGCAATCAGTTTGGATAATTTGAGCTTTGTAGTTACACATTTCTCCTCAATTAAGCTTTTGCTAATGATTTTCCCCCTCTAGGTCTCCAAACAAGACACTTTAGCAATGAGGCATTCTGACATGGAGTTTTTGTAGCACACAAGAGAGATGCTTCTGAAACACAAAAAAGATTTGGTCACAGATATCTGGTATGGGACTGTGTCTGTTCTGTTTTAATAATGGTTTTTAAAAATAATTATAACATCAATATTTTAAAATTAAAACTTATTTTCAATTTTTTAAATCAAAACTTACTTTCTTTTTTTTTAAATATTTTATTGATTATGCTATTACAGTTGTCCCATTTCCCCCCTTCAATCCCCTCCACCCTGTACCCCCCTCCCACCCACATTTCCCCCCTTTAGATCATGTCCATATGTCATACTTATGAGTTCTTTAGTTTCTACATTTCCCGTACTATTCTTGCCCTCCCCCTATCTATTTTCAACCTACATTCTATGCTACTTATTCTCTATACCTTTTCCCCCTCTCTCCTCCTCCCACTCCCCTGTTGCTAACCCTCCATGTGCCCTCCATTTCTGTGGTTCTGTTCCTGTTCTAATTGTTTACTTAGTTTCTTTTGGTTTTGCTTTAGGTGTGGTTGTTAATATTTGTGAGTTTGCTGTCCTTTTACTATACATGTCTTTTCTTTATCTTCTTTTCTTAGATAAGTCCCTTTAGCATTTCATAAAATAAGGGCTTGGTGATGATGAACTCCTTTAACTTGACCTTATCTGAGAAGCACTTTATCTGCCCTTCCATTCTAAATGAGAGCTTTGCTGGATAGAGCAATCTGGGATGTAGGTCCTTGTCTTTCATGACTTGGAATATTTCTTTCCAGCCCCTTCTTGCCTGTAAGGTCTCTTTGGAGAAACCAGCTGACAGTCTGATGGGAACTCCTTTGTAGGTGACTGTCCCCTTATCTCTTGCTGCTTCTAGGATTCTCTCCTTCGTTTTTACCTTGGCTAATGTAATTATGATGTGCCTTGGTGTGTTTCTTCTTGGGTCCAACTTCTTTGGGGCTCTCTGAGCTTCTTGGGTTTCTTGGAAGACTGTTCCCTTTGCCAGATTGGGGAAGTTCTCCTTTATTATTTGTTCAAATACGTGCTCAATCTGTTGCTTTTCCCCTTCCGATTCTGGTACCCCTATAATTCAGATATTGGAACATTTAAAGGTGTCTTGGATGTTCTTAATCTTTTCCTCAATTTTTTGAATTCTTATTTCATCATGCTTTCCTGCTTGGTTGATTCTATCTTCCTTCTGGTCCACTGTATTGTTTTGAGACTCATATTCCTTCCTTTCACTATTGGCTCTCCTCTGTGTATCTTCCTGCATCTCTTTTATGGTAATCTGCATCCTTTCATCTAAATTGCGTCCAAAATCAACCAGTTCCGTGAGCTTTCTGATCACCAGTGCTTTGAACTGCGCATCTGATAGATTGGCTAATTCTTGGTCGCTCAAAAGGATGAGTCCTGGGGGACTGATCTGCTCTGTTGAAAACATATTTTTTTTTTTTTCCCTGTCTCTCCTTTTTTCTTCTTCTTTTTTTTTTTTTTTCCTCTGGTCTGGTCACTCTTGTTACGGTGGGGGGCGGAGCCTTAGGTGCTCACCCGGGCTGGACACCCCAGTCGCTAGATTGTGACGTTATATGTGGGGGCGGGGCGGGAGCAGGAGCGGGCGGGAGAAAACAATGGCGTTAGTTCCGTTCTCCTGGACTCAGACCCTTGTCTGGGCTTCCGGGCCAAGAGTTCTGCCCTGGTCCACAATCGCTACCCCTCTGGGTCTGCCAGCCGCAGCTTGCGTACTCAGGGATCACCACTGCATTCTTGCGCCCCCAGATGGCTGTTGCGCCGATTTCGCGCCAAACTTTCCCTGACCTCCGCGTGCCCGCCCGGCTCGTCTTCTCCTACCAGTCCGGATGAACGTGTCTACTTCAACTTCTTGGCTGCCCGACTTCCATTCAGATAAATCCTCTGCCGGATCTGGGTGTTATTCTGATAGTAAATTATTGTTGTAAATTATTGTTTTTCTAATCTTGGTTGTACGAGGAGGTACGGTGTATCCACCTATTCCTCCATCTTAAAACTTACTTTCAAATTACTTTCTAATGCTAGAAATGTTACCATATGGGGACTGGGCCCAGAGTAGGTCTGCCTTGAGTGGGCTGGTAATGTGGTAGTGTGTAGGTTCTTGACTTCATGCAGGAAGGGTTTCAAAATATGCATCCAGGTGATTTTGAGAGCACATTTATTACAGCTGGGGACAGTAAAATGACAGAAGGGCTTAGGATAGATGAAGCAACAGGAAAGAGTCTTGGCAGGGCTGATTTGGGTTATTTTTTTTAAAAAAAGAGAGGGAGAGAAACATTGATGTGTGAGAGATACATCAATTGAGTTGTCTCTCGCACACCCCCAGCTGGAGACCTGGCCCACAACCCAGGCATGTGCCCTGACCATGCAGGCCAGCACTCAATCCATTGAACCACACCAGCCAGGCTGCTTTGGATTTTTAGAAATATTATAGGAAAGAAGTGGGCCATGCTGAACTGCAAGAACTCTCTGAGAAGTCACAGTGGCAGAAGTGAGCCAAGGCAAGGCTGCTGTTAGCTCAATGGAAAGTCAGAGAAAATGGAAGTAGGGGGTTTTGGAAACAGGTTCAGGAGGTTAACCTGGGATAAGATGACACTGCCCACTGCTCCTGGTTGCAAGTCTCATGGGGACCCCCAGAGTTTAGGAGAAAGAGAGCAAAAATACACACTTCAGGGGGAAAGGCATGGGTGTGCTCTAGAAAGAACATGCTTTGGGTCCTTTACCTTGAGGCTTCTTATGTCTCTTTAGCCAATGGGAATCCCAGATGAGGCCTCAGGGGAGGCTCTTAACAGAATATTCATTAGCTTTCTAGGTGTGTCCCTTAATATGTTGATTACAAAAATGTGGGTATAAAAGAGTCAGGGTTATTTTCTGGTTAGTTTCATTTTTTAAAAAATGTCCTGGCCTGCTCTGGGACAGGGATGTGTAAACCATTTGTTCCGGTGTCCTTGGTTAGGGAAGATAAAACCTTTTGATTCATTATCTGGCTATAAATAGCTCAAATTTTCTGGCCTTGTTTGATCTTTATTTGATTATTTTGTCTGAGTTTCCCTTATTCCATTTCTCAAGGAATTTCCCTAGCTTCTTACTGTCCTGCCCCAAGAATAACAACTGTGGTTCCTTTTAGGATAACAGCATACTTTGTAGTTTACGTATTTTAATATATTTTTGCCAGCCACTAATGAGCTCTGTCACAAGTTACCTACATTCTCTGTGCCTTGGTTTCCTCATCTGTAAAATTGGCATGATAGTAATACCTTACTCACAGCATTGTTTAAAGATTAAGTAGGGAATCCATGTCTTTAATGCCCTTAGCACAATCTAGAGTACTCTACCAAACTTAGGTATCATTAGTATATTATAGTTTTGAATTACAAAAGTAATATATGCTAGTTGTAAAAATAAATTTAAAAAGATCCAAAGAGTATAGATGTTTATAAAGTAAAACATGATAGTATTCACTCTTCATCCAGCCCCTCCCAATCTTACCTCTGAGAGGTAGCCACTTTGTATTGACCCAATTTTTCTATGCATATTTATGAAACCATCTTAGAACTTTGGTTGTCCCCTCTAACAACTGATCATGGACATCCATACAGAGCATGTCCCCTGGAGCCTGTTTACATAATATGAAAATTAGCTACTTGCCTGATTGGCATGTGGCTCCAGTGTGTACTCAGCACAGCTTTCATTCTTCTATGTAGTCAAGTCCTCACTCTTTACCTGACACCTACTGGGTTTTGTATAATGCTTAGAAAGACCTTTTCAGTTGCCAGCATTTAGAAATATACTTCCTGGAGAAAACAAAGACTTGTACAACTCAAGAGAAATTTTGGAGCATACATTAAATTTTGTGATTCATCAGCATGAGTGTATTTTGATTTTTACTGGAGTTCAAATGGCTGAAACCCTTTTAAATGTTGGGAATGCTACCTTTAACTAATGATGGGAAATGTGGGCAAGAGGACAGCCCACACCTTGAACTGGTCTCTTTCTTGTACCCCATAGGCTTCCTGTTTGTCATGGTGTATGTGGTGGAGTGGAGGTCAATAAGTTGGTGTTCTGTGTAGTTGAACCTGTGGTCTAACCAGCATGGAGTGTAAGAAGATGGTTTTATCTTATTTCTTTATTTCAGGTCATTGTCAAATAACAGCAAAACCATGTGGAGGCTCAAAAGTTACTAATAAAGCCAGTAGAAGCCACATATAGTTCTTGGCAAGTCCCATTAAGCCCTCCACATTCTTGAGACACTATCTCTGAGACTATAACACAAAGGTACTTATTAAAAAGACAAGTGGAGCCCTAACTGGTGTGGGTCAGTGGATTGAGCACTGGCCTGTGAACTGAAAGATTGTTGGTTCGATTCCCAGTCTGCGCACAGGCCTGGGTTGCAGGCCAGGTCCCCAAATGGGGGCATGTGAGAGGACACTGATTGGTGCTTCTCTTCCTCTCCTTTTCCCTCCCTTCCCTTCTCTCTGAAAATAAATAAAATCTTAAAAAAAAAAAGGCAAGTGGATATGTAAAAGAAAAAAAGTAATTGTTACATTTTTGAGAGGAAGATATGACTTTTTTCTTTTTTAAAGTATATTTTATTGATTATTCTATTACAGTTGTCCCGATTTTTCCCTCTTTCCCCCCCTTCACCCAGTATCCCCTTTCCCTCCAGCAATATCCCTCCCCTTAGTTCATGTTCATGGGTCATGTATGTAAGTTCTTTGGCTTCTCCATTTGCTATGCTATTCTTAACATTTGCCTGTCTATTTTATTCCTAGCAATTATGCTTCTTAATCCCTCCACCATTTCCCCCATTCTCCCCCTTCCCCCTCCAGCTGATAACCCTCCAAATGATCTCCATACCAATGTTTCTATGCCTGTTCTGGTTGTCTGCTTAATTTGTTTTGTTTTGTTTTAGATTCAGTTGTGAATTTGCTGCCATTTAAGTGTTCATAGTTTTGATCTTCCTCTTTTTCTTAAATAAGTCCCTTTAACATTTCATATAATACTGGCTTGGTGATGATGAATTCCTTTAGCTTTACCTTGTCTGGGAAGCATGATATTTCTATGAATATCTTGTTACTCAAGCCTTTCCCTATATTTTTTCTCAGAAAACGCTGTGTCTGTATAACCTCAGTACAACTGCCTGAGAAATAGATAATTAATTAATCTCTAATATTTTCATTACAGAGTGCCAGATAATTGGGTGGGTCAATTTTTAAAAACCCAAAGGCTATTTTAAAGCCTTATAGACACTTACATACATTTACATAAATGTATATTTAAATTCAACAAGCATTTATTCAATGCCTACTATTTCAAAATAGTTCTGTTAGGAGTTAAGGGGGTTTGGAGATAAAAAAAGTGGTAGTATTTGCTCACAAGTTAGTTATTTATATTTATTACTATTTTCTAGACCTTTTCAGGGAAATATTTAGAAGAATACCGAGCATTACAAGCAGAATGTTTTATATTTTATAGTAGGGACAATTATCTGTGTGGTCTCATGTTAATCACTTGGGATGCTCTTCAGTTCCTGTTATCATTTTTAAAGGCATCATCTAACTTCCATGTAGTCTAGAGTGACCCTTGCCTTTGGCGTAGTCTTCAAACCCTAGTGTAGGCCCCTCCCACAATAACAAAGCTCTGAGAGACCAATACAATACAGTGGAAAGGACAGTGCGCATCTTTCCAGGATAGATCTTTAGAGAATGGCAGTTTAGGCACTCTCCCCCTTGGACGACTGCCCACACTCTTCCCCTCCCCTTCTTCTTACACCCAGGCACGTTACCTTTGCCTTTCTCTCCTAAACTTCAAGGCCCCCTCTTTTGCTTCTGTAACTAGTTTCCTGAGCCTATGCAGCCCAGTTGACTCATTTCTACTAACTCTGTAACTTTCTAAATAAAATCTCTCTTAGAATTTTGGTAGGGGAACTCAAGAGTTAAAGATTTTAGCCTTTGTTATAATTGGTAGGCTTAAATGATTAATGCATATCAGGGGAAAACTGTTATGGCAGAAACTGTAATGCAGTGACTCCAGAAGGTCACAAGAAATTCAACCTTTGTGCCCCATGGGGTGTGCAAGCCCTGCAGAGGGCTTGAGCCATTGTGTTCCAGGCTGGGAAAGCCTGTGATGCAGATAAAGAATTGTTGGCCAGCAGATGAAGAAGTACTAAGAAAATGCTGCTGGACTGCAACTCTTATTTAATTAACTTTTTTCCAAGCCACTTACCTACCCTTCTATCCAATTAACATTTTTTCCAAACCATTTACCTACCTTTTCTTCTCTTTACACAAAGGTTTGGCTTGAAATGTGCTAAGACAGTCTTTCAGGGTACAAAACATGCTGCCTTCTCGGATTGCCAGACATCTGAATAAAGTGCCAATGAATATTCAATCCTTGTCTCTACTCATCAGTTCTGATAGTGACAGGCAGCAAGAATGCAGAGTTTTCCTGTTTATAAGTATTCCATGTTTGGAGCAAGCAAATGCAACTTGAAGACTCTTTAGCTGAAGACACTGATAATGCTTCTGAATACTAAAAAATAATTTGATCATTACACCTTTATGGTAATATGATGCCTCAAATCTGCGAAGCTTAGAAATCAGCAGGTACATTTAGGGGAAAATATATACACACTTTTGTATATATATATATTTTGTAAATATATAATATATATTTTGTATATATATATTATGTGTGTATATAGATATATATATACACACACATAAATACATAAAGAAAGAAATCAGCATGTACAATGTGGTAATGAAGATTTTTATATGCTTATATTTTGCTTCTAAGAATTATTAGAACAACAATAATGATTCCATTTCTGTGGGTCAACTATCATCTCTTACATTTTCTGTAGGTTAACTATTGGTCAGTGGCTCAGCTAGAAGATTCTAATTCAGAGTCTTTCATGAGGAGATAGGCCAATATTGGCTGATGCTGAAATTCCCTGAAGGCTTTACTGGGGGTTAGAGACAACTTTCAAAGTGGCTCACTCATAACTTGCAAGTTTGTGTTGGCTAAAGGTGGGAGGCCTCAGTTCCTCTCTGTACTGCCCTTTCTACAAGGCTATATGAGTGTCCTCATAGCAAGTTGCCTGGATTCCTCAGACCTGGGGTAGCAAATATTTTTTTTTCTGTAAAAAAACAGATAGTAAATTTTTTAAGCATTGTGGCCCATGTCAGTCTTTGTCACATATTGTTCTTTTTTTAATTTTATTTATTTTTCATAATTATTTTAATATTTTATTTATTTATTTTTAGAGAGGGGGGAGGGAGGGAAAAAGAGAGGGAGAGAAACATTGATGTAAGAGAGAAACATCAATCAGTTGCCTCTTACACATTCTCAAACAGGGACAAACTTGCAATCTAGGCACGTGCCCTGATTGGGAATTGAACCAATGACCTTTTGTTTGCGAGATGGTGCCCAACCAACTGAGCTATGCCAGTTGGGGCTGTTCTTCTTTTTTTAAAAAAGACATATTTTAAAAATATAAAAATCAATCTCATCTTATAGTTCATACAAAAACAGCCTGTGGACTGGATTTTGCCCATAAGCCCTAATTTGTCTGTCCTTGCCCTAGAGTAAGTAATCCAAGAGACCAAGATGGAAACCACCATTTTATTAAAAATTTGAAGCCAGAAAAGTCAGCATTCTTGCTGCCTGTTACAGTCAGAACTGATAAGCAGAGACAAGGATTGAATATTCATGGGCACTTTATTCAGATGTCTGGCAATCTGAGAAGACAGCATGTTTTGTACCCTGAAAGACTGTCTTAGCACATCATTTCAAGCCAAACCTTTGTGTAAAGAGAAGAAAAGGTAGGTAAATGGTTTGGAAAAAATGTTAATTGGATAGAAGGGTAGGTAAGTGGCTTGGAAAAAAGTTAAATAAGAGTTGCAGTCCAGCAGCATTTTCTTAGTACTTCTTCATCTGTTGGCCAACAATTATCTGCATCACAGGCTTTCCCAGCCTGGAACACAATGGCTCAGATACCCTCTGCAGGGCTTGCACACCCCATGGGGCACAAAGGTTAAATTTCTTGTGACCTTCTGGAGTCACTGCGTTACAGTTTCTGCAATAACAGTTTTCCCCTGATATGCATTAATCATTTAAGCCTATCAATTATAACAAAAGCTAAAATCTTTCATTCTTGAGTTCCCTTACCACTTTCATTATATCAGACATTTCATATTAATTTGTGAAGAAAGTGAATTTAAAATTGCTGGCCACCACTTACTCCATCAAGCTCTTTTTTAAAAAAATAGTCCTGGAGGGCCTCTATTGTTCCCTCTTTACAGATGAGAAAAACATGTCTCACAGAGGTTAAAGGCTATTGTCATAAAATTGGTTAGTAAGAGACCTAGGATTGAAGCTCAGTTTCCTGACTCCATATTCAAGGATTTGTTTGATCCACTGTTGAGTATAGGCAGTCCAGAGTGGTTCTTTGCCACAGTGTAACAGAACCACTCGGTTTTATTGCTCTGGGTTCTATTGCCTGACACTGATAAGACGCATGAGTCCCAATGCCAGAGTCTCATGAAAAGGAAAGGAACCAATTATTCAAAAGTTGTATAGGTTTAGAATAATGGCAGAATTCTCCTGTTAAATCCCATGCCCTTTACAAACAAAAGCTCCCCCCACCCCCAAACACACAGTCCTGCCTCCCCTCGCCAAACCAGGCCAGTCAGAAGTACTGTCTCTCGGGAAAAGAAATAGAAGTCTGTAGCTTAGTTGAGCAGATTCCTGTCTGTATTCTGGCTTCTTCCAGCTGTCCGTGCTTGGCTAGGCTCCTGCTGTGTATCCAAAACCACATCTTTGTGGTGGGCCTGTGAAGTCCTTTTTCGTCCTTTCAAACTGCTTGGCCAATGCCTCACATGGCTGCTATACCCTGCTTTTCCAGTCCTTTCTAAGCTGCATGGTCAATAGAGCCAAGGCTGCCACACACTTGGGTTTTAAATCCCTACATGGATCTTACTCCCTAACCCTATTCCTGACTCCTCCCACACTGGGTTACACCTGCCAGTATTCTGGTCTCTTCTGCTTTTCTCAGCTGCTATTGTTATTCCAGGCATGCTTGGTCCTGTGAAGTGGAAACAGCCTTCAAGCCATTAGCTCAGGTGCAGCAACCAAGGTACTGCCTCCTGGCTACATCATGGGTTAGAGTCATGCCCATCTCCCTGGCTCTGAGCACAGCAGGCATGACTGCTTGACATTATTGAAACACTGGCCACTTTTTTTAAATATGCAAAGTAACTGTCAATGGCCTTGCTTGGCTTCCCCTTCCCCCAGCCATGTAGGGGGGGGAACTTCCCCATTTTTGGTGACCTCAATATTCCCTGTTCCAACAGGGCAGAAATACCTGTTAATCTTGTTATTAAAATAAGCATGAGGTACAGAAAATAAATGTTTTCCCCTAGTATCATAGAATGTCCATCAAGTCATATTTTTAAGGTCTTCCCCATTTGTCTATAATTGTGAGAGTATTGATTTCAGATATTAAGGTCCAAGTTTATGTTCATTATAAATATTGTGTATGAAAATGTAATAAATTTAACTAAAAGTGTACTCTCAAGATATGATCATAGAGTCCTAACTGAGCAAGTCATGGTGGGCAGTCAGGCCCAGGCCCACATAAGGATTATCTTCGCCTTGAGGAAGTCCCATTCATTGTTTCTGTGCATCTAGGTTAACAGGCCTTTGTAATGTCTCTCTTTCAGATCCATCTGAAACCTAACCACCCTTAAGAGAGCACATAGCTTTGTTAACTGTCCTGTAATCCAATCCCAGCCATGCTTTCTCCCACCTTCATACAGCCTTCCTTAATTCTAAATGATACTGATAGGCTGGGAGTGAACTGAGAGTATAGTGTGCAGCCAGACACTATCTTTGTGAAACACCCAGGGCCATGGCAAGAAGATGGAGTTTCCCAGCACTCCTGCAGCAAGGCCACATTACCGGCCAAACAAGCACATGCTCCCCTGCCCACATGCAAGATGGTGGCAGGAGGAAGTCCTTATACTGAGCATGCACAAGACTAGCAAGACACAGGGAAAAGCCCTCCTGACCCCTTCATATACCAAATTGGGAGTGAGACCAGGGGAAGGCAGACACATGTTCAATAGAAGTTAAAATTGCTGTAGGGAGAGGTGCTGGACCAGAGGCCTATCGGTGTAGCCAGAGGAAAGAAGGAATTGGTCACAAAGCGGACCCACCCAAAGTGCATGAAAGTTTAGGATGTTAATTGGTCATTCTGAGAAAGCACCTGGTCCATCCCACAACCCAAAGTAACAAAAACCCAGGGGAACAAGGATATCTCTCTCTTGGTCATGGCTGCTGCTCAGGACCTGCACTCAGGTGGTTTACTGGCTTGTCCTCACCATGGGCCTTGACCCCTGGCCTCCAGAAGGGAGTTTCTTTTTCCCTGACCTGGTGGAGCATACACTGATGCTTTTGCATGCTTTCCAACCTGGGAGCACAGAACCTTGTGGTCCTAGAACCCCCATGGTCAGTATGGTGCTGGTTCCATATGCAGCCTCCAGGAGGGAGTTTGAAGCTGGACAGCAGCTGGAAACAAGCTAAGCTACCTGGATAACTGCTTAGAAGGTGACTTTGGCTCTAAAGGATGGTACTTTATGATGGAGCAGAAATTCTAAGCACTGCCTTTTGTTTAGGACTTGCTGAGGACAGCTGGATTTTGTGTGGGTTTTGCAGAGGAGATGAACTTGAGAAACCTTTGTCCGTTTTAAAAAATATTTTCATCGATTATGCTATTATAGTTGTCCCAAATTTCCCCGTTTGCCCTTTCCACCCAGTACCCCTATTTTCTTTAGCAAACCCCCACCCCCTTAGTTCATGTCCACGGGTTGTACATGTAAGTTCTTTTGCTACTCCATTTCCTGTACTGTTCGTAACATCCCCCTGTCTATTTTGCACTGACCAATTTGTGCTTCTTAACCTCTGTACCTTTTCCCCCATTCTTCCCCTCCCCCTCCCAACTGATAACCCTCCAAATGATCTCCATCTCTATGGTTCTGTTTCTGTTCTGCTTGTTTGCTTGGTTTGTTTCTTTAGATTCATTTGTTGATAGTTGTGAATTTGTTGCCATTTAAATGTTCATAGTTTTGATCTTCTTTTTTCTTAAATAAGTCCCTTTAACATTTCATGTAATAATGGCTTGGCAATGAGGAACTCCTTTCGCTTTACCTTGTCTGGGAAGCACTTTATCTGCCCTTCCATTCTAAATGATAGCTTTGCTGGATAGAGTAATCTAAGTTATAGGTCCTTGTTTTTAATCACTTTGAATACTTCTTGCCAGTCCTTTCTTTCCTGCAAAGTTTCTTTTGAGAAACCAGCTGATAGTTTATAGGAACTCCTTTGTAGGTAACTCTCCTTCTCTTTTGCTGCTTTTAAGATTCTCTCTTCATCTTTAAGCTTTGGCATTTTAATTATGATGTGTCTTGGTGTGGTCCTCTTTGGGTCCAACTTGTTTGGGACTCTCTGTATTTCCTGGACTTCTATGTCTATTTCCTTCACCAAATTAGGGATGTTTTTTTTTCATTATTTTTTCAAATAAGTTTTCAATTTCTTGCTCTTCCTCTTTTCTTTCCTGTACCCCTATGATCAGATGTTGATATGTTTAAAGATGTCCCAGAGGCTCCTTAACCTATCCTCATTTTTTAAAATTCCTTTTTCTTCTCACTTTCTGATTGAATGCTTTTTTCTTCCTTGTGTTCCAAATCATTGATTTGATTCTTGACTTCATCCCCTTCACCATTAGTTTCTTGTAGATTTTTCTTTATTTCGATTAATGTAACACTCATTTTTGCCTGGGTCTTTTTTATGCCATTGAAGTACCCAGTGAGTTCCTGGAGCATCCTGATAATCATCAGGGTTTTGAACCCTGTATTTGATAGATTGCTTATCTCCATTTCCTTTAGTTCTTTTTCTGGATTTTTGTTCTACTCTTTCATGTGGGCCACATTTCTTTGTCTCCTCAACTTGGCAGCCTCCCTATGTTAGTTTCTATGTATTATGTAGAGATGCTTTGACTCCCTGCCTTAGTAGCATGGTCTATTGTAGAAAAGCACACCTGTAAATTGTATGAGGCAGAAACTTAGGTAATTGCCAGGAAGGGGCAAATTGTCACTGCTCAGTGGCTCTGTGTGGGGGAGGGCTAGATGAGGGGACAACGCCATTGCCTGGCCTCTGGAGTTTTCCTTGGGAGGAAGCTGTCTCCCCATTGCCTTGTTGCCAGTCACTTCACTTTCTCCCCATAAGCTCCTGGTTCCCTTCCAGCTGTTGCCCTGCTGATGAATCCCAGAGGAGTTGGGTCTGCATGAGTTCTAAGTTCACTGCAAGCCATTTAAGAGGAGTCTCTTGAATCCCACAGTTTCTTCTGCCACCCTAACCCCCAGTTGTTTCTGCAACCAGAATTTATGGGGACTTATCTTCCTGGAGCTGGAACCCTGGGCTGGGTGGTCCAGTCTGGTGATGGGATAGGATACCTCACTCCCGGGGCATCCTTCCCAATTTTTATCCACCACATGTAGATGTAGGGCCATGCGTTCATGTCTCCATGCCACTCTGCATCTCCACATCTCTCCACCTCTCAGTGCTTCTCTGCACATCTCTGTGTCTCCACCCCTCCTGCCTATCTGAATGAATGTGGCTTAAATCCTTGGTTGTCAGACTTCCATACCGCTCAGTCTTCTGACAGTTCTGGTTGATACTTGTTTTGTAGTCTAGTTGTAATTTTTGTGTTAGGTGTGAGGTGAGTCTAGGTATAATTTTTGCGAGGTGTGTTTACTTACACCTCCATCTTGACGGAAGTCCCCCCTCTCCTTTTTCACCAGACTCTTTCTCTAAAGTTTGCCTTTTTGTGACAGTGAGCAGTCATATCCCATTTTGTTTCAGTAACACAAATGTATAAAAGAAACTGAAAAACTGTAATTTACCAGATCATTGGGATCTTGCTTCTTGGTATGTCATCAATCTGGTTCAAATAAATCCTCATAACATTTTTTTCTGCAGGTTTAGACTTTTGTTATGTCAACAATATACAAGAAGTTACGAAGTGAGACACTGTCTAGGTGCTGGGTACTCATTGGCAAATAACATCCATACCTCCACTTTCATGGATCTTCCAGTCTGCTCAGAGAGCCTCTAGTCTATCTGATATTTTCCCTTTGGTTATCAACTTATTGCTTAATTATTTTTTTAAAAACAGTGCTTGAGTGAAAAGCTATAAGATGTCTTAAGATTCATCAATTACCTAACCCTTGAATTTTTGTAAGATTTTCTTTCTTTCTTGAAGCTAAACCCACAGATATGAGAGCAATTAGATCAAGATTTAGAATGACAAAGAGAGAGGTAAGGTGATTGCAAACATCACCTCCACTTTTTAAAAGAGCTATTTCTGTCTTTTACCTAAAATGACTTATTTTTTAAAATTTAATCTTTATTGTATTTTTTCCATTACTGTTTAGTCCTTTTATATGCCCTCCCCCCAGCAATCACCTCATTGTTGTCCATGCCCATGAGTCCTTTTTCTTTTTTGCTCAATTTCTCCTCCTACTAACTTCCCCGCTCCACCCCATCCAGCTCTCATTAAAGTGACTTCTTTCTGATAAAAGATATTTGGCTGAAGTAGATGACTTAGCTGGTGGTAGAAAAATGAACCATGAAGTATAATAGTTTCATACGATTGTGGCATAACCCAATTTTAACAGTCATTAAATAATCAATGTCAAAACAGCACAGGATCTAAAATAACTTATACTTCACTTTCGGAATATAATAAGTGTTTTGTTTTGCTGGCTCTGTAGATTTAAGGTCCCAATTATTGATGACTTTGTTTTAATAATGACTTCAATTACTTTTCATTTCTTGTGCACTGACCAATTGAAAGTGATAAGAAAGGATGGTCATAGGCATGCAATGTGGCTAAGAAAGTCACTCCAGACTTCAGAAATTTGCTTCAGGAAGCCCATCAGAGAGACAAACCTATGGAAAAGCCACAGGAGAACAAATGAGAATAGTTTATAAGTAAACAAACTTGTTTTTCAAAGAAAGAGTGACAATGGCAAAAAAGTTCAATGGTTATTTCACTGATAACAGATCAAGAAGAAGTCAGGTTTTTAGACATCTTCAAGAGTATAAAGGTTGAGGGGGGAGTTGGAGATGGGGTGTGGAGGAGATCTGGGAAGAGATATCCATTCATTCATGTAACAGCACTTTGTGAGAACTTACACTCATTGGGCTGGGCTCTGGACTATGACTTTGAAGTACATATGGTTTGTGTTTCCAGCAATCTATTGGGGGAAAACAAAAAGGAAAAAAGAATTTAGAGTACTTAGGAAATGGAAGAATGTGAGCATTCCTGGAAGGGACAACTCAGTCACACTTGACAAGTCAGAGAAGGTTTCCTGGAATAATTCCTAAAAGCTGAGATCTTAAGAAGGATGAGAGAGACCAAAGAATAGGAGAGAAGGACATTTCTAAGAGAGAACATTGTGTAGATAAAAAGCTCAGATGCAAGAGGGAGCAAGCATGGAGTGTTTAAGGAAAAGAAAATAGTGTATGGGTACACTATTGGGAAATAGTGATAGGAGATATGGGTAGGAGTCTTCTAAGTCTGGTGAACTTTGAACTTTAGCTTGAATGCAAGGGAGTAGTGTGCTCACTCTTCTTTTTAAAAAGAAAACTCTGCCTTCACAGGGTTGGAAAGATGTCATCACTCAGTTGGCAGATAATGGTGGGCTCTACTCAGAAAGTTGAAGTGAGGATAGAGAGAATTAGGAGCTAGATTAATAAACCTTTAAAAGAAAAAAAACAGCAGGAGAGGATTTGATTATTGATAGATAGCTACATGCTGACAAAAGAGGAGGAAAATTTTCTGGCTCTGGCAGCTAAATGGGCCAACTCACTGACACAAGAGACACAGAGGTAGAAGCAATTGATTGGAAGGTGAGGAGAGGTTGAATTAAAGGTGACTGGAGGATATGTTGAATCTCAGGAAGAGACTAGGCTTAGAGGTTTTGGAGTCATCTACATAGAAGGCAGAAGAGAAGAAGATTCAAGATAGAACCCTGAGACAGGTTCACATGGGAGAGAAAGAAGAGCATATGAAGGAGATTTATGTGGGCTCTTGAGAGAGGTAAGAGAAAAAATGCAAGAAGGTGGTTTCAGGGAAACCCAGGGACCAGAGCTTGCCAGAGGGAAGGAGTGGTCAACAACGTTCAATGCCATTGAGAACCACATAAAAGCAGCAAGCTCAATTGAGAGATATTCTACAAAATAAGTGATCTGTACTCTTCAAGAAATATAAAGAAAGACTAAGAAATGGGTTAGAGGAGACTAAAGGCTATAAAAATGAACCATGAAGTATACCATCATGCAATGCATGATCCAGCATTTTCTTTTGCTACATCTTTTATCATTTTAATGGTTGCATAATAATTGCTATTAATGTCATTCAATTATATGTGAGTTTGTCATTTTTCTGAAGAGAGAGCAGCTTAATGTCATTCTAGACTTTCTCTAATCACAAACTATTCTGTTACTTTGGAGTTTTTATAAGATGTCACATAACAAAAGTGAAAATCAAAATTATACACTTTGATTGCTAATGCATTGTCAACAAAAGAATGTCCAACCAGACATTCTTTTTCTATAGAAAAGTTTTTTTAGAGTTCATTTGAGTTAAAATTTTTCTTTATTTTTTTTCCCACAGTGTGTCAGGCCCTCTGCTCATCATACCCTACAAAATAACCTTATACCCCCTAACTCACTAGGCACTCCCAGACAAAGGGGCCCCTATCTGCATGCCCAGGAGCCTGGTAGCCTCAGCTATAGGACCCCACCAGCACAGCCTTCCCTCTCTGTCCCTTCTCCCTTCCCTCCATGGTTGGCCGAGACTCACTGTCCGGAGAGCTGGGTTCTTGCATCCTGGATGCTACTGAGCCATTGTGGGGTTTTTGTTTGTTTTTTTAAAATTTGAGGACATTCCCAGAAGCAAAATCTCAACAGATTGAGAAAATGTTCTAGCACTTTTGCAGCTTATTTTATATGTTAAAAGGGAAAGAGAAGAGGTAAATAGTGTTATGAAATCCATGATGATAGATTAAAGGGGGGGAAGCAAAATGGGGAGATCTCTAGAATTTGATAAAAAGCAAAATAGAGAAACACATATTTCTTTTATATTTTGGGGTACAGGATAGTTAAATTTAACATTTACAGCACATAGAGACAGTATTCAGGGAACAAGAAAACAATGAGGAGTCTCATGGTCTTGTCCTCCAGTGCTTCAGGTTGTGTTTCCAAGGGGTCTAGAAAAGAGAATTACTCTGCTGTTTGAAAGGTACCATATGTTATCTTAAATGCATAAGTACAATGGAAAGAGTTCACTTAAGGTAAAGACTGACCTTTGCTAAGTAAGCTATAGGCTGTATGTGACTCCTTGCCATGGTTCTTCCAGTTAGGAATTTATAATCCAATCATGCTATGTCGTTATTTACAATCTTCAAGTTTGTAAGGCCTGCCATATGCCACTACCCACCCCAGCTTGTCAGGTTTAATATATGGCCCTTTTTTCATTCATAGCACAAAGTTGGAAGAGAGAATGAAATTTATAGTTGCTGTGCTAGGTTTGTATGAATGTGAAGGAAAATTAGTTTTATTTATTATTGTATATTTATTTTGCCCTCAAAAGTTCTCTACATCTCCTAGGATGTTTTAGCTCATAGTATCTGGCATGTGATTTGCGAAATCTCAGGTTATGCTATTTAAAATATTAACCTCAAGTGCAGGACTCCTATCTTATGGGGTCCTATTCCAAGGTAAGCATCTATAGGAGGCTGTACAGGAAACATCTATAGGAAGCATCTACAGGACTCTTTCAAGAACACGGCGGAATGGGACAATAACCCTCAGTCGTTCTCTCTGTTGTCCTGCAGTTCTGGCAGTCTTGTACAGCTACCTGCATGCAATGTATTAAAATATGTTCATTCTCTTTGTTAAATTCTCTCTACTTTGTATGGCTTTTTTAAAATGTAGACGTTCACATTTTTTAAAACTTTAAATAGCTTTCAGGTTTCCTTTAGTGTCCACCCAACGCATTTCATCAAGAAGCCTGCTCTAGAAATGGCCCAAAGTAGCCCTGTGCCTGCAGAAAGCTTTTTTGGCTGGGGGAACGCCCTTAGTCAAAATGGCCGCAGCTTCCTTCCGTTGCCCTTGCTTGCCCTCAGCAAAGATGGTTTCAAACCTGTCTTTTCCCATAGTAAACATGGCGCCTCCGCTTCCGGCTTCTCAGTCGTTGCTGCTACGACGGGACGGTGAGTGTAATTGGCGAGTTTTTTTAGCGGGTTGTCTGGGTTGATTTAGAAATGGCTCGGGACTGAGAGCAGAGAAGGGGTCCCCCGAGCGCTTCACATCGTTGTATCACAACGTTGTGAAGTTATGGCCGCTTCTCCTGGCACAGTTTCTGCCCACCCACCTCCTCCACCCAACATGTGGGCTCCGGGCTCCGCTGCTTCTGCAGCCTTGGCTTTGGGGAATCCAGGGAGTTTGCAGGCGGTGGATGAGCTTAGGTTCTTCTTAAAAACAAAAAACAAAAAAACAAAAGATAGCCCTGGCTGGCGTAGCTCAGTGAATTGAGCGCGGGCTGCAGACCAAAGCATCGCAGGTTCGATTCCCAGACAGGGCACATGCCTGGGTTGCAGGCCATGGCCCCCAGCAACCACACATTGATGTTTCTCTCTCTCTCTCTTTCTCCCTCCCTTCCCTCTCTAAAAATAAATAAATAAAATCTAAAAAAAACCCCCCAGCTTTGTTGAGTTATAATTTGTATAAATTTCGCTTTGGTAAAAGTTTGGTGACATGGGTCAGCATAACCCATCCACCCCCCTCCTCCACCCAACATGTGGGCTCTGCAGCTTCTGCAGCCTTGACTTTAGGGAATCCAGGGAGTTTGCAGGTAGTGGATGAGCTTAGGTTCTTTTTTAAAAAACAGCATTGTTGATATATAATTTGCATAAAATAAAAATCACCTTGTTAAAAGTTTGGTGACATGGCTTAGGAAAAGCCATCCCATTTTGGGCCTGTTGTGGTTTTTTACCACTAGCTTTCTTTTTTTTTTAGATAATGGTTTCAAAGTTTTTGCATGTAGCATGTGTCAGAACTGCATTCTTTATTGCTGAAAAATATTTCATGTATACATATGCCAAATTTTATTCATCCATTCATTAGTTGATGGACATTTGGATTGTTTTCACTTTTTGTGTATTTTGAATAAAGCTGCTATGAACATTTGTGTAAGACTTGTGTGAACACATGTGCTTTGTTTCTTTTCCCTACACGTTTTTAATTCTTGCTCATATACCTACAAGTGGAATTGCCTAGACAAATTGTAACTCTGTTTAACCTTTGGAACACTGGCAAACTGTTTTCCAAAGAGCTTGCACCACTTTACCTTTTTGTATGTGGATATCCAGTTATTGCAGTGTTGAAAAGACAGACTTTTCCCCTTAGAATTGTTTTGGCACCCAGTGGAAAAATCAGTTGATGAATAGACATTTTTCCACAGAAGATACACAGATGGCCAAAAGACCCAGGAAATAATGTGCAACATCACTAATCATCAGGGAAATGCAAATCAAAACCACAATCAGATAACAGCTCATTCCTATCAGAATGGCCGTTATGGAAAAGACAATAAATAACAAGTGTTGGTGAGGATGTGGAGAAAAGGGAACCCACATGCACTGTTGGTGAGAATATAAAATGGTATAGCCACTATGGAAAACAGTTTGGAGGTCCCTCAAAAAATTAACAGTTCAGCAATTCCACTTATGGTTATTTATCTCAAGAAAACGAAAACACTAATTTGAAAAGATAAACCTGTGTTTATTGAGGCATCATTTATAATTGCCAAGAAACAAAAGCAATTTAAGTGTTCATTGATAGATGAATGAGTAAAGAACATGTGGTATGTAAGAGGGGGAACTGTCTCCCCCAAAAACCCGGAATTTCTTTATAAAAAATTATGTATTTATTCTTACATGTTTAAACTTCAGTCACCTTCAAAGTACTCTTCATTTGATGCAATACACTTACTGAGATGTTTTTCTACTGCTGAAAATGGTTTTTGAACTTGTCGATTCCAGTGTCTTTTAGTGCTTCTGCCGTTTTTTTGTTTCACCTCTTCCATGTCCACAGAACATTTCCTTTTGCAGATTTTTTTCATCTGGGGAAACAAGAAAAAGTTGCTAAGGGTGAGTGGAGGGCTGGGGGATGGGGACCATTATGTTTTTGGTCAAAAACTGCTGAACACTCATTGCGGTATGGGCAGGTACACTCATAGATCACCCAACATGAAATGGGCAAACTCGTTGAAAGAGTCTTCAAAAATTTTTTACTAAAGCTGAATGCAGCTTCTCACAACAACACTGCGTGGTACACTGATACAGATGGGTTCCTAGAACATTCACCTAGCAGAGGAAGCCTGTACTACAAGGAGCCCACCCTTCAGAAGATAATTCCAGTTTTGGGGTGGCCCCTGTTGTATATAGAATGGAATATTACTTAGCCATAAAAAGAATGGAATCTTGCCATTTGTGGCAACATGGATAGACCTAGTATGCTAAGTGAAATAAGCTAGAGAAAGACAAATACCAGATGATTTCACTTATATGTGGAATCAAAAACAGCAGAATAAAAACAGGCTTCATAGACACAGAAAACAACATTGCTACCAAACGTGAGGGGAGTGGGGGCAATTAGAAAAATAGATGAAGGGAATTAAGAGATACAAACTTTTAGTTATGAAATAAGTAAGTCACCAGGATGTAATATAAAGCATAGGTTATATAGTCAGTAATATAATAACTTTGTATGGAAACAGATGATTGCAAGACTTACTGTGGTGATCATTCATAAGGTATATGAACATTGAGTCACTATGTTGTACACCTGAAACTAATATAATATTGTATATCAACTATACTTCAATTTTAAAAAAAGATAATCAGTTGACTATTAAGTAAGATTTTACATTTGGACTCTCAATTCTATTCCTTTGATCTATATGTCTAATCTTTTGCCAATACTACACGGTTTTGATTATTGTGGCTTTGCAGTAAGTTTTGAAATTGAAAAATATGAGTCTTCTAACTTTGTTCTTCTTTTTCAAGATTGTTTTGGCTATTCTGGGTCTCTTGCATTTCCATATAAATTTTTGAAACCATTTTATCAAATGTCTGCAAAAAAAAAACCACATACAAAAAACAGGCAACTGAGATTTTGATAAGAATTGCATTGATCTGTAGATCAATTTGGGCAATAAAATATTGTCTTTTATTCCATTAACATAGGATGTCTTTCCATTCACTTATTTTCAGTTTCTTTCAACATTTATTTTGTAGTGTTCAGTGTATACATCTTATACATTTTTATTATATTCCTAAATATTTCGTTTGATGCTATTGTCGATGGAATTTTGTTCTTTTCATTTAAATTTAATTATTTATTGCTAATGTATATACATATATAAGTTTTGCAGCTCAACTTCCATCTCCAATTTTTCTTCCTTGAGGCTTAGCCCAAGGCTCTCTCCTCTTCATTTATATGTGTGTGTGTATGTATATATACATGGTTAGAACCATTTGAGAATATATCGTAGACATCATATCCCCCTACCAATATATATTTGAGGGGCATTTCTGAAGAATAAAGACATTCCCTTATATACTAGGTTTTGTTAAAAATGGGAGCAGTTTGGGCATGTTGAAAATCTAAGTGGCGATCCAGCGGAATAGAGGCGAGAGAAGGATTGTTGTTGCTGAAGGCTATAGACAGATCCAAAGAGTGGAATCTAAGGTCCAGGTTGGTCCCTGTTAAGGAGAAGTGAAGAGAGGTGACCCAGTGTGCAGGTGCAACAACTTTGTTTTGTTTGGTAGGAGAGTTGAGGAAGTTCCTCTCTGATGGACTCTGTTTTGTCACTTAGGAAATGAGATGTTCTGCAGAGAAGAGGAAGGAGGTTGTGAGTGACGGGGAGGGTCTGAGTTGAAGAAGCCCGGAGAAAACATAAAAGAGTCAAGGAGATCAAACTAATACACAATAATATTAAATACAAACTGATTGAAAAATAAAAAAATTAAAAAGAAAGAAAAAATAATGGAAAAAAGAAGAGTCAAGGACAGTGGGAGAGGGAATTATGAGATAAATGTTTCAGGATTTATTTGACCAGATAGCCCATTCCAGGTTGGTGCTTATTCTTTTAGAGTGAGCCAGTTCTGCCCTGTTCTGTGACCCTGATGACCAGCACATTGGGAGCTGGGCAGATAGTTGCATTCATGTAGGCTGGAGTTTTGCCAAAAGGATATGATGAAGAGACAGAATAGGCAGGGAAGGGAAGTTTGGGGTATTAACCAGACTGTGGACCATAGAAGATACTGAATAAGAGTGAAAGAAGCAGGGTAGCTACTGGATGGGAAATAAAGGGGCAGATGGACTGGAGGTAGGCTGGGAAAGCAGGAGCCTATAATTTGTCTTTTAATTATTACTATTTCAGTTATTGGAGTTAGACATTAGAGCACGTTACTGTAATAAATATTTTGCAGGCTGAAATATATAATTTTTACCACAATTCTATAAGGTAGGCAAGCATAATCATTAAGCCATTTTTATAGATAAGGGAAATGAGGTTAAGTGACTTGCCTAAGGTGACACAGCTAAAAAGTGACAGCAGGGGTTCGAACTTGACTCTCTCCACCTTCAGAGACCCTGTGCATGTCTGGACATCTCTGCAGAGCTTCCTGTTGTGTTCCCACTTCTTTCAGCTAACAGTGTTTGAAAGTGCAAACTGATCATATCACACACCAACTCAGAAGCTTTCATTATATTGAAATTTAAATGGAAATAGTGTAAAAGTAAGATAAATTGACAAATGAAGAGAGAGTTGGATAGATGGATAGTTATGTGATAAGAAAAAGCATAATAAAATGTTAGTTGTGAAATCTAAGCAGTAACTATAATTCTTTCTAGTTTATGCTGAAAACTTTTGTGTAAAATACTGGGAAAGAAAAGCCTTAACTGAGAAAAAGTAAATGAGGTTAAACCACTTCTCTGTGGACACTGATTGACTTGTATTTTAGGTGTGTAAGAGTCTGTAGAGTAACAGAAGAGTGGTTGTCTTCTCTTGGTGAGCAGTTTTTCTGTACTAAGAGACTTCCTATGCCTGCAGTCCCAGACATCTCTTGCATTGGAAAATAATATTTAGATTGTGTAATTCAAGCCCTTTTAAAAGAGGAAAATATGCATTTGTGGAGAAGGAAGTTGAATAACAAAAGTTCTGGGGCAAAAGGTAATCATTGTATTCTACTTGCCAGCCTACATAGATAGTTTCAGACCCTAATAAGAAGTGTTTCATCTCTACCCTATTATTGCTTTCTCCTGTACAAATTCACCAAGTCACAAATAATGTGTTTTACATACACAGATACTTACTTTATAATTAAAGGATTCAGCCTTTTAGTAGGCATTTTATTTCTTTATTTGTTCAAGTGCCTAGTTTGGAATGTTTTTGACTTAATATAAGTGATTCTAAAGGAAAAGATACATATCATACCAGTGTGCTATTAATTTTCAAAAAGGATTCCCCTTGTTTCATGTTGCTAATGACACACCTTGAGCTGATGGTCCATGTCAAGGCACCTTGGCCGGCAGGCAGAATATGCTGATGTCATTCATTGACCTGTTTGTTCCCTTCCAGAAGGCTCCAGAGCAGTGTTTGGTAACAAGAGCAGAGGGACAGGAGCCACCCAGAGCCTGCAGCAGAGGTGTTTGCTGAAACTTCAGGCTTGGTTGGCTAACGTAACACGTGTGAAAAGATAGGACGTGCTTGATCACTCAACTCCTTTCAGAAGCAATCAGCTGATGTCTTGGCTCACTCTTCCAGGGCAAATGTCTCTGCCAGAACAAATGTCACAACAGCATGTGACTCGATGTGCCCAAACAAGAAGGATGTTGCCAGGCCTCTCTGTTGATTTGTTTTCATCCACCTCCTGTCTGTGCCTGACTAGATCACAGTATGGGGGCTGTGCAGGCATAGAAGGCTGGGAGATCTTGGTGCTGAGTTCATCATAGCTTGGTACTTTCTAGATGGGTTTCCTTGGGCAAGTAACTCTACTTGTGTCTGTGTCTGGGTCTGACTGTCTGACTGTGAATGAGAGTAATAATTGGAGGACCTGCTTCACAGATCTGTTGCAGGTAAAGCTCTTAGGACAATGATGGCTTCCAACATGCACCTGATAAATGTTAACTACTCTTATTACTATGCTGTCCATGTTATTCTGGAACTGCGTCTTTCATTCGACTTAACAAGTTCTGACTGTCATTTTAACAGTGGTGTATTCCATTATTTGGAATACTGCCTCCTTCCAACCCCATTTCTTTTCCTATCTTCTCTGCCTCAGTTGGTAATACAACCCAGGTGCCACCCTCAGTGACCCACTGTTTCTCCTGGCTCCTTTATCCATTCAGTTATTAAGTTCTACTCTCATTTTCCTTCCTCATTATGTTCATAATCTGCCCCCTGCACTTGGCCGACAGTGCCCTGCTCTGGTTCACATGCTCATTTTCTCTCACTGGGACCAGTGCAGGTGAATGAATTCCCGTTGTTTTTGAGATTGGCTGCCAGCAGGTGTAGGTCCTTCAAATCCTTCTGCAGATCTGACTATGTTCAGAGGTGTCAAACTCATTTTCACCGGGGTCCACATCGGCCTCACGGTTGCCTTCAAAGGGCTGAATGCAATTTTAGGACTGGTAAATGTAACTACTCCTTAACTAGGGGCAAGGAGCTCTACATTCAGCCCTTTGAAGGCAACCACGAGGCTGATGTAGCCCCTGGTGAAAATGGGTTGGACACCCTGATTGTAACTCCTCTGCATGGTGCATGGTGGCCCGCAGCAGTCTCAATGCGTGGTGTGGTCTCTGACAAGATTTATTGATGACAACAACTTGCAATGCAGAGAGTAGCAGAGGATCTTGGGTCTGCCCAGACTCACAGTTAT
Organism: Phyllostomus discolor; assembly: GCF_004126475.2. Classification (NCBI taxonomy): domain Eukaryota; kingdom Metazoa; phylum Chordata; class Mammalia; order Chiroptera; family Phyllostomidae; genus Phyllostomus; species Phyllostomus discolor. Next base: position 79,554,131 of record NC_040911.2, on the reverse strand, counting down.
TTTATAGAGAGGTGGGCAGGGTTGGATGCACCACAAAGAGCTCCCCACTAGAGAACCCAGCCCACAGGTGCGTGTAGACGCAGCAGGATGTAGACTCATTTTAAATAAGAAGTGTCCAAACACTGAACCTAATAAGCCACTTTCATGGTCTCCAGAACTCAGCTAAAGAGTTTGTGTATCCAAGGACTTGATGTCCTTCCCAGACCTGGCACAGGAAGAGGAGAGGGTCCCAGCTGAGACCACATGGTTTGTCCCTCCTGAGTTACATAGTGCGTGACTGTTCCTTGACTCTCACTTTAAACTCCTGACACCCCATGTCATTTATGGTTGCTCAAGCTGGTTCTTCTGGTGTTTACGTTGTCCTCTGGCCAGGGCCTGGCCTGCCTTATGCTTGGGGATAACCGCCCCCCCCACCCCTCACTCCGAAAACCTGCTGCCTCTTCCTGGGCTCTGCTCTATTTCATCATTTTGTGGACAGGGTGTGTTTCTGTGTTTAGATCACCTCAAACTGTAAGCAACTTAAAGGAAAGGTCTATCACATTAACCTTTGTATCCCCAGGGCCTGGCACCTGGCCTGGCACGTTAAGTAATGGATGAATGCATGGTTGAGTAGACCACAAAGGAAAATGCAAATCACCTATAATCTCACTAGCCAGAAATTAAACCACTGAGTTGGTTACCAGTGAAATTAATTTGGGATATACTCTTCCAGATTTGATTTTTCTAGCTATAGGGTTATATTTTTCACACATACACACACACACATCCCACAAATGATATTTTATTGCACAGAATCTGGATCAAACTCTACCTCTTGTTTTAAAATCTTTTCCCATTGAATGTCTCATGAACAGTTTCCCTTCTCATTAAATATTCTTATAGTCCTTGGATAATAGTGCTGCACAGTATTTCATCCTTACCAGACAGATAGCTTATTTTCCAGCTGGAATTATTAATGCTTTCTTTATGTAATGAGAACATTTGTTTCTCATGCTGAAGAAATACAGTAAGCAAATACTAGATTCAAAGTAAAGATGAGGAAGTAAACACACATTATTCTGGTTGTACTGTGCCTTGGCCTTTAAGATTCTGGGATTTTAGTCTGGCAAGTCGTGACTGCCTGTAATGGAGGTTCCTCTTTGCAATACCTTTTGTGTGGATTGTTTCATTTTTTTGTTTTTTATGGCAGGACTATGGCAACTCAGGAAGCCACTCCAGGCAGCCAGTCAGACAACAGTGCTTTGGAACTGCCGTCTGCTCGTGACATAAGAGATTACATGCTGCAAGAAGCCAGCCTGGAGGCCCCCAGCGAAGCTGTTAGTTCTGTAGAAGCCCTTTCTATTTCTTCCTCTTCCGAGGTGGACCCAGGTACGAAGCAGAGTTTAAAATAAACTAACATTAACAAAAACCCCAAACCCTAATGTATATAGGTATGCCATAGTTCGTTTCTCTCTCTCTGTGGAATCATTCATTGGCTCAGGTAGAAAAACATCTTATCTAGACAAAACTGGGGAGAGACTTCAAAGGACAGCCTCCCTGGCATAGTCATCACAAAAAACTGTTTCCTGCAAGCCTTTTTTTTAGGGGAGGGCAGGTCTAAGTCCCTTTCTGATCTCCATCCAAATGCATTCAGAAGCAGGGGAACACTTGGTTCAACAGGGAGAGTGGAATTGTTTTTTTGGTTTTGTTCTTTTAAAACTTCAGAAAATAGCAATGTGGGCCAATTATGCATTGTAGGTAATAGTAATAAGGACTTTAATATTCCTCATGTGAAGGATACTTTGGATTTAGGTAGCAACTTTTCTACAAGTTTCTCTGACTGAATTGCCCAAAAGTCTGTTATTTAAGTTTCATGATAGTTGCTTGACTTAGTGACCATCTCTGGTTGTAAAACTCACATCCTTCTCGTTCCTTACCCAATTCAGACCTGGTGGTCCTCAGACCTGGATTCAGAGCCTGGCTCTATTCTTCCAGAGAATTCAGTGTGGACTTTGTTTTTATTTGTTACTGACTAGTGGATGAATAATACATAAGAAAGCAACTGTCATTATTTAAAATTTGGTTGACAGTTCTAAAAACAAGAAGCATGTTGAAATATTTATATTGGAGTATTTGTTATAGACATCTCATACAAAAAAATATTCTTTTAGAAACTCTTATAAAGGTCTAAATGTGGGAAGGCGCAGTCCACTACGAGGACAATCATTTTGTGTGGTATCGGTGATGGTGCTGGGTCAGATCGTCTGGCTTGAATTCCGGTCCTGCTTCTTCCTGTGGTTTGACCTTGAGCAGGTCACTTGGCCTCATCTGTTTTGGTTTCCTCATTTGTAAAATGGAGATAGTAACATGTGCCTCATTGTGGTGAGGGTTAATGAATATGTATGAGGCAGATGGTGGACTCTTAGAAACCCAACTCTTCATAATCTCACGGCATCTGAGCCACTCAACACACTACCATGCTGACCAGGCTCTCTACATTTGTGACCTTCCACCTCCAGGGGACCCTCCATGCTGACCCTCCATCACACACCATTTTCCCTGTGTGTCCACTCTTCCGTCCTCCTGCATGACTATTTTGTACCTCCTCCTCTCCTTGCAAACCTCTGTGTCCTCCTCCTATAGCCTTTCTCTGATGACCTTACTACCAGGTAACCTGATGAGCTGATTTTCTGTTTCATCGAGAAACGAGAAGCAATCAGAAAAGAATGACTACACACACTCCACATCCACCAGCTTCCTTCCCTCTTGTGTCTGTGGAAGACCAGCCCCTGTTTTATCTTTCCCGTCTGCACTAGATCCTGTCTTCTCTCACCTGCTCCAGGTTGTTACTCTGGTAGTCTACTGTATCATTGGACCCCCACGCCCCATTGTTAAGTCCATCAGACACTCCTCAAACCTCATCCTGCTTGCTCTATCAGCAGCATTTATACAGTTGACTTTATTGTTCTTGAATTCTTTCCTCACTGGGCTTTCTGAGAAGTAGCCTCTCATGGTTCTCTTCTTACTTTACTGTCAATTTGCTGTCAGTCTCCTTTGGTGCTTTCTTCTTGTATCCTCAGCCTTTTAACGTTGGAAAGCCTGGGACTGAGTCTTCAGATCTCTTCTCCATTGTCACTCACTTCCCGAATCTTACCCAGTCTGGGGGCCTTTCGCCCTCAGTACCTTGTTCAGTCTCACATTTCTCTCCAGCTTGGATCTCTAGCTTGACACCTAGACCGTGTTGTATACTTGACATCATCGCTTAGATTTCCATTAGAGTTCTTATTTAAACAATGCATTTTTGTTCTTTTTAGTTACTCTGATTTCTTAAATTTGACACATCCTAACCCAAATTCCTAATATTCCTACCCCTTCCCCGGTCCCTTCTCCCTTCTACACACATGTATACACTTGTTAACATTTGAGACTTTCTCATCTCAAAGAAAGCACTTCCATCCTTCTGTTCACTTAGACAAAAATCTAGGGGTCATCCCCAACTTCCCTCTTGCTCTTAAACCTCACATCCAGTCCATTGGCAAATCCTGTGAATTTTACCTTTAGAATAAATCTAGGATCTAAACAGTTTTTGTCATCTCCACTGCCAACACCCTGCTCCAAGCCAGTATCATCTGTCTTCTGGATAACTGTTACAGTCTCCTAAGTGGATTTTTCCACACCTTCCTTATCTTCCCACAACCCCTTCTCAACACAGCAGCCGGAAGGATCCTTTTAAAATATAAATCAGATCGTGTTAGTCCTTGGTACAAAACCCCCATGGCTTCTCTTCTGACTCAGGCAAGAGCCCAAGCCCTTCCCCATGCCCTCTCTGATCTCACCTGCTCTACCCACATCACAGGACCAGGCCTCTGCCCGACCAAGCGTGTCTCTCTGCCCTGTGTGCTCACCCTCCTGGGAGGCCACCTCTGCCTCCTGTGTCTAAGAGCCAGCTCCCGCTGATGGTCCTTTATGGGTCCTTTATCCGCTGGATGGTCCTTTCCAGCTTTATGCTTCACCACAGATCTAGTGCCATCCAACATCCTATGTATTTAATTGTGGCAGCCCGGTCATAAGGCTGTGGGCCCAGGCTTAAACCTAACTTTTGTAAAGGATTCCCCATTTCACCTTGCAGTTGCCTCTGGCTATGGACCTATCACTGACCTGCTCTCCCCAGGGAGGCTTTTTGAAGGGGCTGCCTACACTCCTTCATTCTATTTCCTCTGACAATTTTTCCTCATTCCTGGGTATGTGACCTCCGACCCCATTACTCACTAGGCTAAGCCTTCTCTTGTTGATGCCAGTCACCTTCACTAGGAGCTACACCTAATGGATGCTTCTCTGCCCTTCTCTGTGTGCTCATGCCCTAGAGGAAGACACTAGTGGTATGGGACATGAGACTTAAGAGTATTTTCTAAGAAACAAATGAATTGGTAACGATCTGAGAGTATTAGAAGAACTCCGAAGCCGTAGTCATTGGGCACTTCAGTCTGGGTACCCAAAGGTAAGTGAGGCTGGGTTACATTTGTCTAAATAAACAGCTCAGCTGTCCTTAACCGACCAACCAGCCACTTCTCATGATGTACTGGCAGAGTAAACAACTTGTTACTGAAGCCAGGCACAGGATTACGAAACTCCCTCCCTCTGCCCATCCTGCTGAGATAAGGCAGAAGGCCCACACCCCAAGAAGGTCTTCCTGAAATACTGTTTCTATCCTGTTCCTCTAAATAAGTGCCTCTGAGATTTCATAGTGTACTGCTTTCCTGCCAACTCCTGTCAAAGTCCCAGTGCCTGGTTTTCAGGCTCCGTGTCATCTGGTGTCTCGGGTATTTGTTCAGAATATTTAACAGCCAGTTCAGCAGCACGGCAGTATTTTAACATGTGGCAAGGCTGTAAGGTGCATGCCAGGTTAACAGACTCGAGAGAACCCTGCTCGAGTCTGACTGCTCGTGACGCAGGCCTGCCACGCCTGTTGGGTCTGTTTTTATGCTGAGGCAGACCTGAATGCCACAGCGGGGCTGCATCGTCCCCCAACTTGAAATGTGCCTCTTTCCCCCTGGTCAACTCCAGTCCACTCTGGAGACTGCTAACTGAATCCATCAGTTTAGTCCTGAGTACATAATTGTCCATGGACATGAACTCCCTGCCTCAAAGATACTTGTTTCCTTTCTTTTTTGTTATGGGCTCAAGGAAAGCATAGAGTGAACAGAATGGGAGCCCTGAGTGAAATGGCTCGGATGGTTTAGATAAACGTCTCGAAAGTCAGGTCAGAAAGCATTCCTGGAGGCCCAGTCCTTTGTGCATTACTATAGCTTGATAAACCCTGGGGAGCTCACGTGGCATATGCCACGAGCGCCTCCTGGCACCTTTGTCCTGGATTGCACCCAACATATTTTCCAATATGGGACAGAGTTTCTTGGAGACATCACGATAAGGAGGTGGAATGTCTCCGGCCTTTCCTCAGACTTGAACTTCTGAGATCAGTTGTTGGACAAATGGGTTGCATGTGTACAGTAAGTTGAATGTTAAACACAATGAGTCTTTGATGATGAAAGGCCCTAGCTGATAGACAGGTAAACTGTGCTTTCATGCCCTCTTATTTTTCTTTTGGAATCTGTCAACATCCCCATCTTCAAAGGCCATTTTATAACCTGTGTGTTTAGGCATTTCATCCAAGAAATCTGGTATTTAAAGAGTAGATGAATATATCTTTTTTCTTTTAATGATCATGAGACATTATAAGCTCTTAAATCCAAAGTTTCAAAGTAGAATTTATATAATTATGGATGTGTTGTTGTCATTTTTAATAGGAGTCAGGATATAGTTTAGATATGGAAATAATATTAAGGACTTTTTTAGAAGAAAAAGAAAATTGTTTAATAAAAATATATTTCTATGAGCATTCAAAGTCCAAGTGTTTACAATAAGAAACTTTTAAAATAAAGGTTTCAAAATATGATGTGGTAAACAAGAATTAATACATATAGTAATTAAAAATTTGGATAATGAAAGTACAACAAAAATACTTAACAACATAGGAAATGTCCAAAGTTCTATCTTTGGATACAACATAATAATTACATGTAATTCTCCTTATATTTTTTAGCACTAGAAATATATTTTAAGATAAGAAGGGAAAAATGACAGAGAGGAAAGAAAAGAAAGTGGAATAAAATAGGTAGAAAATTGTTCATTTTAATAGTATGTGGAAATGATTCTTTGAGGATACAGAATAAATGTGTGAATGCACACAGCAGGCAAACCCTTCAAAAGGATGTTGTCTCACTTTAATGAAAATTCTTTAATGAAAAGAGTAATGCTAAGTTTCAGGTGCAAAGATTAACTTTTTCTCCTTAAGTTTTAGTGACTTTTTAAAATATGGACACATTTAAAAGTGAAGTAAAATGAAAAAAAATTCACAAAGCAGACAGTTTTCATGTTAAAATATCTTTTTACATTGAATTAAAAGACATTTTTTAAATATGTGCATTAAAATGATATGCAACCTAGTGTCTCACCACCCGGCGCCCTCTGCACTGAACCTAAGATCCTGAGGAAGAGGCAGGAGATTGATGAGCCAGGTCTCAGAAGTCAGACAACAAAACCTGGTGCTTCCTGTCACGTATCAGGTTGATGGTTTTGGGGGGATTTTTTTGGAAAGTCTGAATGTTTGTGTGACACTGCATCCCTGCATTTGTTACCACTTTCTGGATTGGATTCAGTTATGCAGATTCAGCCATGTAGACTTGATTTCAGGTCCAGAATGGGGTTTTGAACTTTGTACTTGCTACTGCTGGAAGGCAGCAGTGTGTGCTGACTGTGTGGCTCAAGTAGTGAAGGAGAAGCCATCAGTGTATATGACAAAGGCCCACGGAGTTAGTGAATGGTGTAACTCCTGGGCCATGGCTTTCAGAATGTACTTCACATAGCCCTGTATGGGCTCCGTGGTTGGGAGAGGGAGGCAGTAGTGAATTTACTGGGGCCCTAGACTCTCTATTCTTGCTCATCCATGTTAGCTTATTTACTGTGTGGGTTTCCAGACAAGCATTCATTGGAAGAAAGGATGTCAGGGCCAAAAAGAGTTTGAAAACACGAAGCTCAGGCCTGGCTGGTGTAGCTCAGTGGATTGAGTGCAGGCTGTGAACCAAAGTGTCGCAGGTTTGATTCCCAGTCAGGGTACATGCCTGGGTTGCAGGCCATAGCCCCCAGCAACCGCACATTGATGTTTCTCTCTCTCTTTCTCCCTCCCTTCCCTCTCTAAGAATAATAAATAAATAAATAAATAAATAAATAAAAACACGAAGCTCACCTAGTTGTCTCATTTTCTATAGGGGGAAATTAAACCCCAGGATAATGAAGAAAATGAGCAAGGTCACAGAATAACCTGGCAAGCCCTATTTCCTAGGAGACCCTCTGTACAGGCTATGCCTAACTGTGACTGTTCTGTCCCTTTAAAAAAAAAATAAAAAAAATAAAGTTCTCTATTTTAGGCTGCTAAATTGTAGATAACAGCCAATAGTCATTAGAGATGATAACAGTTTAAGAGTAGAATTATTTTTAAAGGCTCAAGCATGCTATTTGCCATCTGGGACATTTCTCATCAAGCCTCACTTTTGAGTTTCAGGGACACGTGCTGTGGGAGAAGAGACTTGTTTACTTCTGTGTACTTTGCCTGCAGTCACAGTTTTAAAAAGAAATCCCAACCAAGTTGAAAAACTGGCTGTGTTCCTCCCGACAGCCACACCTACGGGCATTTATCTTTTCAGGCCACACAAACAGCGGTGCCCACCCACATGGTCTGACTGGATAGTGCTCCTCAAGGGCTTCCCTAAGTGAACATTCATGCGTGACTTGTTACTCAGCTGTGTCTTCTTAAAATATGAGAAAACGGCTTGATTAAAATTAGTTAAACACAGGGTCTGGCAGAAGTAAGGCCTGCTTGAGTGTGGTGGGTGGGTCCATGAAGGTCTCACACAAGATGGGCAGCAATTTGATCATTTCATCTAAAATGTCATATGGTGTGCTTGAGTGTGATATTGTTATGTTACAGAATGACATACTTATGATTTTATAATGAAAAAGGGACCCTGTATCTAGTATCTAGTCACTAGTATCATTCACTGTTACATATTTATAGGATAAAGAAGACCGTACACAATTGCCCTGGCTGCTGTGGCTCACTGCATTGAGTGCTGGCCTGTGAATCAAAGGGTTGCTGGTTTGATTCCCAGTCAGGGCACATGCCTGGGTCGTGGGCCAAGTCCCCAGTGGGAGGAGTGAGAGGCAACCACTCTTGATGTTTCTCTTCCACTCATTCTCTCTCCCTTCCCCTCTCAAAAAATAAAATAAATAAAAAATTTAAAAAAAGAAGACTATACACAATTAAAGGGAAGACAGAAAGATTAATAGTTTGCCATTTATTATACACTCACATTCCAGGCGTCCTGCTGTGTATTTTATGTGCACTGTTCCTTCTGATTCTCACATCTACCCCTGAGAAATAAATAATACTATAGTCACCATGTTACCTATAAGGAAATAGAGCCTTAGAGAGAGGTTACATATTAATATGTCACCCAAAGAATGGTAGAAAGTTGAGACTCAAATCTGGGTCAGGCTGACTTCAAAGGCAGAACTTGAAAGAAATGCAAACACCCAGGTATGAGTAAGTCCTAAGTAGCATTGAGTCTTAAATACAGTTACCTCCTTCAGTCTCTGCTAGCTTCTTCCTGCTAAGTCAGAATACCATCAATATCAGCGCCCTCTTGGGAGCGACCAGCGTTGTTCACTGCCCACTGTGTTCCCCTTTCAACCTCTCATCTTCCCAGTGTTGAAGAAGCTCTGCCTACCTTCAGACTAATCAGAGAGAAGTCATTGCTTTCTCAGTTAAATTTCTCACACCAGATAGGATTCAGCTTCTTATGTTAAAACCAAGGGGAGGGAAAAAAAGGAAGTCAGGAATTTTAACTCTGTTTGCTGGAATGAATGAAACCCTTGATAATTTTTTCTATGTAGAGAAATGTTCTCATCTGGCCTGGGAACTCTTCTTCTTTTTGGCTCTTTGCCCTTTGAAGTTGTAAATCATGGTTTTTGTCTGCTGAGTGGCTATGCTATACAGACCAGCAAGCTTCCTGAAATTTTTGATAGAGCTCGGTTTTGCCAACCTCAAACATATTAGCAAAACCCAGCTTATTGAAGCATAACTTTTAAGGATAAATGTTTTTAAATTCATACCTGTTTGCCTGTCAGGGTTAATGTTTTGTTCTCTGCTTCATCTAATCACAGTGTCTGCATCTGCTGCCTTCTAAACCTAGCCCTTCACATGTGAGTAGAGAATAAGGGTGCAGTACCTGGCACATAGTAGGTGCTCAGTAAAGGCTGGTTGAATGACTAAATGAGAAACACATATAAGTGAAATTCAATGTGATTTTAAAATAGAATAAAGTATCACAGTACCTTGATTACCAATTTATAGCTTTATCATCATATTTAAGCTGGGATTGATCTTGTATTTTATAAGATGAGAATGTTGCTAAGTTAAATAGAATATACTCTTACATAAGCCTTGCAAGTTGGTTTAACTCACTGGAAAAGTCTTTAGCCTAAACTGGTCTTCCTAAAGCCCCTGGATTTTTTCCTTAATTAAAAAAAAAACAGCGGAGAAATGAACATCTGGGAGGAGTAAATGCCACTGACAGCAGAAAATTACCCCTGCACTTCTCCGTCGTGAAGAAAGCATGTTCCCAGTGGAGGTGCTTCTTTAAGTTATTTATGCAGCAGGTGTTTCTCCAGTCACAGTGTGAGAGGGCTTATGGCGGTAAGGATAGCCCTGGAGACTTTTTTTAAAACAATGTCGTTAAGAAAACTATTCCTACCACATTTTATAGTATATGAGGCAGGTTTTTTGTTTTTGTTTTTGTTTTTGTTTTTTTGCTTACAAAATAATGCAGTTGAGTGGAAAATTTGAATATATTTTAAAAACAAACAAGCAAAGAGACTTAGTCCCATTTCTTTACGATATATAATATTTAGTACTTATATCCAGAATTTTCTTTTACAAAGAACTCTTGGAAAACATTGGGGGAATATTAGGCATAGTATAAATTTAAAAACTGGGTAATTACCCACAGCCAGTGACGTTTTAGAAGTAAGGTTTGGGGGAGAAAGAGTTAAAATAACATCCCGTGTTTTCAGACAGTGATACCTGCACAGCTACTCTGGGTCTAGAACTTGAGAAGTTCCTGGCAAGCTCTTGATTGGGGGCATAGTTTGAATCTACTGCCCTCTAGTGGCTATGTTTTTACATATTGAGCCTTACTAAGAAAGAGAATTTAAATGTACCAGGTATCTAATGCTTTTGTCATTCATTCTTTGCAGAATTTTTTGCCTACTAGGTACCAGACTTAAAGTTGTTAGAGATTATTTACTCCTGAAATATGAGAAGGTCACTGGCTGGTGTGGCTCAGTGGACTGAGCACGCAAAGCAAAGGGTCGCAGGTTCAATTTCCAGTCTAGTGCACCTGCCTGGGTTGCAGGCTAGGTCCCCAGTAGGGGCACATGAAAGGCAACCAGCCATTGATGTTTCTCTCCCTCTCTTTCTCCTGCTGTTCCCCCTTTCTCTAAAAATAAATAAATAAAATCTCTTTTAAAAAGAATTAAAATAAAAAAGAAATCTGAAAAGTTAACTTGTCTTAAGGTCAGCCATGTTAGGTCTAGTTACTGTATGTGCATTCTGTAACCTGAAGACCCCTTTTCATTTACTTTGCTAGATTGATTGCAGGCTGGAATGCAGACGTAAAGAATGATGTCTGTTTTTTCTCTAAACATTTCCCAAGTACAAGTTGTGCTTTGAAAAAAAAAACAAAGATAAGACCAAAGGGTTTAAATTTGCTTTATCTGATAAAATTATAGTAGCCTTAAAGGGTAAATGAAATTTTAAAAATCTTTTGGGATTTCTAATCTGACAAGATGGCATAGACCTGTTTCTCCCTGCTAAGTACAGCTATAAACCCTAGAAACCACGAGGCAACCAAAGAAGAACATGGGCAGGGGTAAGAAGAACAGGGATTGATGTGAAGCCCCAAACCAACTGACTGAAGGAGCGACACAAAAGTAGGGTGTCTTGTGTCTACCAACAGAACAAAGCGACCAGGACCTCATGCATCCTGACCTGAAACCCAGCAACAGGAAGGGGCCCAGATAGACTCCTTTCTTCCCAGGATTGACCTGTTGTCTGTCCAATATCATCAGGTTAACCCAGCACCCAGAAAGAGGGAATTGTTAGGAGACCCATAACAGTAAGTGGTCATGGGAAACTGCCTGAGACTCCCATCCCCAGCTAAACCAGACTTTGGTGGCCAGGAGGCACAAGCAAGGGGATTCTGCCAGTGCATGTATGGTGACCTGGCCTGGGAAGTGCCTTTGTCCCCATGGGTCTAAGACTGCCCACCCCTGCCTACATTCTCTGGGGCACCTGGGAAAGGGGATTCCCACCTAAATAAGCAGTCCGGCCTGGGAAGCCTCTACCTCCCAGGGTGTTTGAGACCTCTCACCCCACCCCAAGAGGCTCCCATGGGCCAGGCCGGTCCTCAGGCAGCCCCAGCAGGACCTGTGGGAGCTTCAGCTGTAGCAGACAAACCAGGCAGACCCAAATAAACAACACAGGCTCTGAACAGTACACTGTCACTGGAACCATGGCCCACCAAAGCAGGTCATGGCCTGCGTGCCAAACCTAAAGAGGGTGTTTGTGAGCTAAAGTAAAGGACCAAAACTCTCTCAACATAATATTCTCTAAACATAGTAGACAAAATGCTCAGGATACAACCGAAGATCCCCTATCTTGGCACCAAGAACTGAAAACCACCAGTTGAATGAAAAAGCAGTCATAGACACCAACACGATGAATTAAATGTTGGAATTACCTGACAAGGATTTTAAAGCAACCACCACAAAAATGCTTCAGCAGGCAATTACCAATTCTCTTGAAGCAAATGAAAAAATGGAAAACCTCAGTGAGGAAAAGAAATACAAGTTATAACAAGAAGCAAATGGAAATGATAGAATTGAACATTGATAATTTTTAAATTATTCTTCAAGCTAAATTCCTATAAGAAAAAATTGCCTTTATCACATTAAAAGTTTTTGATGCATATTCTAATTTGTTCTCAAGAAAAGGCATGAATGTCACTTTTTCCAAGGCTCTTAATCAATACCAGTATCATTTTTTAAAACTTTGCTAATATAGGCAGAAAAAGTAATTTCTTACTTCAGTATGCATTTCTCTGGTTTTAGTGAAAAGAAACACTGTGTTTTCTTGGACATGATTTTTCTACACCTACTGGCCTTCTGACCTTGGGCAAGTTGCTACACCTCACTTTGCTCAGTTCCCTTATCTGCAGAATGAGAATGGTCATCTTGCCTGTTCCCAGGTTGTCATGAAGCTTGAGGGAGGCACTGGGGGTTAGTACACTTGGTAAGGGCTAGCTGTCTTTGCTGCTGCTGCTCCAATGAGTACTGCCACCAGGGTTGTTTCTGGATTTCCACTTCTTTATTGAATTCTTGTCAGGAAGACACCAAGCTTATGAAAGAAAATTGTTAGGCAGTTCTGTAGGAGGAGGTTTCAATCTAGTTGTGATTGTAGCTAAGCAGTAGTTCTCGACTGAAGGCGATTTGTCCCCCAGGGGATATTGGGTATTATTGGGTGTCACCACACGGCGGAGGGCAGTGCTTCTGACGTCTAGTGCATAGAGGGCAAAAATAACACTAAACATGCTACAGTGCGCAGGGCACAGGAATATTCTGGTCCCAAATGTCAATAGTTCTAGTCTTTCCATACCATCTCATTAGTTCATATAGTTCATTGCTTTTCATACTTCAAGACATTATTTGTGCCTTTTATCTTACAGATTAAAAAAATTAATCCCTATATTTCCAAATTCAAATTAGGAGATTTCTCTAAGGGCTTTTAAGACTGAAAAGTAAATTTATATTTACTTTTATATTTAAGTCATTTATATACATGGATTGTCAGGGTGGCTGGTAGGACATATATCCTGGCCTCTTCCACCTCAAACTCAAAGAAATGACTAAGAAAATTATATCTGTCTCTATATCTGTCTTTATTTCTCTACCTATCTCTGTCTCCCTCTCCATCTCAATCTCTCTCCTTGTCTCTCCGTCTGTCTCTATTTCTCTGTCTCTATCTCTGTCTCTATCTCCATCTTTCTGTATCTCTATCTCCATCTATAGCCGTGTGTGTGTCTCACATATCCACATCTCCTCTGTGTATCTCTTGGAAAAGAAGAAGGGGTTATCACTATGGACCAGAAATTCTGAGTCTCATTGAAAGGCTGTGTCTGTCAGAAGAGGGTAAGTTTTACTGTGGTAAAAAACAATCCACAAATCTAAGTGATTTATTTGCTTATTTATTTAATCCTCACCTGAGGACATGCTTATTGATTTTAGAGAAAGGGGAAGGGAGAGAGAAAGAAGGGGAGAGAAACATCAGTTGCCCCCTATCAGTGCCCTGACCAGGGAATGAACCCACAACCTAGGCACGTGCCCTTACTGTGAATCGAACCTGTAACCTTTCCATTTATAGGATGATGTTCCAACCAGCTGAGCCACAGAGGCCAGGACATCTGAGCAATTTAAAAGTGTGCAGTTTATTTCTCACTCAGCCCGCATGTTCATTTTGGGCTGTCAGGGTGGGTAGTAACCCAGGGACCATCTCAAATGTTGCCATTGCCACGTAGAGGGGAAAAGAGAGCTCCAGAGGGTTTCAATCAGCAGTTAAATGATCCCTCCTGGAAGCGACAAGCATCTAACATCACTTCTACTCACAGCTCATTGCTCAGAACAGTTGACATGGCCCCTCTTCCGCCATTGCAGCCAGGAGGTGCAATGCTGTCAGTGGCCTGAAGAGGGGACAATTGGAAATAGTTGTCTTATAGCTGTACCAACTCCCACAAAGGCCCAGGTACAGGGGATCTGATGGAAGGAAAAAGCTGCAGCTGGAAGTGAGCAGAGCAAAGAACCATGGAAGGTGGGAGCTGCTCCTGGGGATATGGGGGCAGGAGCGACCCTGCGCAAAACTAATTTTTTAGATTGCCGTGATAAGAATAGCCTGGGGGAATTGATACCCACTCACATCCGAGACACAGAAGAAGTAGAAGTGCTATAGTTTAAAATTTAGATATTTTTGATGTTTAAAAAACAATGTGCTGTGGAAATTACATGAAGTCTTCCTTATAAAGTCCTGTGTTCAAAGCTACGGTGCCTAGCGCAGCACCTGTTACATATTGTGTGCTCAGGAAATACCCACTGAATTGAGTGATAGCTCTAACTTTCCATAGGAAGAAGCAAACACTGGTTTTTAAATTATCATCATCTTCATCACCATCATCATCATCCTATTATCCTATCTCATGGTTAAGGTTGGCTTTGGAAACAAGTTAGTGTTCTGACCCCTTGCGAGGTCGCTTGAAGGAAGTTTACCTGCCCAGCAAGCGGCCAAGACCCAAATAAAAGGCCTGAGAATTTAGACCCTGACTTCCTTATTTTTTAGCAGAGTCCTCATTTTTCTTTGCAACTTTCTTGACCCACCCCCGACGTCTGCCCTTCTCACCCTCTCCACTTTGTGAAAAGATGTCCTTGGTCCTCCAGACCCAGCTTTCCTGTTGGTGGCTTCTGTCTGCATTGGGTCTCTGGAGATGTTGGAAGTGCAGAGTGGGCTCTGGAGCCAGGCTTGCCTGGATCAAAATCTGCCATGTACTCTATGACTTTGGGGAAGCCTCATTTGCAAAATTTGAATAATGCTGGTCCCTACATCCTAAGGTGAGCATTAAGTGAGGCAATGCTTAGAATGTTCTCTGGAGGGTGCCTGGCAGTGTGTGAGTACCTGATCCACGGTCCGAGTGATCTCCCTTGCCATCAGCACCACCCCCTCCAGTCTCCACCCACATCCAGCTTCAGGACTTCTCCCAGGAGGAGTCTCCATGTCTCTGCCTCCCAGCTTTGCCAACCGGGATGGTGGTCTCTTTGTCATTAGTTTGTTTCATTTTAAGCCAGTCCCCCAACACTACAGAGTCCCAGGATATCCTTTTTAGGGCTGGCTCGGTCTCAGGTTATTTCTAGCCTGTAACCCACATAGCTTCAGAAAGCATTTGCTAGCTCTGTCCCCTTCTGGTTTGCTTCTCTGTGAAACAGGAAAAATACTTTTTTCTTCCCAATTCCCAGGGATTTGGGGGTTTTCTCTTCCTTGATTTGATATTTTATGCCATCTCATCAGCTTGTGTGTGTCCTTAAAGTCACCCTCAGTCCTTGCTGGGGAAAGATAAAGGTATAAATAAATACAGAAACACATAAATAAAATAAAGGATAGTTATGAAAGCAATGAAAGAAATTCAAAACAGCATACATATACAAGATATTTTTAGCCAGTAGGTGTTATCACCTACCAGTGACAGTTGTTGGAAAATCCACCTTTTCATTACGTCTGTTGACCTTAGAAATGTTCAGATTGTAGACTGTGTGATATCTCCAGAAAACAGGATATAAGAAAAATTGGAGGAGGTAAACTTGCTTTGATCCTTTAAAGATAGAAGTTCTGAAATAGTTAAATAGCAAAGCTAAGAATATACTTTTTAAAAGATTTTATTTACTTATGTTTAAAGAGAGCTGAAGGGAGGGAGAAAGAGAGGGAGAAAAACATTGATGTGACGGAGAGACATAGATTGGTTGCCTCTCCTACATGCTCTGACCCAGCACCAAACCCTCAACCTAGGCATGTGTCCTGACTGGGAATTGAACCCGTGACCTTTTGCTTTGCTGGACACCCAACCAACTGAGCCACACTGGTCAGGGCTAAGAATATACTTGCAGCACATGTGGCCACAAGTTGTTAAATGGAAGAACTAACATAGAGATCACACTAAATTTCTCAACCTCAGGAAGTAGTCACTGCAAAGGTCACACACAAAAATGATTACAAAGGGAGTTTAAGTCACCTATGAATAGCAATCATGATAGTGTGTGTGATCCTGGTCAGACTGCAGATGGGAGGCAACCTATCAATGTTTTTTTCTCACATTTCTGTTTCTCCCTCCCTCTCCATCTAAAATCAATAAACATATCCTCAGGTGAGGATTTTTTTTAAAAAAATGAGGATAAGAAATTTTTAATTTCAGCTCCCTCCCGCAAGATGGAAGCAGCTGAAGGAGAAGAGTTACTGCCGCCGCGCCTCCCTGAGCTGTTCGACACCTGCCAGCGGCTTCTGGATGAGGTAGAAGTGGCGGCGGAACCCACCGGTTCCCGGGCAGTGCAAGAGAAGGTGTTGAAAGGACTACACCTCCTGAAGCAGTCTGCCGAGATGTTAGTGCAGCTCGACTCGTTCAGCCATAATGAAGATTTGGAAGAGATTGCTTCCTCTGACCTGAAGTACCTGATGGTGCCAGCACTTCAAGGAGCACTCGCTCTGAAACGGGTCAACCCCAGCAAGCGGCTGGATGATTTGCAGTGGGCTCGAGAACACTTTTTAATCTACTTAACTCAGTGCCAACACTATCATGTGGCAGAGTTTGAGTTACCTAAAACCAAGAACAACTCGGCTGAAAGTAGCATGGCTGGTTCTTCCATGGCACATCCTAACCTCGTGGCTATGGCATCTCAAAGACAGGCTAAAATAGAGAGATACAAGCAGAAGAAGGAGATGGAGCACAGGTTGTCTGCCATGAAAGCTGCGGTGGAGAGCGGGGAAGCAGACGATGAGCATGTTCGTGAGTATTACCTCCTGCACCTGCGGAGGTGGATCGGCATCAGCTTAGAAGAGATCGACAGCATTGACCAGGAGATCAAGATCCTGAGGGAAAAAGATGCCTCCAAAGAAGCATCGGCTCCTGGCTCAACTCCTCGGCCCAGGCCTCCAATGAAACCCTTTATTCTCACTCGGAATGCCGCCCAAGCCAAAGTATTTGGAGCTGGTTATCCAAGTCTGGCATCTATGACAGTGAATGACTGGTATGATCAGCGTCGGAAGGTGGGAGCTTTACCAGATCAGGGAATACCCAAGAAAACGTCAGAGGTCAGAAGAGGAGCTCAGCAACACGAAGAGCAAGAACAAAAGGAGGAAGAGGATGATGAGGGAGCACTCCAGAGAGCTCGGGAGTGGGATGACTGGAAGGATACCCATCCCAGGGGCTATGGCAACCGACAGAACATGGGTTAGTCTTCCCACAACAAGACGGACGACAGGGGACGCACCTCTTCCCCTTGAAGAACAGCTGTGCTGTCTTCCCAGTACCTGGGTTCTGGCTTTAGCTCTGTACCACGAAGGCAAGGACGCTTAATCTTGCTTTGCATTCAAATAAAGTGGCAAGCAATTAAGTGTGTATTTGTAGCCTAGATGATGAACCAGTGGTTCTTGTTTTGGCATTGTCCTATCATGTATTTCAGTTTCTTCACTGGAAAGAAGAGTACTGAGAAGTGGGCTGTATACAGTTAATGGCTGTGTGAATTCTCCTTCAAAAAAAAAAAAAGTCCTTTGTACTACAGGAGCCTGTGCAGGAAGAAAAAAAAGAAAAAGTTTTAATTTCAGACCATCCTATGCGGTGACTTTGGTCTCTGAGTTTGTAAGGCCTCCACATGGACCTCCCCTGAGCTCATCAGGTTTAGTGTGTGGTACTTTCTCTTGTCCA
Source organism: Phyllostomus discolor (assembly GCF_004126475.2). Classification (NCBI taxonomy): domain Eukaryota; kingdom Metazoa; phylum Chordata; class Mammalia; order Chiroptera; family Phyllostomidae; genus Phyllostomus; species Phyllostomus discolor. Next base: position 79,536,465 of record NC_040911.2, on the reverse strand, counting down.
CACCGTGTTTGATTGCAGATCCCTTTGAGAATCTGACTGAAGGACTGAAAGCTTTTCTCCAAAAAGGGGGGGGCCTTAAATGTGGTGTGTGGTTTCAGGGGACCCTCTCCTCCAAATCCTAGACCTAGAATTTAACATTTAAAGGAATAAAGCAAGAATGACAGGAAGAGGTAGTTGCTCTTTGGGGGTTGGCACCGTGCCTTCCCTCCTTTGATCAAAAGAGGGAGCTGCCTGCTCCTACAGCTGGATCAATGAAATTCTTGCCAAACAATATAGAGAAAAAAAGAATCTAGCGTCTCTTGCTGGTGGAAATTGCACTCTTTCATGGGATCGCAAGGGAAATATTCCAGGAACCCACATGTGGGAGGTTGTGACATGGTAAGGTTTATTAGGGGCAGAAATAGAAGGCTGCCCCCAGGTTCCCGACGTCTCGTCTCCACTTTTCCCGTTGTGGAAAAAGCCCCACTTTGTCTTCTTCAGGCCCAGAAATAGGGCCAATGTCCAGAGATTCTGTGCTGTGACAAAGTTTAGTCCATATTAAAGCTTATTAGTCCAGTTCCGGCTGTCCTCCGGCCAGCTGGCACTGCTGTATCCAGGGCCCAGGCTTGGCTTGGAGCCTGCTGATGTCCACATAGCTCCTGGCCATGCAGCTGTGAGGGCCACATGGTTGCTGTGGAGAGAAGACACGTGAACAAATGAGGCAAGAGCATGTGAGAGAGAGAGAGGGCGGGAAAGAGAAAGAGAGAGGGGGAGACATAGAGGGAGAGAGAGGGCGGGACAGAGAAAGAGAGAGGGGGAGAGAGAGCACTTCTTTGTTAGGCTGATTACATTATCTTCAGCTTGGGAAGGACCAGGTGCTTCTTCAAACTAACCAATCAACCTTTCACGCTTTCATGGGCTTTTGATGGGTCCACCCCCTAACCAATCTATTTCCTAGACCTTCCAGGGTTCTGTGTCCCACGTCCAATCTGATTCTTTCCCCAGGCTACACAGACAGCCCTTTATGGTCACCATCTTGGTTTCTGTGCATGTGCTTACCACCCCCTCTCCCCCGCACATTCCCCAGAAATCCCAATCTGAGACCAGAGGCCAGGCTGTTCCCTACCTGGGGAAGGGAAGGGTGTGAATCCCCTTGGTGGGGCAATGCCGTGATTCCCCTGAGTGTGTGAAGCTGTAGCTTCCTGATTAATAAGCAGGCATATGCTCTCTAGTCAATTATGTTTAATAATGTCTGACTCCCTTTGCTTCCTTCCTTTATTAATATTCAGCTACCTACACTAACACTTCCACTCAGTCTCCTGTGTGTTTGTACATGACCTTGCAGGCCAGTTTTGTTTGCTCAGTGTCTGCCACACTGTATACTCTTCCACTCTGTTAGAGTGGTTTGTGATTGTACAAGAACATTTCAGTGTGGCCTGACACAAGGTGTACCCCAAGAATTCCATCACAGAAGCTGCACTGGCTGAAGGTGACCATCTACTGTTTCTGTCACCAATCGTGCATCCCAGTGCCACTTTACATTTTGTGACTGGCGTAGAAAGATGTGCTGGTGTATCAGACAAGAACTGGCATTCGGAAGCAGGGGCTTGTTCAATTTTGCATGAGATGTTTCCTGTTGACCTGGAAAACGTGAAGCGTTTGAAAGCAGGGGTAGAAAACACAACCCCCGAGATTCTACATATTCAGACTCCTTGGCAGTTTGTTTACTGGAAAGCAGGCTGTGTGCTGGGGCGAAGTGAAGCTCTTGCCCTGCCCAGGAAATTTTGGTGGCGTCCTGGCAGCAGGAAGCCTGGCAACATTCCACAGTGATCAGCTAAGGGAAAAACAAAAATCCTAACCCCGGATGCCCTTTCTCCCTCCCAGGAGATAGTATTGCCTTGACTGAGGAAAGCCGTACCTTAATGCCCAACTCTTGGTCTCATAAACCACACGCAACAGTGTGACCGTGTTTCTATTTCTTACTCTCCTTTACCAGTCAGTTCTCCAGTCTCCCCTTTGTTCCCTCAAAATTAAGAAATTAGGCTTTTATACAAGTGGTACACGCTTCAATTTCTTAGAAAGGGTAAGAAGTAGATTGTATGGTGCCAACAACAAAACAAATGTAAATGCGTAAACTCTGCTGAGTTTGTGGTCAGACAGAAGTGGGCCCAAGCGTGGTGGGGCTGATGGCTGGGCCTAGTGACCTCTGTTTCCCTGTTGAATGGGCAGAAAGTACAGCCTTTGGGGCCTGATGGGCTTTATTACTTTTTACAGTGTCCACAGACATGTTAAAGAACTCTGAGCCTCACTTTTTTCCTCTGTTTTGTGGGGATAATAATACCTGCTCCATGGAACTGGATACACACCGGGTGTCACAAATGACAGTCCCCACCTCCACAATGTATAAGCATCAGGTGGGCTGATCCGTAATGTGTGGCTTTATGAATTGTGCCTTCTTCCTCCCTGTTGAAAAGTAGAACATTTGCTTGTCTCTTTTCTTTTATCACATATCAAATAGTTATGAAGCTTAAGAAGCACTTACCACTTTTCCATATTGCTGTGAGGAAGCAGATTATCTGCAATAAATGCCCTGTGTCCTGTTTCCACATTTCCCAGTCAGGCCCGTGGTTTTGATAAATGACTTCCTAAGTCCTGAAGGGAATAGGTTTACGCCTAAAAGAAACCAAACAATTGAATTTTGGTGAGTGTAGGACAGAGGCCCACAGCGTTGTCCCAGGAGTTGGAGAGGTTCCCGGCATCTGCTTCTGGCCCTAGACAAATTCGGCATCACCGTCTCACTGCAGAATGATGAGAGGGTTGGCTTTCCTGGCCATCTTGCCTGCCCGAGACATGCTGATCAGTCAAGATAGCAGTATTCCTTCTTTACACGCTGTATTTTTGTTTCCGTGAGTCCAGGGCATGTGAATGGAGCATCCTGGGGTGGGGAAGGTGCAGAGTAGAGGCAGTGATGGCTGCCAGCCCTCCGTCACCACCTTGTCTACTAAAGTGACATGTATTGTATCTTTCCACTGAAAAGACTGGCTTTTAGCACCTGAGAGTGAGCGGCCTTACAACCTTTGCCTGTAGTTTTCTACTTTAAGTTCTCATTGTGTTCATGAACACACTGGCTTAGAAATCAGATGGCGGACCACTGTGGGTCAGGACAGTGCTCACCGCTCCACCTGCAGCCCCGCAGAATTCTGTCTTTTCTCAGGCGGCCTTGGCCTGTGTCCCTTTCCTGTGCTGAGCCGCGGGCAGCTCTTGCCCACTTTCAATTGTGCTTGAATTTTGATTCAAAGTTGGTACAATGATCTCACTGTTATTTTTAACCCAGAAATATGGTATAAACTTGTAACTTCTGAAAATAGTATCCATCCCAGTTATTCAGAGCAGTTTCGTAAGTCACAGAATCCCATTTCTGGGGATGTTCCTGATTTGGCAAGTTGCAAACCCTAGAGTTAATTTAACATTGCTGAAAAAGAGGTGCTCCTAGATTTCCTTTTTGAGGACATAGCCCTTCTTTGCTAGACTTCAGGATTCGTGCTTCCTAGAATCCGTTGGTGATTTTAGGTAATGAGCTTATAGAGAATAACCCAAAGTATATCTTTGTTCTTTTTATAGACTTAGTGCAACTAGTCTTTGGGGGAGGTCCCCACTTTGGTATGTGTATGACAGTTATGATACTTGTGATAAAGACATGAGTCACCTTTTTCTTTAAAAAATAGCTAGAAGGGTGTGAAGTGAAATGTAAAAGTTCTGGGTCTCCATAATGCTTCTTCCTAGATGTAATCAGCGCAAATAACTTTTGTGTGTCTTTCTAGGGATTTTTCCAAACAATTGTAAACATATACACACACACAGCTATACATACACACATACTACACACAAATAGCACATATATCTATGTTTTTATTTTTCTATTTTAAAAAAGTTTTATTGATTTATTTTTAGAGAGGGGAAGGAAGGGAAAAAGAGAAGGAGAGAAACATCAATCTGTTGCCTCTCAAGTGCCCCCAACTAGGGACCCAGCCTGCAACCCATTCTCTGACTGAGAATCAAACCTGTGGTTTTTCAGTTCTCAGGACGACCCCCCACTTACTGAGCTACACCAGTCAGGACTCTATCTGTTTTCTAGAAATACAAATAGAACTTTACCATATATACCACTTGTTATCTTGCTCTTCACTTCATGCTATGCCAAGGCATCTTGCCGAGTTAGTACGTGTAGGCCTCATACTCTTAGTGTTTGCACAGTATTGCATGTCATCACTGAAATGTCATTTCCTTAGCATGGTGTCTGTTCATGAGTGTTTAGGTCAGTACCACTTTTTTACTCTCTCAGTCTTGTAGTGGCTCTCCTTGTACATATCTTATGCAGTGCATTTGGTGAGTGGATGTTCTCGTTAACTGAATTATATCTTCAGAACAGTATTGCTGTGTTTTAAATATTAGTTCATATTTATGGTTGAGTAACTAATGACTAAGTAACAAAAGACTTTCTTAAAAATGTGCAAGAAGTATTTATAGGTGATGGCAGTGTTACCGAATCCAGTTTAAGTTAGGTTAATCTTATTATTTGCTGAGAATTATTTCATGGTAAAATGTGTGTTTTAGAATGTCCAATTTATACACCATAAAGGAATTTAAGGGGGTGGCATTTTTAATGAGTTGCCATAGTGGCACATAAATCATTGGGGTGTACTTCCAGAGGTGGAACGAAGAATTTTTCCTAAGAGGAGGTGAGAAATGTCGGGGGTGGATTTTTCTTTCTAAAACTGTGTTCATAAGTGATTAAATGACGGCTTTAAAAAAAATCTCTAAAGAACTAGATGCCTGACTGAACAGTAGAAAGGATGTGGATGTACATGTTTGCACAAAATAGACTACCCATTTTAATTCCATGAAATGAAAAGCAATTATCTCTGTTTCTCTTTGTGGGCCCATCCATATGGGCAGGTGTCTGATGAGCAGTGTCCATGCAGGAAAAAGCTGTCTGTTTCACGTGAGGTGGGCTCTGGTGCCACAGCCCAGCTTACTCCTGAGGGGGCTCCCACTCTGCTACCGACACTGGCCCAGTGCGGTTGGCCTTAGCAGCTCCTGCTCCAGGACACATTTTCTTCTAACTACTGTTATCCTCCACCTTGTAACAATCACCTCCATCCTCCCACATCGGTGCGGAGAACTCGGGTATTTGTTCTTCACCAGCGGTTCTCAACCAGGGCACATTTGTCCCCAGGGGACTTCTGGCAATGTTTGGAGACATTTGGTTGTCACAGCTGTGGATGTGCTACTGGCACCGAGGAGGCAGAGGCAAGCATGTCACTAAACACCCCCACTGCACAGGACCGCTCCTCCTTTCCCATATGTTGATTTCTGGAGCGCTTTCTCTGGGCAGGTCCCTCCCTCTTCTCCAGGATTCTGCTTCACAAATTCCAGGCAACTCAAACTCCAGTCCCTGTCCCCTCAGTGAGGAGACAGCTGTCCTCTGCTTGGATTCCCCCTCCTTTCACTGTGGACCAGAAAGTCCCTCCAGACAGATGGCTGGGGCAATCATAGGCATCTTGCTGTTTCCCTTTTCTCAGGGATCAAAATCCTTATACTGCCTGGGTTCAGAATCTGAAAGCAGTTGTTTCATACACTTGTCTGGTTTTCTGGTTGGTCGCAGCAGAAGGGCAAGCCTGGCACCAGTGACTTCATCATTGCTAGAGGCTATTATTCACTTGGATTTTTTTTCTCTCAGTATTTTTCTGTAGCAAGTAAAAACATGAACCCTGTCCCCATTTTATAGATTAGATGTCACAGAGCTGCCAAGAGTGAGAAAGAGACTTGAAATCACAAGGCACGTCGGCAGGATGGCAGGGGCCGTGGATCACATGATCTGACCCTTGCCTCATTAAACTAAACCCACCTGCAGACAGAAGCATGCCAGTCTGCGCTACTGGGCTACTGGGACAGTGTGCGCTACTGGGACCTCTGGCAGAGACCAAAGGAAAAAAGAAAGAAGACAGAAAAATAACTGGTTAAAAAAATGAGGCAAAGGAAAGCTCTGCAGCCGTATATATTAGGAGAGAAACTCGGGATAGCTGTAATAACCCCAAGGGTCGCATCGGATATCACTCTATGTCGCCTAATAAGATATTGAACTAATAGCCACTAGTTACTACCCCCTACCACTGTGATGAGAGCCTTCCATGTATTATCTCATTTAATCTCCTTTTTCCACCTAGACAAGAAACTGTTATCCTTGTTTTACAAATCAAGAAACTAAAGCTCAGGGAGGAAAAGATATCTATCCAGAGAAACAGCTGACACGCTGCAGTGTGGAAATTCACCCCAGATCTGCACAATACATGTGCTCTTTCATGATGGTTTCCCCTCAGGCCTTGCCGCTTCCCAGCTCATTTGTGTTGACTTGCCTAATGTCTTGCACCTCGCTCCCCTCCTTCAGGGGTACCACTTACTTTCTCCGGACTTTAAAACCAGTACTGCTCACTGAAGGAGAACTGGAAAATACAGAACATTAGAAGGAAGAAAACTCATCTATACTCTTATCCCTTGTCTGTCATTTCCAGTCCCAAACTCAGCTTATGAACTGTAATGCTCACCTTTATGACTGCTTTGCCTTCTTTGCATACAGTAAGTTCTCAATGAATTTCAGGCACCGCAGGAACTACATAAAACATTTAAAACATCACGTAACTGCCTGAGAAGTCACACATTTGGGTGTATGCCTGAAGAACTACTGGATTTTAGTGGATACGCAATGAGGGCTTGATAGTCTTTCTAAGTGTATCAGGCGTGTGCCAAGTTATGTTTCACGGCCCTTTCAGCTCTGTGCGCCATCCTATACCCATAGGCACCCAGCAGATACCCTTTGATTGAATGAAAGACCTTCAGAGATGGAAAGTAAATTCAGTGCATTTATTCATCAAATATTCACTGAGCACCTACTATGTGCCAGGCACTGTGCTAGCTCCTGGGGTGCAGCATGAGTGAGATGCAGTCTCTGCCCTCTTGTAATTTACCATCCAGTGACAGAAAACCCTAGAAACCGGCCTCTGAAATGTTCCAATTAGAAGACATTCTCCCGCAGTGATATTTTTATGAGGCAAACTCAGACTTGTTTGTCACAAGGAGGCTTAAAAAGAGCAGTTGTGAGAGGCCAGGTGAAGTTCCTCCAATGAAGAAGAGGAAATGTTCCTGCGGCTGTTGTCAGAGCACAGCTTAGCCAGCCCCCCTGCTGTCTCACAGCAGGGAGGTTTCATCTCTGTCTCCTTTGCTCTCGTTTTCTTTTCATCTCTGGGTTTGATGTCTAAGCATTAGCCGGGGCCTTTGATTTTCAATGTTCTGGGGAAAGAGGCCAGGGACAACAGAGCCAGCCAGGCTGTACCTGAGAGCCTGACGTGCTGTTTTGCCAGATCCGGAGCTGACAGAGCTCACGGAGGATTTCGGGAGCCTGCTGGGAAGGCAGCTCACCTGCAGCTTCATAAAATAGAGTTTTCCAATTCTTTGAGATACACAGTTTGCTTGGGTATTGAACATTATGACAGCAATTTGTAGTCCTTTGAAAAATCTTTTACTATCTAGGTTTTTTCTTTTTTCTTTTATTTATTAATTTGAGAGAGAGAAAAACATCATCTTGTTTTTTTTGCTTATTTATTCATTCATTGGTTGATTCTTGTACATGCTCTGACCAGGAATCAAACCCATAACCTTGGTTTACCAAGAAGACACTCTAACCAACTGAACTACCCAGCCAGGGCTTTTACTATTTAAGTTTAATCAACTGAGAAAATGAAAAGTTATGGATCCATCAATCACAAATATATTAAATAAAGGGCTTTAAAATTATGTGGAAGTCTGTGACCAACATTTTTTTGACCTCTAAAATATAGTTTGGTAAACACTTTGTTGTAACATACTGGGTATTGAGGAATAGTGAGCTTAGTTATCTTTCAGGAATAATAACAAATTACCCCAAAACTAGTGGCTTAAAACAACAAGAACTCATGATCTTACAGTTTCTGGGGGGTCAGAAATCTAGGGATGGCTTAGCTGGGGCGTTCTGGGCTCAGGGTCTCTCATGAGGTTGCAGTCAAGTTGAAACCTTGACTAGAGCTAGTGGATCTGCTCACAAGAAGGTTCACTCACAGGACTCTTGGCTGGAGCCCTCTGTTCTCACATGGGTCTCTCCACAGGCCCACTCACTGGGTGTCCCCAAGACATGGCAGTGGACTCTCCTCAGAGTGAGTCATGAGACAGGTAACATTCACTCATCCCACAGGGATTAATGCCCATGTGTGTCCTCACTGAGGATACAGTGTGGGTACCAAGTGTCGTCTCATTGTTTTAATTTGCATGTCTTTGCCAATACAATGCATAAAATGTATCATTTTAACCACTCTAAAATACACAGTTCAATGGCATTAAGTACATTCACATTGTTGTAGCCATCACCATTACTCATCTCTAGAACTCTCTAGAATGTTTTTATCCTCCCAAACTGAAACTCTATACCCCTGAAAGACTAACTCGCCACTCCTCTCTTCCCTGGTAACCACCAGTCTACTTTCTGCCTCTATGGATAAAATGCAGTGTGTGTGTGTACACACACATACACACACACGTGCATATATACACATACATATACACATACACACACATAACATATTTATATGTATTGGCCATTCACATTTCTTTACCTATGAATTCTTTGAAAATGTCCTTAGCCTATTCTCCCTATTGGGACATTAGTATTTTTATCACTGAGTAGGAAGAGTACACAGGAAAACAGAGTGAACAGATCAAGGAGTTTTTAAAAATATTTTATTTATTTATTTTTAGAGAAAAGGGAAAGGAGGGAGAAAGAGAGAGAGAGAAATATCTGTGTGTGGGAGAAACATCAATTGGTTGCCTCTCCCATGTGCCCTGGACAGGAATTGAACCAGCAACCTTTTGGTTTGCAGGTCAGTGCTCAATCCACTGAACTACACCGGTCAGGTCAGATTTTTAGCTTTAAGCATTATTAAAATTATTAGTGGTTTTTTATGCCTAATCTTGATTCCTGAAAAATTTGCCACCTTTTGCCCCCTCCTGGCTGCTAAATCAGATTCTGTCTTTAGAAATGGACATGGCATTTATTTTCAGCCTTATTGAGGAATAAGTGACATAAAATATTGTAGATATTTAAAGTGCACAACCTGATGATGTGATATATATACATATAGTGAGATAATTACCAAGATCAAAATAAATAACACACCCACTACTCACATGGTTAATTTGTGTGTGCGGTAAGAATGGTTAAAGATGAAAAAGTGCCTCCAGCTTACAGTGCTTCTGCAACGATGAAACCAAAACTAGAAGAACAAAACTGATAAATGAACAACATCGATTTGATGTTATGCAGTGTATTGTTTTGGTGAAAGTAAATGGCAACTTACAACATGGATGTGACCCCGCAATGGCAATCAGTCAGTCAGTCAGTCAGTCACCCCCAAAACAAGGAGAGAGGAAGAAAAAGAATGGGCTTGATTGGCAGTTGTAAGTAAGGCACTTAGTTTCTGCCTCTTCTGAGGATCACCCAAGAGCCTACGTAACCTTGCTTCCTGCGTCTGATTTTAGAAAACAACAGAAAAAGAATATTCTCATCCCCTACCACCTGCCTCTGTGCCTCCGTGCCCCCATCTGTTTCAGTGGATGAGTTGTCTTTGCTTCTATGTGAGGCCGATCCCTCTACGTGTGTGCAGTCCCCTCTCTTCTCTCCTCCATCATGGACATCACACCTCCAATTATCTCCTCTCTCCTGACTTATTGATTTCTTCCTTTTGACAGGCTCATTCTTAGCAACATAAAACATGCTGTAATATCTCCATCTTAAAAAGAAAAAAGAAATCCTCCCTTGATTCTATATTGCTCTTCAGCTACTGCCCTATTTCTCTGTTGCTTTCATTTCTCTGTTCCATTTTGTAGCAAAGGGCTGTGAAAGATAAGGCCAAATCATTGATATGTACTCTTTCTCCATTAGTCCCTTCCCAATTTCTCTCCAACACATTCCAGCCTTTCTCTGCAACTCCCACCCACCCCTCCACTCACCCCCTCCACACTCACACACTCCACCACTGCTTCGTTTTGGACTTTGTCAAAGGACATGCTTGGCAGCCAGGGAGGCTGGTGAATGCTGCCCAATGGTGAGTGCATGGAAGGGGAAATCAGGTTTGGGGACAGATAGGGAGATGCAGAGGAGAAAAGGGCAACGCTTTCAGAGCTACTACTTGCAGCAGAATAGAGCAGGAAGTACATTACTTCCTCCTTGGTGTCAACCAGAACTGAAGAATTTCAAGAGAGCCACAGGCCCCTTTGAATAGTCAGCCTGGAGGAATAGGCCAGAATGCTTGCTTCCTATAGGCAGCTGGCCCCCAACCTTGACTTTAGAAGGTGAAGATTACTTTTTAGAAAATTTATCTCATGTAAAAGATTCAGTTCTTTATTGGTGATATTCATAAATCTTGCTATGATGTATTTCTATCCAGGAAGGTAATTTTCTTCTATGGCATTGGTCCATTTGTTTTTTATAAACAAGAACTTGAATTCTATTGCATGAAAATGGTAGAAATACTCATTGTCAGCACACACACACACACACACACACACACACACACACAGATATTTTGCTTTATAACTTGCACCTAAAATACTGGTACATGTAGGTGCATTAGTTGTCATGAGGTTGCATTTTTAAGGGAAAAATGTATCCATGGAATAAATTTGTGGTGAAATCTTCAATATTCTACAATATGGATTGAAGTTTGAACCTAACCAATTTTACATGAAGGTCCTAAAGTTTATATTACCTTTCCAAATCCCGATGTTCAGATTGCATTGTTCAAATTAAAGGTGTGGATCAACTACCTAGGCCATATACACACCTTGGCCTTTACGGCCGTCAGGAGCCCTAGCTTCCTTTTAGAAACCACTGGATGGCTTAGTGTGTTGCAAATGGGCATTAAGGCCCTCTTCCCTTGTTGGATCATTAAGGATGATTTCAATAGAGCTGCAGAAATTACACTCAGAGAGGCATGTGAAGTGAAAGGATTTATTATGCTCGCAGATCCTAGGCACATGGGAGGAACACCCAGGGAGCAGACCCAACCAGGCAGGGGGCTGAGCAGAGAGGGCAGTGCCTGTGGGCAGGTGCCTCTCTTGGGGTCAGATGCAATCACCACACAAGCAAAGGCATGAGGAGATTCTTTTGGTGTATTTGAATGTCACTCAGTCACAGGGCAGGATGAGAAGAGAAACAAGCTATTGCAGGGACCAGCCTATGATGCTAGTGCACCTGGTCCCCTGGCAGGGGCTTGCAGCCTGTTGATGGGGATGCTGAGGCATCAGGAAGATAGGAAGTTTTCAAAATTGACAGTACACTTAGCTAAACCATGTGTCTTCCAAAATATTTTATGCGATCTCTCCTGTTATACCCAAAGAGAGGGGTGTATTCTTTTTAAAACAAATTAGCACTTTGAGCCTGAAAGAATATTCAGGTGGTGTCAGCTTTTCTTGGCTCCTGTTAATATAAATGTATGGAACATCACTGACTGATGAGTGTCACCTGTCAGCTGCCCTGTCTTGCCTGGAAAAGCAGAGTGTATGTACGATCATGGCAACCTGCCTTTGATGTTAGGTGAACAGCTGCAGACATGGGCCATTTTCTATAGTCGCATCTTTAACTGTGCATGGGACCCAGCCTGAGGACGTGAACAGAATAAAGCAGGTCAATACCATCAGTAGCTATTATCGAACACCCACCGGTGTGGCTGCGGGCCCCCAGCCGACGTGTCTAGAGCTGGCTATTGGATTCCGCATTACAGCCTCTGCTGGGCTGGCTCGCTTGGCAGCCCACAGTGTCAATGAAAAATACATGAGCCTGACTAGGGAGCATTTTCCCTTTCTCTCATTCTCCTTAAGGAAAGAAAGTGATTGCTGTGGAGGTTATTTCTGATGTTAATAGGAACATGATGGCATGGCTCTGCCGGCCAAAGGAGGACAGCCTGGATTAATATAGTGAGAGGCGATTTAAAATAAGTAACAGTAATGGGAGGTGCTGTGCTGTTACATGTCTCTAACACTCCTAATTTTCCAGAGCGCCGTTGTTTTCATGGCCTTAGCTGCTTGCTGTGAGAGACTGGTTATTATGCATCTAACTATGTGGGAAGCACCATTTGCATTTTCTGGACCACTGGGGGTTGTGGTGTGAGCACCAACGGAAGGAGCCCTGAGCCTGGCGGAAGGATGCGGCTGCCCACAGAGGCCAGCTGGCGCCAAGCTTTTCTTTACCATCAGTGGATATGAACTTGGCTGCAGGTTATATTTCTGTGCCGCTTAGGTTTTGCTTTTGCTTTAACCTTCGTTGGTCTGGGATCAAGCCATTTAGTATGTTTAGATGATAAAAAATGTAATTAAACTCCTTTAGATGGTAACAAAATATAATGTCTAAGCTCCTGCAGGAGAAAAATCATCTAGTTTTATAAACTTTCTGTAACCACACTCCTCCTTTTCCTGTATTAAAATAACTATATGCTATGTTTTTGGTAATATGAAGTTTCACAGGAACATAATTATGGTTTTAGAGCAGAACTAATTTATTTGGACATTTAAAAATTTTTATTTATTTATTTTTAGAGACAGGGGAAGGGAGGTAGAAAGAGAGAGAGAGAAACATCAATGTGTGGTTGCTTCTCATTCACCCCATGCTGGGAGCCTGGCCTGCAACCCAGGCGTGTGTCCTCACTGAGAATTAAATCGGGGACCCTTTGGTTCACAGGCCTGTGCTCAATCCACTGAGCCACACCAGCCGGGGCTGGACAGTCAGTTTTTTCAAAGGATTTTTGCCTTCCTGATACATGTATAGAATTCTGCATTTTCATTGAGGCAGAGTTTGTATAAGGCTTTCCCAAGAGGTGTCATCAGCAGTGCCTTGCCACCTTCAAGATCTTGAATTCTGAAGGCCCCTTTCCTACCCCAGCCAGAGGGTCAGTCTAGCACAGAGGCTGAGAACATGACTGGTACCAGACTTCCCTGGGTTTGAATCTGAGCTTCACCACTTATTAGCTTGTGGCCTTGAGCAAGTCAGTCAATCTCTCTGTGCCTCAGTTTCCTCATCTGTAAAATGGGCTGCCTCATAAGGCAGCTGGAAGAGTTAAATGATTTATGTTAAAGCCTGTGGACAATGCTTGGCACCTGGTAGGTTTCACATAAATGTTGTGATCTGTTGTGAGTCTGTCATTCCACCTCCCCCATCACCCTATTCCTCACCTACATCATGACCTTCCACCCCCTAGCCCTTTCCTTCTCCCACACACCTCTCCCTCTCTTCATTTGCCTCTAATACCTTCATCAGCCCCCTGATTTGCTTCCTGCATGACCGTGTTGGTTCAGGTCCTATTAGGGAACAGATAACACAGTCCAACCAGGTAGTTTAAGGAAAGCTGAATGAAGAGAATATGAACAAATGTGAGCAGCTGGGAGGAAACCACAAGCGGAGGCACAGTACTGGGCCTAGAAACCCCACAGGAGCGCGCTCACAGGAGCGGTGTGGAGTGGGCTGCCTGACTGGAGCCGTGAGCTCGTCAGGGGTTGCGGCCACCATATGGCAACTTCCCAGGAAGGGAGCCAGGGAAGTGAATAGTCCAACCGTACCTCATTCTCTCCTTGCATCTCCTGCCACGTCTCTTTGTGGTTCCCAGCTCCAAGAGAGAGGGCCCAGGCACCTGTCCATATAGGCCTTCCTGTCTCTGCCCTCATACCCACTGTTCTGGTCTCCACCCCTGCCACTCAGTCAGTCTGACTAATAATGGATTCAGCATATTTAATACTGGTTGACTATATCTCATGTTGCACATAACTAAGTCACTCTCTGACACCCTCCCCTCACAGACAGATTTCCTTGCTGTCATATTCTCTGGGGGTACCCTATATGTGCCTTATTAGAATTTACCTAAGTAGTTATTCCTTGTTTTACCTTCTCTTCTAAATTTTGGAGAGGAAGCAGTCCCACAAATAAGCCCCCAGACCCCAACATAAGGGACCATATCTGTGATGTCACAGCCTCCTGACCTTAGAACAGTGTATGGTACATAATAGATCCTTCAGAAATATCTGTTGACTGAATAAACATACTGGTCACAATGCCGTTTGACGTGCCATAACCTCAGGAGGCCAGCAGAGTGGGGGTTCCAGGTGCCATGGAAGGACTCACGGAGTTCCTTTCTGGGCCCCTCACGTCATTCCTTACTGCTGGGAGGAGTCGCTTCTGTAGGGCTCCACTCTCCCGTCATCAGAGCGGCCGCCCTTCCCCCTCCCATGGGGGCAGGAGCAAACTCCCTTTCCCTTCAGTCGCCATGGGGAATATAATATTTCCCCATGGGGAGTTATCTTTCTGAAATGATTCTATTTCTCCTTTCTCTTTCACAGATGGTGCCAAGCAAAATATATTTAATTGTTACTTGGACCATTTTGAACCTATTCGATAGTTTTGAAAATGTGTAGTAGGCATTGTCAGATCTTATATTTAAAAATTGGCAGCATTTTATATTATTCACTATTGTGATAGTCTAATCATATTTTATTATGAATAAATGACTTCAGGGAGTTCTTTCTAAAGGTCACAAATGATGTTTAATATCCTCAAAAAGGATTTTACTTTTTAGAAACAGGACGTAGCAACACGGCCTGGAAGCCTTAATTTATCTAAGCCCTACCATTGCTCAATCATCTTTTCATGTGCCATTTTTCTGAGGTTTAATATTTTGAAAAATGTGTTCTAGAAAGGAAATTAAACTTGGGGTTTGAGATAACAGGGCTCTTATGAAGCTTATATACTGAAGATATTAGAAAAAGATCCTGACCAAAAAACAAAACAAAATAAAATAAAAAACATTAACTCCAAATGTTTTTTGAACAACCCTGAACAACAAAAAGCAATTAATTTGATTAATTTGGAGGGACTAAGTAGGATCGTCTAAAGTGAAAACATGAAAAATCGGACAGATGGACTTCATAAACTTGGGAAATATAAACTCCAGATTTATGTTGTAATAACAGGTTTTCACTGATACATCTGTTGCAAACTAATTGCCTCTTTTCTGCTTGATAACTAAAGTTTAAGTTTGGGAGGTTTGTAATAGAAGCAATTAAAAGGTTGACATTGTCATATTTTTCATTAATTTACCAGTGAGTGGTTGGATTTATATGGATGATTTGATTTATTTTGAAGATAATTATAATTATAAGTGTGTTTTACTAGACAGCTTGTCCTTTGTAATATAATTTGCCTTTAACTGCGGTATAATTCCTTCTGCCCTTCTGGTTTACGGCCTGTTCTTTAGGAAAGATAAAACAAGCACAGGCAATATCTATGAAGATAATATTTTTAAGGTAGATGAGAATAGAATGGTTTGGGGGCTCTTGGTCTTGGGTGACAGAAGATCAGGCCCGGGCCAGGTGTGATACAGGACACCATCAGTAGAGCTAGGAACAGGCGAAAGCAGAAATGGGCCGTTAATTCTCAGATAATTTACAGAGTATCTGTAAAAGCTGAACATTTGTATGCCCTGTAACCCAGCAGTTCCACTCCCAGGTACCCACCTAAGAGAAATGCATCCATATTTTCACGGAAAGACACGCACTGAAATAGTCATAGCAGCATCAATTATAACAGCCATAACTAGGAACTACCCAAATGCCCATAACTAGTAGAATGGACAAATAAATGAGTGTGTGTCATGCAGTGGAATTCTGTATATTGTTGAACGTGAGCAAACTGCTCCTTACACAACAAAGTGGAAGAGTCTCACAAGGCTGCGTGAAAGAAGCCAGACACCACAGAGTGGAATTACACCACCTACTGTGTAATTCCCATTGTATTCAGTATGAAACAACAAAGCAGCCTAGGTGCTAGAAGTCAAAATAATAATAACCCTCAGAGGGGTAGTGGTGGTAACTTCAGGAGGGCACTGGAAGGGCGCCTAGGACACCCTTCTGGTGCTGTTGATCTGGGTGCTGGTTATACTGAGTATGTTTAGTTTGTGAAAATTAATAGACCTATGATTTAGGCACTGTCATATGTGTATATTATAATTTTTTAAAGTTTAAAATGTATTGATTTGGAAACAGGACATTGTTATCATTTTCAAGCTGACTCATTAGAAAAGGCAGAAGTTTGCAGTGACACTTTGACCAAAGGTTAAAGGGCACACAGGGCTGCATCTTCTTTAAGCAGACCATATTACCCACCAGAAGAGACAACTGAGACACTTCAACTTAGCTGTGATCTTTTTGTGAAGATCCATGGGAGCTCATCCGAATCCCCATTTCTCTTAGGGGTCAGCTCTGGTTTCCCGGTTCAGTGAAATCTTTACGGTGCTCTGACCTCTGTTCTCCACAAGCTCTGACTGCAGCTACTGTGAAAACCAAAACCAGAATGTGCTCTTGCAGTTAACAGTACTGTAGGGGCTTTATTCCTTTTGATTCTTTCTTGACTGCAAGTTTATCGAGACGAACAGCCCCACCTCTTATTTCTCTATCCAGGGTCAGGCAGTGGGTGGACATTTAATAAATACTTGACAAATGACTATTGCCCTTGAAGAAACAGGAATGAACAGAGGCTCTGCCTGAGGCAGAACAAGCGTTTGCTTTTAAGTGGCAATCATGTGGCTGCCTATGAGTCGTCTCAGTTTGATTTCTCTGATTCCTTTGATCTCTCTCCACCTCTCTCTAAAATTTTCTTGTTGATGTGTTTATTGTGGAAGCATGGGAAATATGAAAAGGCACAAAGAAGTAGAAAATAAATACCCATGATCCTTCCACTTAGAGAAACTTTTAATATTTTCCTATATTTTCTTTTATTTTTCCTATAATGCCATTGCTTTCCCTGTCCTCCTTTCCCCATCCCCTCTTGCTTTGATTTCTTCAGAATAATGGAAGCAAGTCTAGGAAAGAAACTTCTCCAAAGTTTTAAAGACTTTTGGGTAGAATAGAAGTCTTATGTGTCACTACCTCGGTTTTCTGTACTCTCCAGATGTAAAGATATAACTTAGATTAAGAGCTGGGCTTTCTTGTTTTTATATTTTTTTTATTTGTTGATTGACTTGAGAGAGAGAGAGAGAGAGAGAGAAACATTGATTTGTTGTTCCACTTATTTATGTATTCATTGGTTAATTCTTGTATGTGCCAGACTGGTGATCAAACCCACAACCTTGGCATATCATGACGACACTCTAACCAGCTGAGCTACCCAGCCAGGGCAACAGCTGGGCTTTCATGCCTTGCTATAGAATAGTATAACTAATATGTATCTCAGTCTTCTTTTATCCACTGCTTGAATTTTTTAGATTAGCTTGACTGGTATATACATTATATTCCAAATCACTAAAAAAGACTTACACTTCTTCCAGGACAGAATCAAGAGCTGCTCTAAGATAGAACCATTCTACTGACTACTATTATTGTCCTCAGTCTCACCTTGAAAGCAGGATGAGATCCTTCAGGTCTCTTAGACATGACCATGTTTTAGGCCTTAAAATCCCCTTAATCCCAGTTCTTTTCATAAGGATTTTAATAGAAAATTTGCTTTTCTGGGCAGAGATTTCTGGGTGGTTGTCCAGTGCTGTGCTGTTCTTGAAGTTTCTGGAACCATACAGTGGTCACCTTCTGTAGACCAGGGCTGTGCGGCTACACACACACGTGCCTGTCTTCCTTGTCACGACCTGGGGCTCCAGCCCTGTCGTGCTCCTGGGTGCACACACCATACAGTATTTGTACTCTTGCTTTCCTCCCAAAATAGTCTTAAAATAGACTCCTGTGCTTCTGTCCTTGACATTTTTCAGTTTTTTCCCCAGAGTACCGTGAGCTTTGTCCCTAGTTTTTCTTTAGACTCCTGAAATATTTAAATGATATTTACTTAAGTGAGATTGTTCATTGGTAAGAAGAAAACCAGACAGACTATTTCTCTTGACCTTTAAAGTACCTTAATGGGTGCATCGTTCTGCTTGTTTGCCTCCGCTCTGGTTGGGAGCCATGTGACCTTTGCATTATCTCTAGGACTCTGCTTAACCATGTTGCTACAGATGATTGTCTACCTTGAACAGAGTCCATTTAGAGGGAGTACCTTTCTCTGTGTGTGTGTGTGTGACAGAGAGAGAGGAAGAGAGAATATGAATATGAGTGTGAATGTGAATATGAGCATGGTTGTCCAGAAAAGAGAAAAGATATATAGTTTGGATTCGCATCTTCATGCTTTCTGTTTCATCTAGCACTTGGCCTGTGTTCCGTCACCTGAAGTGACCCTATGCTCCTGTCTTCTGGGGCCACATTCACCTAAGATGCACCTGCTGTTTTTGGCACTGAGGAGACAAAACTTCATGTGTGTTTACATTTGGTTCCCTTCAATGCTCTGACCCTTAGAATACAGAATCTGCCTAAGGGTGAGTTTATAGATGTGGTGTTTATGTCATCATTATCAGGAAGGCAGTGCTCAGTCTGGGGAGAGCTGCCGTTCATGTCTGAGGTTCCTCCTGGAGGCCGGGAACAGAGCTGCCTGCCAGTAAGGTCTATGGTGGAGCTTTTCAGCCTCCAGTTGAATAGTTCTCTTATCCCCTGAGTCTTTTTCTTCAAATACAGCTTTCCAAAGTTAAAAAAAAATTGTTACAGAAATTAATAGTGTGTGACCTTTATACAGAGGAAGAGCTAGGAAAGGGGTTGTTTCTATAATAATACAGGAAAATGAACATTGTAAACTCATCCAGCTGGGTTGCATTCTAATTGGACTAATTCTTTTAGTAAAATACGGTAGCTCTACTTTTTTTAAGTAAAAGTAATGTAGAGTCTGTGAAATCTATGGAAATCTCCAAGAAAAACTTGTGGAGTGTAGATGGATGAGAAGAGTAACAACAATGAAACAGCAGTTAGCATTTCTCAAGCACTCTGTAGTCTTAATACACCTGCATTGCTTCATTCCATCCTCCTCCAGTTCTGTGGGTTGATGGTAAAAACACCTAGTTAGTGTTTAACCCTGCCATCTGGAACTTACTGGAAAATCAATTCCCTTCAAATGGAACACCTGCTACCTCCTGCAGGACACAGGTGGTATTCTGCAGACACAGTTTGGAGAGCGAGAGAGGTTTAGTCATCTTGCAGCCCCCAAGGGCCTGAGCCAGGACCAGACACAGTTGGTCCCTCAACCCATCACCAGCCTTCCAGAATCTTCCTGCTAATTGCATTGATGGTGACTTGGAATTGTCCCTCAACATTGAAAGCTAGAGCAGTACATTAATTCAGTCTGTTTCATTCACTCAAACCAGTTGCCTCAGTGCCGTGGCAGGCTCTGGTGTCCCATTGTAGGTAGGACAGAGCTCTTGCCTCTCGGAAGCCACAGATGGGTAAGAAAACAGCCACACACAATCTTTCAGCAGGATGGAAATGTTGCTGAAGACCATATACTGAGTGCAAGTGCTGCAGGACCTGGGGTAGGCCACAGACAGCCAGCTCTACCTGGGCAAGTGAAGAGGCCTCACAGAGAAGGGGCCCCAAGGAGCAGTGGAGTCTCCAGGTGGAGAATGCCAGGGAGGAGAGAGTCAAGAACGTGTTTGGCAGTGTGCAAATGACATGGCTGTTAGCAGGGTAGCTGGGGAAGGAGCACAGATGGTGTTTTAAAGTCAGCTCTGAGTCACTCTGTGAAATTACAGAAATTCAAGGAGAAGGATCTGGAAACCATCCAGCAAGCTATTTGACCTTCTAGTCTGTCAGTAACCATTTCCTGGCTAGCTCATAAATGGAAGTTCTCTGTAAAACTGTGTCACACAGGAAAAGTTGCAGAATAATTTCAAGGAAAGAAGAATGGTTCTGATGCCTTAGCCTGTGAACCAGAGGGCTTACTTTCTCACCCTCTTAAAGGGTTCTTTACCAGCGAGTTGCCCTGCTGCCCAGCTTTCACAAAGGCCCCTGTGCTACGGATTCTTGATTCCTGCCCCATTTCCTCAGATCACTGAATGAAGGCTAAAAATAACTTCCAGTGTAGGGCCAGAAGACACTCAGCTTCTGATGTGCTGGTGCTTGAGATGGAAACTCTATTTTCTGTCTAATTTTTTTCTTGTTGCCTTGACAACTGTTTTTTTTAACTTTTGATTTTTTGTCAATAACATGAGCTGCTTCCTTTTGATTTAGCTCAGAAGTGTATACAGATCTATATCTTACTCAGAGAGTCTCTGGTGTGTTTATGTTTATAGGGTTTTTTTTTATTTTTTAGACCATGCTGTTGAACAAGGACAGATAACTGCATATGACCGTTAGCCAACCTCATCCACCAAACAAAGACAAATGATAATGATTTTTTTTATCCGATGTCAAATACTGCAAGAATGATTCAGAGTCACTTTTTTTTAATTGTTTTATTTGGGGAAAATGCTGTCACAAAGGGCAGCTGTAAAATACAGTGACCTCTGTAACAATGACTTATTTTTTCTGAAAGTGAAAGAGTGGGTGGGATCTAAGGAATGAGTGCAGTCGATAAACAATAGAGGAGCATCTGCAAGTCGCTCTATTTTCAAAAAATAGAGCGACAAAACACAAAGCTAAAATTTCTGATCAAGGAATTCTTCTAACAACTTGTCTCACAGGTTTCTACTCTTGCACCCTTTAGTGGGAAAGCAAATCGATGACTCTACTTTGAGAAGCACCTTAGGACATAGTTTGATTCAGATTCACTTTTATAAATACGTCTAACTATTTGGCTCTTTAATGTCTCTGACAAGGTCCATGTGAAAATTGCTTCCATAAATTATAAACGCATGTGCTTTCTTCTGTCTTTTCCTTGCTTGCTCTGCTCTGGCCACAGTGGCCTCCTGGCTGGTCCTCATCCTTGTTGAATCTGTTCTCATCTCAGTTATAGGTGTTGATGTAAATAAGACTGTATCTCCTTGATTTCTTTACTGTTTAAGTTTTCATGCTGTGAACACGGACTAACCTGACTGCTCCTGGCAAGCATACCAAAGCCTTATGGTTAATGATTAGCTGTGTGCTGTAAGCTTATACAGTCACCACAGAGATTCCTGTCAGTAACAACCAGAATGACACAGCAATGGAGATAAATCACAAACTAGGTGTTAGCATCAATGGTGAGCAATCATCTATCACAAGACCACCGGGAGGTATGGTTCATGGCTCTGACTGCATTCTTTGTCTCTTTGTCTTGTCCATCACTTAGTACTTTACATATATAATAAAGTATTCACTGTAATACTTGTCTAGTGGTAGAGATTAGCTAGCTGCACACACTCAGACTGATGGATTGTCTGATTGCTCCAGTCATACCACCTGTAAGTAACTTGCCTTACAATAAATTTGGTTATAATCTGTGGAATTGTATGAATTGTTTTCTGGTCTCAAGATACCTTCACGGTTCAGTGGTCACCATACCTTTGCTCCACCGTCACACACTCAGGGACTCTGCATTTGCTGTTTCCTCTTTTTGGAACCTGGATGCCCCAGATACTGCATCGCTCTCTCCATCATTGCATTCAGGGCTCCGGTTAAAGGCCACCCCCTCAAATAGGACTTTCTGGACTTTCTCGTCTAAAACAACATCCTTATCCATCATTCCCTTGCCAGTTCAGAGATGAGAGGAGCCATCTCTGGAAAACCTGAATGATTATCAGTCACCCTATATGAAGTCCACCGGTCTATAAGCCCTACCCATGGCAAGAGCTTCCAAATTAGCTTTTTGATGCCTCACCTTTCAATTATGAACTCACAGCCAAGGATCACCAGGTATTTGTGGAAATCCTGTGTCAGAAAATATAGAGACCAAGACGGATGAAAACTAAGGAACTTGAAAGAAATAGAGAGATGGAGCAGAATAAATCATAAATAAACAAACAAACAAACAACATGAAGCAGAGGAAATCATCATAGAAATAATATAAGAAACTCAGTAGAGCAACAGAGAGGAGACCCAGGTCAAAAGCTGTGAAACAGGCCTGGGGAGCAGCCTGGAGCTCCCAGAGGAAAGTGACCAGGAGGGCCAGGGAATTGAGAGACCATCCTGTCATTGTGACACATAGAAAATTATACCGAGGGGCTCTTGGAGGGTGTGGATATAGTTAAAGATAGTTTTTTAATATGTTTAGTGGTGATTGACTTTATATAATTATAACAAATACTGAATATCGATTTAATAAAAAAATGATATAACCATGGAGAACGGGGGAAGGCAAATGTGCATATATGAAGCCTGTGGTTATCAATGTATAATGTCTAAAACTGGTAAAATTTTCATGTGTGATTATATTAATTAGACATACAAGATTTAAAAAACCAGAAGGAATGGCGAGTTGAAATGTAGACTCAGAAATGGAAAGGAGGATGGAGGGGCAGAGAACCACTGTTCATTGTAAGACTTTCAGCCCCATCTGACTTTTAAAAGCTATGAGCATATATTACTTTGATAAACAAAATTAGTTAGGAATTAAAATTTAAGTGTTCAGCAGTCCTTCTGTGCACACGTCACTGATACAATTTGATGTACATTTGATTAATGTGGAACTTAGTCTAGCATACAACTGATATCCACGGTTGACTGGCCCATTTTTTGAACCAAATCCATTTTCACTTGTACATGGAGTAATTAAGTCAGACTCTTTTCGCTAGAAGTCAGGCTGAAGAGCTTTGTCATTTCCTGCTGCACCATGGAGATAGATTGGACTATGACTCCTGATTGTTGAGGCCGTGTGCTCATTAAAAACAGACAGGTGCATGGGGTACTAAATTGAGCTTTTTAATTACTTTAGATTTAATGACATGCTTTTGCCATGTACTTAATCTTCAGCAAATATTTACTCTTCCTAAACTGGCAGATTTGCAATTTATAACAGGTCATGTCAAATGAAGCATTTTCTCTTTTCCCTGACCCCAGAAAGATCTCCTCAAAATTACAGTCTCTGAAAAATAACAGACACATTCTTGTGTGTGGGGAACTTTTAACATTTCCATCCTATGATTTGGAACTGGCCATTCTTATTCATATGAACCTTGGTTTGTACTTGCTGATGTATTTATTTTGGATTCAGTAAATGTTTTTTTATGATTTCTTTAAATATTTAATTAAATATACGTTGCTTACCTACATTGTATTCCTTTGCACATTTCAAATATTATAAAAGTGAATCTCATAAAACTCATTTTTTATTTTTATTTATTTTTAAATTTAATCTTCAGTGTATTTTTTCCATTACCATTTAGTCCCCTTTTACCCTCTCTCCCCCCAGCAGTCACCACACCATTGTCCATGTCCATGAGTCCTTTTTCCTTTTTGCTCTACCTCCCACCCCCTAACCTCCTCACCCTACTGTCATCCTGCTCTCCATCTATGAGTCTGTCTCCATTTTTCTTGTTAGTTCAGTTTGTTCATTAGATTCCACATATGAGTGCAATCATATAGTATTTGTCTTTCTCTGACTGACCTATTTCACTTAGCATAATATCTCTCGGTCCATCCATACTGTTACAGAGGGTAATTTTTCTTCTTTTTATGGCTGAGTAGCATTCCATTGTGTAAATGTCCCGTAGTTGTTTTATCCACTCACCTATTGATGGACACTCAGGCTGCTTTCCTGTCTTGGCGATTGTAAATAATGCTGTAATGAACATAGGGGTGCTTATGTTCTTTCAAATTAGTGATTTGGGTTCCTTTCGATATGTTCCCAGAAGTGGAATAGCTGGGTCAAATGCAGATCCATTTTTAATTTTTTGAGGTATCTCCATACTGCTTCCATAGTGGCTGCACCAGTCTGCATTTCCACCAACAGTGCAAAAAAGGTTCCCCTTTCTCTATATCCTCGCTAGCATTTGTCTATTGATTTATTAACGTAGCCATTCTGACAGGTGTGAGATGACATCTCATTTTGGTTTTAATTTGCATTTCTCTGATTAGTGATGTTGAGCATCTTTTCATATGTTTGTGGCCATCTGTATGTCCTCTTTGGAGAAGTGTCTATTCAGGTCCTTGCCCAGTTTTTAATTGGGTTGGGTACAATAAATGTTTTTATTCTACTCTTTGGATCATTCTTATAGAGAGATGGGTGGGTGGGTGGATGGATAGATGTAGATAGATAGGCCAAACTACACTAAGAGTGTGTGGAAATACAGTGTCAGAGAACAGAGGATACATAAAGATTTAGCCTCAAGCTTTCCAGTCCATGAGAGCTGTATGATGGCCAACTTTCCAAACGGAGGTTAAGTAACCATCATTCTAATGCACCTGACATAGTTTCCCAAGCTTTCTGATGAAAGTGGAATCAGGAAGATGTTCTATTAGAAAGCCCTGAGATGATTGTAAGATCCTTTTAGATCTTTGTGCCAGGGAAGTAATGTGAGGAACCGGAGCTGGAGATGGTTATCACAGCCTGGGTGTGGATGTCTTCAGTGACTGCTTAGCGATAGGAATGTTTTCAATCCCCACATAACCCAAAACACTTGCAAACACTTTCTAGACCAAAAATAGAATGATCAAATAATGATTCCTGTTTGAATTTTGAAGATGAGAAACTATAAGACGAGACTTAAAATTCTAGAGGTGATGTCAGGAGTAATGAGTGTAGTAAATTGGAAGTTGCACTTTGTGAGCCCAAAAACTTGTCTGTGAGGACTGCAGACCCCACACCCAGCAGCTTGCCTGTGCACTGTGTTGTTATTCCCCAATATGCCTTCTGAGTCTTTGGGGCGTGCTTCCTCAGTTTGAATTCTGGCCCTGGCACTCATTAGTGTTGTGTCTTTGACGAAGTTTCTTCATCTCTGTGCCTTGGTTTCATTACCTGTGAGCTTATCAATTAGCCCACTCAGTGCCTCTGCCAGCCTCCTTCTACCATGATTTCTTGTCTTACAGAGGGTGGAAATTTCCATTTCCAGGATCTCCTGTGGCTAGTGTTCTGGATGTAAGTTAGGTGTGCTAATCAAATGCATTCCCATAAACCTTTGAATTTAGACCTAGATTATGTGGGAAGAGAGAAATGGGACATGGTACATTCATTTTTAGCTGGTGCGTTTAATGGCAGAGGCAGCATGGCTCTGAAACAAGCAACTGTAGTGATAGCTCCCTGATTTAGCAGGAAGCTTCCTATTTGGGAAACTTCCAGACTGTAGCAGAAACTTAGCAGCAACTTCCTAAATCTTTGGGTTCCTAATAGTGATCGAGCCAGTAGCCCCTTTGGCTGTTCAGGTCCACTTACTGATTTGAGTAGCAGTTCCTAAAAGCTCAGCCTCGAGTCTGTTTCTGCCTCTCCCACCAGTGATGTGAACTGTGTTATACTTGTTAATACTTCTCTTTTGATTAAAGTAGCCAAAGTGATTTATTTTGGCTGCAGCTAAACACCATGAACAGTCAGTCACCTTACCTCATAGAGCTGTTGTGAAGGTTAATAAGATAAGGCATTTATAGTACTTGCAACACTATCTGGCATAATTTAAAAATATATTTATAGGGCTTTTTCTGGCCTTAGTCAGCAGTATACCTACAACCATGAATAACACAGATGTTTATTAGTTTGTTGATTTGATCATTCATCATTCATCCATTAATTAAAACAAGTATTTACAGAATGTCTATTTTAATCAAGACATGTTCTAGTTGCCTTAGGGTAGTGGTTACCAACATAATTGTACATTAGAACCCTCTGGAATTGTTTTTTTAAAAAACTTAATTTCTATGCCACATCCAACACTTACTGAAGACAGGAAGTGTGTATATGTGTGTAGATATTTCTTAAACTGAGAAATAAAACTTAATAAAACCTTATAAAACTTACAAGTTTTATACAAAGTACACAAATCTTACAGCTTGGTAGATTATATGTACATATCCAAATAACCACTACTCAGGTCAAGATACAGAAAAACAGAAATGTACATGAAAGATTTATTGTGTACATGGGTTTTTGCGGCTTCTTTTAGGGCCTAAAGTTACAAATGCATTTGAGGTTTTGCCACTCAGAATTCAACAAATTTAGTCATTTGGAATAGCCAGTATAATTAGGTTATCTTTCTCTTTTTTTCCTTCTTCATAGTACCCTACAAATTTGTATTCCTGTCTGAATTTATTCAATAAAGCTATTTCATTTATATGTGAAATGAAATGAGCTTAAGGGGGGCCTTATGTAACAGAAAATTCCAAAATACTAATAAGGTAGTAAATGTTACCAATAATAACTTTGTGAGTAATAATCTTTGGCTCTGTTTATCTTCTTACGATTAGCATGGTTTATTTGCCAAAGAGAGTTCAACTATCTTATTAAAACTAAGCCAAATGGCTTCCTTTGTATGCTCTGTTGAAAGAGAGTGAATATCATAAAAAAATGGTTATTTTCTCTTTTTCTCCAAAAGAGTGTTTGGAGAAGATATCTCTGTCTATTGGCCATCAGCTACGCAATTAGTATTGCAACCCTGAGGCTACCAGAGCAGCAGGCAGGACCTGAGTTAGGAAGATAAAGTTGGCAATTATTAGAAAAGTAAATAGAAATAGTTGATTACAGAGACAGAATATGTCATTTCCAAGACATTAAGAGCATATGCATGTTTTATAAAACCAACTAGGACAACTTTGATTTTGAAGGACTTTGTATAATTGGCTTATTGCATGAAACTTTCAGAAGCAAAATGTAGCGTGAACATGAACTATACTTTTAAGATGATCCCATGTGATTTGGGATCAAAGTCTAATATCAGGATGCTCTCTCAAGATAGCTGTATCACATTAGTAGCAAATTAAACCAACTCATGTCTTCAAAGGGCTAGAAAACATGAAAATTCTATGTATCTCATTCCTCTGTCTTCAGGCAGAATCTCCACAAATCAACAAGGTGGATGAATGTTGTCCATTTTAAGCACTCTCAGAGAATGAGCTTTGGATGTGAAGGCAGTCTGACTATGGCATTCATCCCTTTGTTGATATGGCCGGTTAAAGAGACTGATATCTTCATTTCCTCACCATTTCCTGTGTGGCCCTAGGTTGGCCGTTTTCTGTTAACTTTGCAGATATTATTCCACTGCCTTCTTGCTTGCAGTGCTGCTGTTGAGGTGGCAGGTAACTTAGCCATCATTCATTTATAGGTAATCTATATTTTCTTATTGGGTGGTTTTAGGATTTTTATTTTTTGCCTTTGATGGTCTGCAGTTTTATCTTGTGCCTGGCCATACAGTTCGTTTTATTTACCCTGCTTTTAAAACATTGTGACTGCTAAATTTGAGAATCCATGCTTTCATCAGTTCTAGGAAGTCCTTACCCATTAATTCATTCTGCGTTGCTTTCCCCTATTTGTTCTGCTGTAGCTCTCTGCAATTCTAGTTGTCGCTCTCTGCAATCCCAGTTGCCGCTCTCTGCAATTCCAGTTAATGCGTAGTAGGCCATCCGGCTTTGACTTGCATCTCTTACTTATTTCTGTGCTGTTTTCTCCACTGCAGTCTCTCTGTGCTAAATTCTTTAAATTTGTCTTCTATTTTCAATTTTTTCCCCAGTGGTGTCTAATCTTGTTTTACCCAACTGTTATTATAATTTTTCATTTTTCTAGTTACTTTTGTTTCTTTTTCTAATTTACCTGTTCACTTTCTGTAGTCTCTTATTCACATGTAAAGTTTCTATCCCCTATTGTATTGTTTAACATATTAAGCATATTCATATTTGTTTTGTGTCCTGTGTCCATTAACTACAATATTTAATGTCCCGTTCTGGGGCTGACTCTTTTTGTTTTCTCATTCACAATGAAGGTGTCTCACTCCAGAGTGTACTTTGTGAGTGTTGCTTTTATTGAGAGCTCACGTCCAATGGAACTTTATGTGTAGGGTCTCTGTTGAGGTTTGAGTTGACAGTGCACTTCTCTAAAGGGGATCTGCACTTGGTTTCTCTAACCATGGGAGGGCACCTCAATCTGGAACCGCATTAACACAAATACCTGGCTTTGAGGTTTTGGGACCTCAACTGAGGCCACAAACATATGTGACGTGTGGCTTACAGTTAAATCTTAGGCGAGACATTTCTGTGTTTCTCTTCATGCAGAGCCGAAGCCGAGACAAACAAGTTTTCTTCCTGTGACCCTTTGCAAGGCACCCATATTTTTCTGCTCCATCATTTCTCAGAGGGTGCACTTCAGGGCTCCCGGCTCTGTGCAGTCATCTCCTGTCAGGCACATTATCCTACCAGGACCCTAGACCGTGTGTCCTGACCCCTGTGTGGCCATTGAAGCCGACATGCTAGGTCTAGATTCACTTACCTCTTGGAATGCCTGCTCTCATCTTGCTTTTGGTCTTTAGGGATTTTACTTATGTTATTCCAGCTCAGCCATGGGTTTTTAAAATTTTTTTCAAATATTTTACCCAGCATTTTTAGATATTTGGTAACAGGGAGGCTTTTCATAATATCCTGTACACCATATTCATCTGTCAAAAATATGTAACTATCACTGCAGTCCTACTAGAAGTATCCTTATAAAGGTAGAAGTTCAATTCCACATTTGCTCCCACTTGTAGCCTTTAAGAATCCATGTTAGAAACACTTTCAGCACAAGTACATCCTACACCCTTCATGTCCCACATTTGCTGTCATCCTGGCAGCCCCCGTTTCTCTGCTGGTTACAGGCCTTTTCTGCATAGGTTGTATCATATCATGCTATTTTAAATTTTGTTTGTGGACTCTTCCATTTTCTCTGAGTTCTCCGTGTTCTCTGAAGATTTTGGGCCAGGAGAGAAAGCTGAAATCCTTGCCCTTTTCCAGATTCAACTGTAAATGGGGGAAGAGAGGGAAGGAGATTGAAAGTTCTATCCTGTATCTGTTCTCATTTTATACCCTGTCTCATCTTACCTGTTTAACTCAGCACTTCAGTCTGATTCAGCCAACAGTCACTTTGTGAACCCTAGATCTTTTCTACCTAATTTCCCAATCTTTTTTTAATGCAGCCTGTTTCTCCTTCTTCAATATATTTACTCACCTAAAACTTTTCCCTGAAGCTGTTTGCTTGATTTATAGTTTCCATCAACTTCCAAAAACCACCACCACCATCAGGCTCCCTGGAGACTGAGTCATTCCAGTCCCTCCTACACTCTGGTGCCAGTTGCCCTTGGGGAGGCGTGGCGGGGGACAGCTGCAGGGCTCCGCAGCCTGGGCTTCTGTGTTTGACACTCCCACACACGGAGGCACCTGCTGTTTCCACCCACTCTGGGATCATGTTTGCTTTGCAGAGCGTACACTTGGGACCTTTCTGTAGTCATAGCCCTGCTGCTGCTGTGAGATGGGTAATGTTCACTGTGACTCACTGCATCCACTCTGAAAGCCAGGATAGGGTAGCAGCTATTGGTAAAAAAGATGTTCCTTCTAGTCAAGAATGAATGCCTGTTCATCCAGACTTCCCTTATGATGTGTGATGTATGGTGGACATAGAGGAGCATTTGCAATCCACTTTTAAAAATCCCAGATGTTAAGTGGCCAAGACCTTTAAACTTACATATAACAACTCTGCTGCTGTTACTACTATTGTCACTACATTAATAATGTAGCTTTTATTTATTGAGCATGTACAATGTGCTAGGCTTTATGCTGATAGATCATTTAATTCTAACAACAGGCCTATGAAGTAGGAGCTGTTATTATTCCCATTTACAGGTGAGGACACAGAGATTCAGAGATGTTAAGTAACTTGCCCAAGGCCAAATAGCCAGTAAATGGCTGGCCAAGCTAGGACTCAAACCCCAGCCTTGTAAATGCAAAGCTGATACTCACAAGCATTTCATCTATCGGGATAGAAGTATTGAGCTTTCTGATCAACAGCTATGAGCCTTTTTACAAAGGCCAGAACTTAAATCCATGTTAGGTCTCTCCTTTAAGGTAACAAAACTGAAAGTATATGCACATTGAAACCATGCTGTCTGCCATAGCTCAGAACTGGTTTTGCAACTCCTTTGTGAGAACTGCTTTTAGAACCGACTCATGAAACATAAGAAGAGTAATTTCCTTTTGGAGAGAAACCTTGACTTTACATGTATGTGTGTGTGTATAATATTTATACATACATATATATTTCTTTTTAAAAATTCTTATTTTCACAATTGACATACAATAATTTTATCAGTTTTAGGTGTACAGCATAGTGGTTAGACATTTATGTTCCAAACCTTGCTTTTTACCCATGCCATGTTACCCTGCCTGACCACCTACATTATTTATCAGGTTTCACTCCTAATGTCTCTTGACAGTTTCCAAAGAGGTAATTCTGCCACTGAGGATGGAGATTGCCTCCCATGAGGATGCCCAGAAGATAGACACTTCCAGAGGGAATAAACATGTTTCCTAAGAGACTCCAGCATTCTCTCAGCAGTGGCTGCAGTTTTAAAATAAGAGTTTCCCTCCCCCTAACCCCCACCCACAATACTTGGAAGAGGGAGCGCTTAGCTATATGTTTACATTCTGGGGTCTTGGCTTACAATTCAGTCTGTTACTTCATAGACGTACTTAACGTCAAGTTGATGTGAAGTGAAATCTATTTATACAAACACACATCTAACAAAGATTCTACTGTGTGTAGAAAAATGTCAGACTGTCCTTGTCTGTCCCCGTGTCAGAAAGTCTCACTGCTGAGGTCAGCACTGCAACAAGCTCTGTTCTGACAGGGGTTCTGTTCCATTCCTCTTTAAATCTTAAAACTAAGAAATATTGACTTGTGGATGTGGCCAGATTGTGAGTAGGCCCCCATTCCTCTTCAAGGAAACAGGATGAGGTTTCTGCTTTCCCAGCAGAGAATGATCTCCCTGCTACCTGCCTCCAGCAACACTCCAAGTAGCAGTTTTAAATTGCTTATTTTTCTTATAGTGAAGGTTAAGGTTAAAGTTGCAAGCATCATCTTAATTAGCTGCTCACATTTAACTTAACTCTGCTGAAATAAACAGCCATTCCAAAAAAAAAAAACAATGTTGCCATAGCAACTTCCATCTGAATCATTTGCTTTTCCTCTCTACTCACAAGCGTTCCTTACTGTCTAGGCTAGGATATGACACAAATCTGCCGAGACCTCCTATGTAAAATGAAACATAAAAAAACGTTTGGAGGCAACATTTGAAATGATTGCTTCAAGGGTTATGGTGAAGCTCCTAGTTCCAAGTGGTTGCTGAAGGGGACTGTCTCTTGGGTCCCCTTGTCTGACAGCCTTGTCTCATTGTCCCCTCTTAGGGCTCAGTGGGGTCAGGGGGGTCACAGTTCTTGTTCCAGCTCTAGCTATAAGGTTCTGGTCCAGAAAGTGCGTTGAACCAGATAATTCCTGATGACTTTCCTAGCTGTGAAAGGTAAGATTCTGATCCTTTAACTGGTTGCTGCTTAAAGTGCAAAACTAAGCCGTTTTAAATTTGCCTCAGGCTAAGCCTCAATCTCAGAGTAAAGAAAAGGGTTGTTAAGCAATTTTAGGATCTAAACCTGTGGTTCCTAAACTGATTATCTGAATCGTTTAGAGAGGCTCTGAACTCCCCTTCCTGGCTCCTAAGCACCAACCTGCAAATCTCTCTGATCCTAATTATAGCAGATGATAGCCAGGTGAAGATTATTTTAATGAAGAAAACTAGCCTTGGCTGGTGTGGCTTCACACCTATCTGAGAACCTAAAGGTCACCAGTTTGCTTTCCAGTCAGGGCACATGCCTGGGTTGCAGTCCAGGTCCCCGGTTGGGGGCCTGCGAGAGGCAACCAGTCAATGTTTCTCTCCTCTTTCTCCCTCCTTTATCCTCTCTCCAAAAAATAAATAAATAAAATCTTTTAAAAATAACAGTCTATTAAAAAAAGAAATATAGTCAATGAGATTAGCCGTTTCCAGTTCTATTTGCCAGTCCCTTCATCAAGTGACTGCAGACTTGGCCTTTGTCTCAGTCCTCTCATCTGGATGCGACCCGGGTGTTTTCCCACCCCTGGACTCAGCGTGGTGCATAACTTTTTTACCAAATGGAGTAGAAACACAGCATCACATTTTGGAAGTGATAAGCTGACACTATCCGGGTTTTTGCTTGAGAAGATTTTCCATTAAAACAAAACAAATCTTGAGGCTTCTCAAGAGGTCTGTTTTTCACTTCACCCTTGCATTCTTTTTAAATCCCCTTCAGACTGAGATGAAGCGAGGAAAAGTCAGACATAGGTATTATATTCTTTGTAATTCATTTCATAAGCCATTAAAGAGAGAAAAGAGACAAAACCCAATAGAAAAATGGTAAAGAATATGAGTAGACGTGGCTGGTGGAGCTTAGTGGGTTGAGCGCAGGCCTGTGAACCAAAGGGTCATCGATTCAATTCCCAGTCAGGGCACATGCCTGGGTTACAGTCCAGGTCCCCAGTAGGGGGCACATGAGAGGCAACCACACATTGATGTTTTTCTCCGTCTCTTTCTCCATCCCTTCCTCTCTGTCTAAAAATAAATAAATAAAATCTTAAAAAAAAAGAATATGAGTAAACAGTTCACAGTATAGGAAACCCAAATGGCCAATGAGTAAGTACACGAAAAGCAGCTCACACATAAAAGTAACCAGGGAAATGAGAGCCCAGATAAGAAGATACTATTTGAAACGTTTGACAGAATTAGGGTTTGACAAACCAGTGGAGAAACGGGAAAACCCAGGAAGATAATTATGAAAAATCATGCAACCTGGCTGGCATAGCTCAGTGGATGGAGCATGGGCTGCGAACCAAAGTGTCGCAGGTTCGATTCCCAGCCAGGG
Source organism: Phyllostomus discolor (assembly GCF_004126475.2). Taxonomy (NCBI): domain Eukaryota; kingdom Metazoa; phylum Chordata; class Mammalia; order Chiroptera; family Phyllostomidae; genus Phyllostomus; species Phyllostomus discolor. The sequence continues at coordinate 79,503,710 of NC_040911.2, read as the reverse complement.
CACATGCCTGGGTTGCAGGCCATGACCCCCAGCAACCGCACATTGATGTTTCTCTCTCTCTCTCTCTCTCTCTCTATCTCCCTCCCTTCCCTCTCTAAAAATAAATAAATAAAATCTTTAAAAAAATCGTGCAGTATGTTCTTATATTAGAATACTATAAGGCAGATTCATATGTTTCAACAATGGCTAGAAGTAAAATTTTGTAACGTTGAGTGAAAAAAGCAAAACTTGTATACTGAAATTAAAATTGCAATGAACACCACATACAAAGCAACACTATTGCTTATGGAGACATATATATATGAAGGTATAAAAATGGGCTGGAAAGAATAAATTTATATGTAAAGTGGTCAACTTTGATTGAAATGTTTCATTCTTTAACAAGAAAAAAGCAAATGTGGTATCTTTATTGTTGACTTGGAGTATTATAAACTTGGATATTATAGTTCCCTGTAAATTTCAGAACATTTTAATTTCCTAAGGAAAATATAATATGCCAAGGTAAAAGTAAGAGTGTTTATAGTCACACAGTGCAGATCGGCTTGGGCACCTGATTACAGGGCTGTTCCCCAATCACACGTACCTGTTTTTTTCCAGCATTCATTTTCTTTCTCAGCAGTTGCATTTTAGAGGGCCCTGTCCTCTGCCCGTTGCAACTGTTAGTCATTAGGATGGAGGTGGCAGCATATGCCACCTCCCCTGGGGGTGAGTCATTCGGTTTTAGCTTCAGATGTAAACAAGGACAGACGGAGACTACAGTTTCAAAAGCACCTGACCAGACCTTACATCCTTTTGAAGTGTTAATTTGGATTAAATATCTTGATATCACTCCTTCCCCCACTCCCCCTTTGTAAGTATGTGGATTTTGTCCTTTAAAGGAACAAAATGTACAAACCAGCAGGGTAACTATCAGGCAAAAGGAGGCTTAAGCTTATTTGATTTTTTTTTGTCATTAGTTTTATGGTTTTAATAAAATAAGAAGCAAGGAATTTTAACATTTCAGTGCTGGTGTTATTATGTAGCAGGGGGAAGGAGATAGCCAGATAAAACCAGAAAGAGGAATCAAGGGAGTTGCTGATGGGATGGAGCAAATAGAGGCCCTTTCATCTCAGGGCAGAAACCAAAATTTTCTCAGACAGCAAGGAGAAGGTGAAATACCATCATATGTAAAAGAGGGGAAAGGAAAGGAGGATTGTCTGGGAGTACAGTACAACAAGTTTATGGAAGTTTCAGCAAAAAGATGGTGGACACCTTATTTAAATCTCAGACTGAGATTATTTTTGCCATTAAAACTAAGGCTTCTGACCTGGCTGGTGTGGCTCAGTGGGTTGAGTGCTGGCCTGTGAACCTAAGGGTCACCAGTTTGATTCCTAGTCGGGGCACATGCCTGGGTTGTGGGCCAGGTCCCCAGTGGGGGATGCTTGAGTGGCAACCACACACTGATGTTTCTCTCCTTTCCTTCCCCCTCCTTTCCCCTTTCTAAAAATAAATAAACAAAATCTTTTTTTAAAAAAAAACTAAGCCTTCTGGACTCAGGGCTATGGGGTCGGAAGTTCTCCCTGTTGACCCAGGCATATCTGCCCTGCTCCTACAGCATCAGATTACATATGTAATGTAATCATGATACATGTGCACACATAATGAAGCCTGTGACCCAGAGCCCTTATGAGAGTGAAAGAGGGTGCTATTAATATCTTTTGGAGAATTTTATAAGTCTTTATGAGCCAAACGGATAGCATGCTGGGAAGCAAGATCTCAAATGCTCCCGGTACTGTTAATACTTAATTGGGACAACAGGCATAAACCTGGGCTGTTCTTGGCAAACCTCCCAGTCACCCTAGTGCATACTAGTCACCCTAGTGATAGTGTACATTTACAGTAAGGAATAAGCAAAGCAGGAAATTACCAGAAGGGTTTGCCTGGTTTCTTTGTGAGACACCCAAGTCTTCCACTTCCTAACCCAGCCTCTCCTCTCTTGTAAGAATTCTCTGCCTCTGGACCGCCTCCCTGCCTTCCCCACTGGAGTAGCTTTCCCCCTCTGTTTCACCATCTGGGGACGACTCATCTTGCCAGTCCAGGCATTACCCGCCGTCCCAGCTTTACTCGACTTTTGCCTCCTAGACCTTGGCCATCTTGGATAGTAGATGGTTTATAATTATTTAGTCTGAAGGCAGAGACAACTGGGCCACTTTACAAGGCTGGTTCTTGCTTCCGTGCAGTAGTGGTGCCCAGGGGCAGCGGACAAAGGCAGGACAACACAGCAATGACCAGCAGGTATGACGAGCTCGTGCTTCTCTAACCTGTGTGGGACACCTCAGTATAGCAAATCTATATCCTAGTTGCCTTTTGAATGTCATTTGATCTCCAGGACTTCACCACAAACCTTCAGAAAGATAATTGTGGAGCCAAAGCTTTCTTAAATCACAACTATAAAGAATGTCTAGATCAGCTGTAGTCCAATAGAAATGTGTGAGCTTCACTTAAAGTTTCTGGTATTTGAAAGCATAAACTATTAATTTTAATAATATGTTTTATTTAACCTGATATATCCAACATTTATCATTTCAACTATAGTCATTATTTTAAAATTATTAGTGATATATATATTATTTTTTCATAAAAAGTCTTGGCAATTGGTGTAATTTTACACCTCTGTCTTCATTCAGACTAACCACTTTTCAAGTGCTCAACAGCAACATGTGGCTAGTGGCTACTGTATGAATAGTACAGATCTAGATGGATTCTTGTTCCTCACATCACCTTCTTTATACTGTATGCAACTCCTTGCCCTTTATTGCCATCATAAAGTTTTTCAAGTGTCCTTAAAAAAACCTTTAAGCCTTGTCAGTCTTTAGGAATATCCCTGAGTAGTATGGGTGTTGCAAATTGATATGTATTTGGCTACTAATACTTTTGTTGCTTACATGTCTCATTCAAAAGCGTATTGATGTTGACTTTATTCACTCATTTATGTATTCCACAAATGTACTCAATGCATGGGACTATGGATTTATTAAACATACAATAGGAGGTCTTCATCTGTTACAGATATATTATGCCTTTGAAATACATGCCTTTGAAGTGAGGCAATATATTATGCCTCATCAATAAAACAAAGCATCAAAATTTTAAGAATATATCCACCATGTTCTAAGCACCATTTTAGACCTTGGGGGTACAACAGGTTATATGAGAGACAAAAATCCTTGAGTAGAAGATGGACAATAAACAAAGCATACATATTATTAGATGCTATTACTTTTATAAAGAAATATAAGGCAGACAAGAGAGATAGGGATAGCCAGGGCTTTAGGGGAGTTAGGAAAATGTAATTTAAGATAGTATGCTCAGGGAAGCTGTAGTAGATTGAATTATTATTCACTATTATTCTCTGTTTCTCCCTATAGGAGAATTTTTCAAGGAATTTTTCTCATTCTTTGAAATCAGGCTAGGCCATATGATTTAACATCCAATGATATGTAAACATAGTGACAGAGTTTTCTCAGTCATTGCCTACTTCACCATGCTCTTTTCCCTCTGTTGTAGTTACTAAGCAATGCTGAGACCAGGGCTGCCCCATCAGCCTGGGTTCCAGGGTAAGGACAGGGATGATACAGATCTACTCATAGTATGACATGGAGCTGGGGGTGGGAGAAAAAAATCTTTGCTTGTTTTACTCCCCTGAGATTTGGGACTTCCTTGTTATGTAGCATAACCTAGCCCATCCTGACAGATACAGAAGGTTTTACTGAGACGGTAACATCTAAGCAGAGACCTGAAGGAAATGAGGGAACCAATCATGAAGATATGTGGAGAAAGCGTGTTCCACTCAGAGAAACAGCCAGTGCAAAGGTTCCAAAGAGGGAGCTTTGGTGCTGCATTCAAGGATCAGAAAGAAGCCAGATCTTTCAAGGCAATGATGCAGAGGTGTGAGCACTGGTCAGACTTTCATGCAGGCTATAGGGCTGGAAAGAGGGCTTGATCTTGTTGATCTTGTTCATTCCTCTATGGAGTGGGAAGGCAGAAGTGAGGGAAATAGAAGAGGAGATGAAGGAAAAGCGAGATCTGGAGCAGGAAGATGTTGACTAGGAGAGCAGGACCCCCAGATCCATGGGCCAGAGACCCTCGTAGGCCAAAAATGGTAGTGCCATCCATGCAGAGAACATGCGAGGCCTCTGAAGTCCGACTGCTGTCATAAAGGAGAGAAGTCATTGCAGCCAAAGAGTGCTAATGTGACCATTTATAATCAGGACATCCCCTTCCGGTTCACCTTGTTGTTCTCACGCCCATGAATTTTTCTCAGAGCCGCAGAGAGCCCAGACAGACTCCAACAGACAAGCTAAGGCAGCAGGATTTGTCTGAGAAGTGTGCTGGGCAGTGTCCAGAGAAAGGGGCAGCTTCCCCTCTGAGCAACATAGAAGGAGACTATACAAGCCACATATTCCTTAAATCCTGGTAATTCTCTATATTTTTAAATTAAGTCATAGATTTCTTTCAACTCTGGACAACCTTGAAAACATAGATTTTTCCAGTTAGCAGTTGTTAGTAAAAGAAACTGCACAAATAAGGCAGAGTGGGCAGTGATTGATGCTAATGCAAGGAGGAGGCAGAATTCTAAATATCAAATCCATTTCGAGGAAACTTGTTAAAGTTGAAGGCTACAGTGTTTCACAGAGATAAAATCCTACTGTGCATTTATCAACCACAGAAGTGGCCATGAAGATTCTCTGTAAGAAACCCCCATTAAACATCTGGGCTAATGGCGTCTCTCACAGAACACAACCACGAATCTCAAACACTCCATGCTAATTGACCATCTCAGATGACTGAACTCAAATTAACACCTATAACTCCTAAAGATAGAAGAATAGGTTTATAAGAATCTCAAATAGCTGCATGTTTTCTCTCTTTGGTCAAAAGAAAAGTTAGCAAACAGATGCTCTGGAAGATGGTGACCTTTCAATAACATTGCAAAAGCAGCTTCGGGGAAAGCCCCGCCCTCCTTTTCTAGTCATTTAACTCCTAAAGAGATTGTATTCATGATGGAAAGCCTATTGAAGTAAAAAAAGGAGGTTCCATCCAATTTAAATAATGCCAGAATTAGGATTGATATTTGGGCCCTTGCTTAGGGTAAAAAAAAAAAGGACCTCAGTGTGAGAAGGGAGGAATGCATAGTGCAAATGGGTACAAGAAGCCCCTTTGTACAAGGGGGAGCTCAGAGCAAATCAGTGTATCACCATTTGGTGGGATTCAGCACTCACTTCCCACTCCCTCCAGAATGCATCCTTTGAGCCAGAGTTCCCGAGAGAGTGAGGGACACTACTGGAATTTGGGGAAAAGATGATTCTTTGTTGTATGGAACTATCCTCTACATCTGTGATCTTCAACTTTTGTCATCTCATGACACACAAAAACTACTAAAATTCTGTGGCACAACAAAAAAAAATTTTCCTTTTTGCCAGTCTGACAAAAAATAGATATAATTTTGATTCATTCACACTGGGTGGCTGCTGTTGTGCTGGCTATGTTGTCATTGTCAAATAAAAATTTGACAGTCTAGGGGAAAAGACATCAATGCCCCTGAGTAAATAAATAATCAGGGACTGCATGCTTTAAAAACTCTGGCGGCACACTGGTTGAAAAGTGCTACTCTGCATTGTAGAATGTTTACATCCTTGACCCTAGCCACTAAATGCAAGTGGCCCTTACCAACCACTGAAACAAAAACATCCCCCGTGTCTCCCTAGAGTAGACATTACAGTCTCAAGCTGAGAGCCTTACAAGTCTGGGCTCTATTAAGAGGTAGAAGAAGGTGAGGCTTGAATATACCTGTGAGGATGCACCACTGAGCAGGAGCTGAGCAAGCAAGCTATCAAAGATCCATCCTTCCATCCACATTTAGGTGCATCAGGAAAAAAGAAGCAATTAGCTTTATTTGCTGGTAAAGAGACAGTGATGTCCAGACCAGCCACATGATTAAAGAGATACCTTTGTAGTTGTTCATAAAGCAAAATTTAAAAGGAAATCAAAGACTGAAATGAACTGGAGGCAGTGTTCAAAAGAAGTGACGAATGACTCAACCCATATTGTTATTGCTCTTTGGAAAGGGGAAGAGGGGGGATTCTTTGAAGATAAGTTGCAGTCTCATTTGCATGAAAAAATACAGGAGACAGGCTAGTTTTCTGGCTTCTTTTGGACACTGAATTTAGGACACCTAATTTCAAAAATTAAATATAGAAATGAAACTCAGCCTGGCTGGCGTAGCTCAGTGGATTGAGCGCGGGCTGGGAACCAAAGTGTCCCAGGTTCGATTCCCAGCCAGGGTACATTCCTGGGTTGCAGGCCATAACCCCCAGCAACTGCACATTGATCTCTCTCTCTCTCTCTCTCTCTCTCTCTCTCATTCCCTCCCTAAAAATAAATAAATAAAATATTAAAAAAAAAAAAGAAATGAAACTCAGATGGAAACTTAAAATCTGGCCTATCAGATTTATTGATTAGTTACTTAATAAGTGCATGCTATGCTACTTGGAATGTCTTATGTAAATGGTTGCCTTGGGTGGGCAAGTTCAGAAAATCTCCAACTTTCCCAGTGTTACTGCTGAGTGGCTCCCTTCTCTTTGCATTCTTTCCATGACCTGGCTCAGCCCCTGTCCTCTGGCCTGACCACCCCAAGACCCCGGCATGTGTGGGGAAGAAGGTGGGAGGGGACCCCTCATCCTGCCAGTGCAAGACCCCTTCTCTTCTCCCTTTGGCTCTCTAACAGCAGTGCCATTTGTTAGGCCTGAGCTAAGGCTTTTTGGTTTGTTTGTTTTAATAATATAGTAGGCCACCAAAGGAAGTTTTTAGGATTATTCCTGCAGAGGCTTGTTTTAATTTTTTTCTTGAAATGATTTCAAATTCATAGAAAACCTGCAAGTGTAATACAAGTAACTTCATTTTCATGAATTATTTGAGAGTAAGTTGTCAACCTGGTGCCCACCACCCATGATTTTCCTACAAGCAAGGACACCCGTCTACATAAGCCGGTTGCAACCATCAAAATCAGGACATTAACAGTGATGACATTACTGCCATCTAATCCCCAGCCCCCATTCAAGTGGCCCCCAAAACGTTCTTTATAGCAAGAGATGCAGTTGAAAATCATGTGTTGCATTTAGTTGTCATGTCTTTAATCTAGCTCAGTCATGAACAGTTGCTCAGTGTTTCCTTGGTTTTCATGACCTTGGCACATGTGAAAAGTATAAGCCATTTTATAGAATGTCCCTCAGTTTGGTTTTGTCTGACACTTTCTCGTAGGTGGGTTCAATCCTTAGCAGGACTATTAGAGAAGAGATGCTGGGTCTTCCTGTTGCGTCTGGTCAGGTGGCACCTGATTTTGTTCTATCCCATTGTGGTGGTGCTCACCTAGATCACGTGATTGAGGTATATTTGCCAGGCTTCTCCACTATCAACATTTACTCTTTTTCCCCTTTATAACTAATCAGTATTTTATGGGGAAGTACTCTGAGACCTGTAAATATCCTGTTCTTCATTGAGCTGCTTTGATAAACGGGTTCTGATCTGTTGCTCTTGTTATTTATTTTGATGCTGAAGTTGTTCCAGATTTGGCTAGGAGAATCCCTTTTGAGCTAGCCTCTAACCCTCTCCCCCGACGTGCTGCCATCATTCTGTGAGCATTCTACATCAGTAAGATGTTCCAGGCTCATCTTGCACTTTTCTGTCCCAGCCTTCAAGGTGGGAGAAGTGCTTTGCTGTTGGGCTAATTGTGTGCTGAGTCCATGAACGCTTGTCCGTGTGTTCATCTGCGTGCATCTCACAGAACATGTGTCCACATTCTTTCTGGATGCTCTAATGATTTGAATCATTTACTTTCCTGTTTCCTATATGACCATAGAAATTCTAGAAGAGAGATCATTTGTAGATGAAAAAACAAAAGCTCAGAAAGGCGGTCTGGCTCATTCAAGGAGACTTCTCTAGCTTGTAGCAAAGCTAGAGTCAAACTCCCAATTTCAGCTCCTCTCTAAAACTCCAACCACTGAATCACACAACTTTCTTCATTATTAGCAAGTACAGATGCTTTTATTGTAACTATTGATTATGTTAGCAGGGGGGTATAGAATTAAAGCTAGTAATTAATTGCAGCTTATATAATAGCAAAACAAAGAAAATATACTATTTTTGATTTAAAATATAACAGATTAAAGTCTAAAACTGGTGGCTATATAAGGAATTTAGCAACTGTATAAATTATTTATGTAAAATCTTTTCTAGAACACAATGATAAGGAAGCTCTTTGTTTCAAAGAATTAAGAGATTCCTATGTTAAGAATTAGAGTGCCCAGAGAGGTACAGAAAGATCAAGAACTAGGATTTGGCCCTGGCTGATGTGGTTCAGTGGTTGAGTGCTAACCTGCAAATCAAAGGGTTGCTGGTTTGATTCCCAGTCTGAGGCACATGCCTGGGTTACTGGCCAGGTTCCCCATAGGGGGTGCAGTAGAGGCAACCACACACTGGTGTTTCTCTTCCTCTCTTTCTCTCTCCCTTTCCTTCTCTAAAAAATAAAATAAATAAAATCTTAAAAAAAAATCTAGGAGTTTGCTCCAATTCTGGTCTCTTACTGTGTATTATTAAATCACTTAGTTTATTTGTTACCCTTCCTTTAAAAAACACAAAGGTGGTGATTTTAATGTAGAAACGAAGAGTCTATAGGATTATTGCAGGGAGCAGAGAAAGAAATGTCTGAACTGTGTAAATGCCCAGAACTTTCTGCATTAGGGGTCTCTGCTATGTTTGTACAATAGATCCCTTTGGCATCTGGTGAAGCATATCAACCCTTTCACAGAATAAAGTTTTTAGCTATATAAAGTAAAATATCTAGAATTACCAAGGAAAAAATTGAAGTGTAGTTATTAAAATACTTTAAGAACAAATACATGATAATGAATGTATGTTTTTTTAAACTAACACTTAAATAATAAGATCTAGTGTCAGGACTAATAACTTCAGTAATTTCATTATTGTCTTAGTCCACTTGGGCTGCCATAACAGAAAACCATAAACTGGATGGCTTAAACAAAAGAAGTTTATTTTCTCACAATACTGGAGGCTGGAAGTCCAAGATCAGGCTGCCAGGATGGTCAAGCTCTGGTGAGGACTGTCTTCCTGGTTTGCAGAAGGCTGCCTTGCTGTGTCCTCACATGGCCTTTCCTGGTACCTGCATATGGAGAGAGAGAGAGAGAGAGAGAGAGAGAGAGAGAGAGAGAGAGAGAGAGAGAGAGAGCGAGAACTTCCTCTCCTTATAAGGCTGTTTATCTTTTCAGATCGAGGCCCCACCTTTATTACCTCATTTAACCTTAGTAACTTCCTAAAAGCCCCATATCCTTTAAGGATTAGGGCTTTCACATGAATTTTGGAGAGACACAATTCAGTCCATAGCATAGTGATGGGCATAAATGATATTTCAAAACACCTTCAATAAACTATAATGTGATATGAAAATAGCTGTGATCTATTGCTGAGAAAGTCACAGGTATTGCTGCTAATGGGTTTATTGCCACATTCATCATAGGAGGAAATGCTTGATTTTAGGTAGAGGTTAGTAAAAATAAAGATATAAAATTTTCCCCATCCAAGTTCACAGCCACCCTGAACTTTTTTACAAGGACCCTAGGTTAAGAACCCTTGAAACATGCAAGTAAGATGTTCGTGTTTTGGGTGAACAAGTAACATAACCCCAGGATGGTGGGAACGGATTCTGAAATCATCTGATTCTGCCCATTGCCTATTACCCAAGAGCAGTAATTGTGTTGAGTTAAAAAGAGACATTATCTGCTCTTGGCTGGCTTTCTGGTATTTCTGAATATGCGTTTGATTGTTGGGATATGTTTGTTTTGCAGACACCAGTAACCTAAATACTATCCAAAATGATTCTTGGACCTCTGAGGACTTCTGGCTTGACCCTTCTGCGAAAGGCCAGCCAGAGACCAACACAGATGATGATGAGCTTCGGAAATCTCTGGATAGATTCTATGAAATGTTTGGCCATCCACAGCCAGCCTCTGGAAATCCACTCTCTGCATCTGTCTGCCAGTGCCTGTCTCAGAAAATCAATGAACTGAAGGGCCAGGAGAACCAAAAGTATGCCCTCCGCAGTTTTCAAATGGCCCAGGTCATTCTCAACCGGGATGGCTGCTCAGTGTTACAGAGGCATTCCAGGGATGCCCGCTTCTACCCACTGGAAGAAGAAAGTGTGTCACTGGAGGGTGAAAAGCCAACCCCAGGACTTTCCAAAGATATTATTCAATTCCTCTTGCAGCAGAATGTGATGAAAGACCTATAACTGGTGCCTGGTGGCAAGAGCAGGCCGTGTGGCTATGGGGGCAGCCCTGTGGCAATGCTGTTAGTGTACCACCCACATCCCCTCAGGTCTCTCTGGCCCAGTTCTGTGTGGCCAGCCCTGGCCGAGTGCTCTGCAGTCAACATCTGGCATCTGGGACCACATACTGGAGGCTGTTCAGCCCATAGAAAGAGCCATCAGTGTCTGGAAATTTTATAGCCCCTGTGGCCACACCCCCACCTATCATTCCCCTTGGCCAGAGGCCAATGACTGGTCTGGGAGTCCAAAAGCCCGACTTCCTTGTCTCAAGGAAGGAAATGCTCTGAGGCGTTACTGACTTTCCAGAGCTTTGCCCTGAATTAGGCTGTCCTCCCACTTCCTAGGAGCTTTTTCTTAATAAATCTCTTGTATCTGAATTCTTGACTTGGAGTCTACCTTGAGGAGAACCCCACATAAGAGAACAGGCTTCCATCAGATGAATTTTTTGAAGGGAATAAGCTCTGTGCTCCATCAAGTGCAAGAATTATACCACGTTGTAAAACTGCAGCCATGTGATAGTATGTCCCAGAATAATACAAAGATTTAAATGTGTTTCCAAAACAGTGCATCACATCTTAGTCATATCCTTGCCTCTCCAAATCCAGAAGTGCCTATTTTATAAGACTAACTGGAAGTAGAAGGAAATTTAGACCTTCTAAAGTAACAGCTAAAATTCACAGATTAAAGAGAGAAAAGAAAGTCTCTTGTCTCTACCCATTAAAGCAGCATAAACTCAATTATGGTAGGTTAGGTGGAGTTTCAGGTGTACAAGATAGTGATTAGACATGTATGTACGTTCTGAAGTGATCCCCCAATAAGTTTGGAACCCATCTGACATCAGACAATATTACTGACTATATTCCCTATGGCTGTAGTTTGCCGGTGCAGGCTTGTGATGGCAGACGCTCTGCTCCCCAGCCGTGTCCTGAATGCCCACTGGAGACTCAGTTAGTAGATGACGTCACCTGGCACCACACTCCCTGAAACTGTCTTTGGAAGCCTCATACTAATCCCTACCTTGACAATTCCCCAAGCAAACTGCATTGACAGAAAAGGGTTATATCCCTTGTTTTGCGGGGAACAAGAGAAAGAAGCTGGCAACATGGGGCAACTGATTTGGAGAAACTTTAGGTGAAATCTAATTGGCATAAGACCCCCTAAGCTTTCCAGAAACTGGATTATGCAAGTAGATCAGTCTAAACTGGTACGTACAGAGTGAATGTGCCCTCACAGACAGGACTCTTGGGGACTCTTGGATGGAGAGAGAAGGCTTTTAAAGGTCAGGAATTACATACTAAGGCTTCCAATTCTGGGAAGAGCAGTCGTAAGAAACAGTTCCACATTGAAGTGCAGAGGCACCACTGGAAAGGGACCTAAATAGTAGGAAACAGGAAATGAATAGGCCTCTGAGAGATACTTGAGAAACAAACCTCCAGATTTCCCTCTGACCAGCAATCTTTCTCCATGGGCCTCGCCTGTTCAACCGGCCTCCAAATAGTCGTGAAACCAGTGGAGCTTATAATTGAAAATCAACAGATTGAATTTTAATGTCACTAGTTTTATTGGTTTTTAATGTGAAGCAAATTAATAGATGCCCTTGAAGAATGCTGTAGTTCTTAGTATTATGCAGTCACTAAAATATTGGATATTAGTTTCCATGGCTACCAACAGAAAGAAACTAGATTATTATATACTGTTTTTAAAGGACAAAAAATACAAGCTATTTAAATCTCCATGCCCGGAAGCAGCAGCTTCTATTTGGCAGTGATATTTTAGTATCAATAATTTTGTAAACTTTATTAACATCAGTGCTGTGGGCTCTGAGCCGGTGGTTAGGCTCTGAAAGCAGAGAATTTCCAAGCCTAACAGCCAGAATTACCTGATGGTAAAAAAAAAGAGTGTGGCATGTTCTTTTTTGTATCTGAGTAAGTGCCTGTGACAGGTCGGTACAAGACATTTGATTCCCTGCAGTCTCGTGCCTTAATCAGATATTCCTGGGATCAGGATGGCATTTTCCATTTATCTCTGTTTACCTTTAATAAAGACTAAGGGGTAAGGATACTGAGGCTCTGGCCTTTGGCATTATTGTGTAATTCTGCCCTACAGATCACCTCACTGATATTTTATCATCCTGTGAAGGTTCTACTGGCCTATAATACCACCTGTGGCCCAATCAGAGGTCTTGGGAGGATGGATTTGCTTGCAATAACATCAGAACTCCAGAGAAGAGAACCGCTACCATGTTTTAAGTTTGTATAACTACTATTCACTTAATTAGTCCACTTTTTTGCATGACCTATGTAAGGGCACATGTAATACATCCTATTAGCACAAAACAATACCGTGATACTTTGAAAACTTTAAAGCTTACGTTGAAAACTTTTTAGTGGATTGTAATAATCATGCAGATAAGTGTTTATAAGTAAACATCTTGATGATTTTCACAAAGCGAACCCACCTGTACAAGCAACAGATATGAGCAGCCAGCCTGGGCAGCCCCCTTCTGAGTGGAGATTTTCATCTGGAAACCTGATGAGACTGGTTTGCTCAGACTAATTTTTCTCAGACTGCTGGTTGTACACAAAATAATTTATATGGGCAAACAATGTTTATTTTCATTGTTGTGTCTTCAGTTTAATATATCAGAAAAATACACTATGTCTTCATAGGATAAACGTAATATACAAGGTCTGTCTGGAAAAAATCCAGCCATTATTAATATGACATGAATGGTTTGTGCAACATGGATAGTATCCTGGCTCCCAAGGAGGGTGGACTGGAATGCCCACATTGTTCATGTGCATTCATGAACAATGATGACTTCACTGTAGTAGTCAATGGGGGCAGTTGATGCCACTGAGTGAGCATGTGTACTGTGTGGCTATCACATTCAAAGTGACTGAGTGAATAGAGCAATGAATCTGCATCAAATTTTGTGTTAAGCTTTAACATTCCTCCACAGAAACTATTTGGATGATTCCGAAGGCCACAGCTATGGGCAGCTGGTGATTGGTAGCTTCATCACAACAACATGCCTGCTCATGCAGCACTCCTTGTGCAGAGTGTTTTGGTGAAACATTACATTGCATAGGTGACTCATCCCAGACTTGGTGCCCTGTGACTTGTGGCTTTTCCCAAAACTACAATCACCTTTGAAAGGGAAGAGATTTCAGACTGTTGATGGGATTAGGAATATACAATGGGGCAGCCGATGGCAATTGGGAAAACTGTGTGAGGTCCCAAGGTGCCTGCTTTGAAGGGCACTGAAGCATCATTGTCCTATGTATAATGTTTCCTGTATCTTGTATCTTCTTCAATAAATGTCTCTATTTTTCATGTCACATGGCTGGATACCTTCTGGACAGGTGTCTTAGATTTTTATCAAGTGTTCTTCATGTTTGAAAATGTTCACAAATGTTGAAGAATTAATTACACATCTATGCAGGATATGTTTTAAGTGCATTAAATATCTACCCATATACATTTATAAGTTGGAGTTTTAAATTACCACAGACTTTCCTAACATAATCTCTTTTATTAATAGAAAACATACTTGAATATGAAAGATAACTTTATTGGCTCTTAAGTGGTAGAATTAATTAAACAACAGATCATTAATGAATACTTACAAATTGCTCTGGATGATATTTATATGAGTACAAATAAGACCTATATACCCACCACTTAGATTTTATCATTAACACTACTTGTTTTTCTCTTGTCTATCCATCTACCCACCAATCAATCAATCTTATCTGTTAATGTATTTCAAAGCAAGTCCCATGTATATTTTTAACTGATTTTCTGGGCATTGTTGAACTTGTATGGTGAGTCATGAGTGGTGTAGTGTTAGTTGTGTGCTGGCATTGGTCCATAAGTGATTGGAAGTTAAATAAGGGTCCTTTGCTTCTGATAAGTTAATAAGCAGTGCTTTCGCACACACAGAGAACGAAGCATGGGGGCAGAATGATGAAAAAGAATGGTAGAAAGCTGATGGCTGTTGAAGCTGGGTGATGGGCAGATATCACAATTCTCTACTTTTATGAAAGTTTTAAAATATACATCCTGAGAAAGAGAAAGAAATTGGAAATCTATTTGAAAAAATAATGAAAGAAAACTTCCCTGATTTGGTGAAGGAAATAGACATGCAAGTCCAGGAAGCACAGACAGTCCCAAATTAGATGAATGCAAATAGGCTCACTCCATGACACATCATAATTTAAATGCCAAAGGTAAAAGACAAAGAGAGAATCTTAAAAGCAGAAACAGAAAAGCAGTTAGTTACCTACAGGGGAGTCTCCATAAGACTGTCAGCTGATTTCTCAAAAGAAACTTTGCAGGCCAGAAGGCACTGGCAAGAAATATTAGAAGTCATGAAAAGCAGGGACCTACAGCCAAGATTGCTCTACCCAGCAAAGCTATCATTTAGAATCAAAGGTCAGGTGAACAGCTTCCCAGACAAGAAAAAAACTAAAGGAGTTCATCACCAAACCATTATTAAATAAAATGTTAAAGGGACTTATTTAAGAAAAAGATAAAAACTATGAGCATTAAAATGTCAGTAAATATGTATCTATCAACAGCTGAAGCTAAAGAACAAACTAAACAAATAAGAACAGAGACAATCATGGATATGGAGAGCATTTTGATGGTTGCCAGATGGGAAGGGGTTGTGGGGGAATGGGTGAAGAGGTGAGGGGATTAAGAAGTACAGATAGGGAGTTACAAAATATCCATGGGAATGTAAAGTACAGTATAGGAAAGGGAGTAGCCAAAGAACTTAGATGCATGACCCATGGATACGAACAATGGTGTGGGGATTGCCTGAGGGAGTAGGGGGGGCAAAGGGAGAAAAATTGGGACAACTGTAATAGCATAATTGATAAGATATACTTTAAAAATGTATTAACCAAAAAAAGTACATCTTTTGGTTTATCAAGTTTAAAAAAGCCCTCAGCCTGTCAATGGAGATATTTTAAGCACATACCTTTTCAATGCATATATTTATATATGAACATACAGTATATATATATATAGATATATATATCTATATATATATATCTGTGTTTTTCAAATATAATATAGAAATGACACACAGAAACATAGTTCACATGGGGATTTTATGTAATGGTTCAAGTAAAACTATTTTACAGAAGAAGGCTTAGGTAAACAAACAAAGTAATTTGCTGTATCATGAGCTTGGTGAGCTTTTATTATGTAATAAATTCTGATTATATAATAAACTCCTTGAGGCCAAGGATCCTGTGAGATACCACTTCCGTGTCTCCAGAGCACTTAATCCATGGTACTGCAGAGTAAATGGCGCTTAATAAACACTGGCTGATAGGCTAAACTCAGGAAATGAACTGTGATGAACAGTAGTTTAATTCTCCATGCAGTAATGCCACACAGCTCAGTCGATTGGAAAATCAGTTTCCTGAATCTGCCCTTATGGAGGTTTGCACAGAATGTTTGAGCCTGAGGCAGACTTGGAGCTTTGCTAATGTCCTCATTTTGTAGGAGGAAATGAGGCCCAGAGGAATTATATGAGCCTCACTGAACATCCCACTTGTTAACGGCAGTGTTGTCTCTGACACCTGCAGCTGGACTCTTCCTTTTGCCATAATGTTCCTCAGAAGGTACAAACCCACCTCCACACCCATCTCTTGTTCCTTGTTTAAAATTTATGGTTTCAGGTAGAGAAAAGAGAAAACTTGTCAAGCTGGCTCCTCCAGGAGGCTGAACAGGAGACATGGCTGCAGAACAAGTTCATGATCTGTATTTACCCAGTAGTGTTCTGTGCCTAGCCTGGGTAAGATAAGCTCTCTGATCTTCAAGAACTTTCCATCTATTGTGGGAAGACAGATGGACACATGTTAATAGTTAGAGGATGGTCCTGTGTAGGGTTAAAGCATAAATGAGTAGTTGGGTAGAACCATGGGTGCTGGAGAAAGGATGGGATGTTTTGGAGGCCATAGAGCTGGATATAAAGTGTGTGGACTGAGGGATGGTGGAACAGCCAGGTTAGAATAGCATGACTGGGTTTGTGCTTCACCCTGTGGGTGTTAAGTTTAGGAGATTTCTGTGGAGGATGGGATGAAATCCAGTACTGACTGGATTTAGGAAGACAATATGGTAGTAATAGTGTGTGAGAGAGGCTGGCAGCAGGGAGAACCCCGAAGAGGGCTTTCAGGAGATGAAACATTGGAGCAGGTGATGGCAGTGGAAAGGGAAAGAAAAATGCAGATGGAAGAATGGTTTGCCCAGAGCAATGCTTCTCAAAAAGCAACGAGAGAATAAGGTCAGTGGGTTGCAAAGTCAGCCACACCTGACTGGTCCACAAGCTTCTGGGACGGAAATAATCATTTCTCCTAAAGGGGCTCTCATTCAGATCATCATACATGTTCTTCCTCTGCATGTAAACTTGCTCGTGAACATGGAGTTCTTTGACACATAGGGAAAGTGATGTTCCCCTGGAGAAGAAAGGAGAGGGAGACAGCCATTGCAAAGTGACCTGAGAGAATGAGAATAGAGAGGAAAAGATGATAAAAACAGCAGTAGTGTCCTCTGCAACCTTTATAGCCTTATTTGTTACATTTAGATCTTTAATCCATCTGGAATCCATTTTTGTGCATAGTGTGAGGTGGGGAATCTCACCATTTATTATTTAGGAATTAAACCTTTATGATTATTTTTAAAATATTACCCTTAACACATACTCAATTTCCCTGAATATCTTATTCTCTTGCTTAAAATCCAGAAAACATTTCCCATTGTCTTTAGAATAAAATTCAATTCCTCATCCTGGCTTAAAAGGCCCTAGCCTGCTTCTGAAACTCATCTACTACTTTGCCTTGTGCATACTGTGCTCCAAACATAGGACTTCCTTCTGTCCAGTCAGTTCGAGCTCACTTCAGGCTGAGTTTCGCACTAATTTTACTCATGCCCATGCCTCTTCTGGATGCTCCAGCCTTTCTTTGCACAGCAGCTTCTTGTGACTCCTGCAGCTCTCAGCTCAAATGCCACTTCTTCAGTCTTTCTCAGACCACCCAATCTAAAGTACCACCCAACTCACCACCACACCATCCTTTGCAATCCCCGAGCATCTAGAGTTTATTTTGATATCAGGAGTGAGAGGAGCTTGTTTTATTCTTCTCCCCCAGTGTGGGGAGCCAGTTACCCTAAGACCATTTGCTAAATACTTCACATTTTCATTATGCATTAGAAATGCTATCTTCATCATATACTTAGTGTCCATGTGCATTCATGTCTATTTGTGAACTGAACTCTTTTTCTTTGATTTGTCTATTTCTTTTCTATTGCTGATTTAATTACTATAAAGTTAAAATATTTTCATATTTGATAAGACTATACCCTTCTATTTAATTTTCTGGCCATTTATGTATGTTTTGCTTCTTAAAAAGATTTGCAGTATGGCTGCAAGGTAAACAGAGGAAAAAAATAGATGTGGGTTCACCTGATGGGAGTTTCTTGCAGTATTGGAGAGAGATGGTGGAAGAGTACAAGGTAAAATAGCTTATGTATCCCATTGTATCCCAAATTCCAGTCATTTCCCAGTATACCAATTTTATAACTTTTGACATAGCTATATGTCACCTGAACTATTATTATTTTTTTATAAAAATGTATTGATTTTAGAGAGAGATAAAGGGAGAGAGGGGGAAGAGAGAGTGATTTATGTTCCACTTATTGATGCATTCATTGGTTGATTCCCTTAGGTGTCCTTACCAGGGATCAAACCCACAACCTGGAACCCGGCCAGGCCTAATATAACTTTTTCAATAATTAAATTCACTTTTATGAGGTCTGTCCAGAAAAAGTCTAACCATTGTTAATATAGCAAGAACAGTGTGCATGACATCGATGTAACATGGCAGCCAAGGAGAGTGGACTGGAATGCGCATGCATGAGCAATGATGATTTCACTGTATTAGTCAGTGAGGGCAGCAGACAATGTTGAGTGAGCACATGTACTGTGTGGCTGTCACATTCAAAACAAGAAAGAAGAGCAACAAATCTGCATCAAGTTTTGTGTTAAGCTTGAACATTCCTCCACAGAAATTATTCAGATGCTTCAGAAGGCTGAAGCTATTGGCAACTGTTGACTGGCAGCCTCATCAGAATTCTTATGGCTGGAGGAGAGGAGAATTAAAATTAAATTTTAATTTTAGATTAAATGGACCACCCAATTCCAGTGTGTGTGTATAGGTTCCCCCCACCACCAAGAAATTCTTGGACACCAGCTGGGTATCCTACAATTCAACTCAATTCTAACACTATCTACCTGGAGAGAGCATTAGATTCTACAGGTTGAAGACTCAGAGCATATGACTGCCCTCCACTTCAGAAGTCAATCCTAAATTCAGGTTGTTACCTTGTGCTCCAGACTGACTGGCTGTAAATCAGAGGTCCCCCCAACCCCTTCATGGGTTTGATTGATTTGCTGGAGTGACTCAGAGAAATCAGGAAACCAGTTTATTCACTAGATTACCAATTTATTATAAAGGATATGAATCAACAGCAGATGAAGATACATAGTATGAAAGGCTAAGCAAAGAAGTTTCTATCTTCTTGGAGCTTGCAATGCAGCACAGTGGCATATGGAAGCATTCTGGCTCACCAACCTGGAAGTTTCCCAAATCCCCTCCTTTTGGGGTTTTATGGGGATTCATTATACAAGTGCAATTGATTAAATGATTGGCTATTAGTGACTTATTCAACCTCCAGCCCCTCTCCCCTTCCTGGGGGAGGTCAGAGCACTAGGACTGAAAGTTCTAGCCCTCCAATCACACAGTTGGATTTCTTGGCAACCAGCCCCCATTTTTTGGTGCTTTTCAAATGTCACTTTCTTAACCTGAACTGGGGTGTGGTTGAAAGGGGTCCGTTGTGAATAGCAAACACCTTTGTCACTCTTAAGAAATTCCAAGGGTTTTAGGAGCTTTGTGCCAGAAACAGGGACAAAGAGCAAATATATATTTATTATAAATCACAATGTTAAAAGCCACATACAAAAATGTTTCTTACATTAGGATGAATGGCCTTTTTAATCTAAAATTAATTTGAATTCTCCCCTCCTCTGATCACACTCCCTGAAGTGTAAGAGGATGAGCTGTTTGTGGGCTTTGTCCTGGCTTCAAAGGACATGATTGAGGTGAGAAGCCAGTACCTGGTGAATTTCATCCATGCCCTATCTTTGCTTTCCAGCTCCCAGAACCAGAAGGCATCTGGTGCAGACCCAGTTAATTATCTCTGATATGGTGATGAGGAATAATTTCTTTTCAGGTACGCAATCACTGCACTTTGAGAACTTGATATGGGTTGATCACATCTTGTTCCATCTGAACTGGGCTTGGCTGGAAAACATGCAGTTGATGCATGGGAAGCCACAGCCTCGGCTGTTTCACCCTGGGCTCTTTGGGCCTCAGGGTAGGTCAAAAAGCCTTGGAGTCCATGACCAAACAGCAGCCCAGGTTGCCACATTCACTGAAGTCTCCTTAGGCATATGAGCTGCTTTGTCAGTCATGACAAAGGCACAATGATGATGCTTGATGAAGTTGACAACATGGGAGATACGACAAAACAAGAGCAAATGTTAGCCACTGACATATACTAAATAACTTTGCTTCCCTGAAAGAACCGTGCCTCTTAGCGGCTGCTGTTGTTCCTCCAGGAAAAATACTGGCTTTAGGCAAGGTTTCAAAATGTCCTCACTCATTGCAGTGTTTTTAACTTCTCAAAAAATATGAATCTTTGGGACTTGGATGTGAAACATCAGAAACTCTTTACTCATTGTGGATTTATCCACTATTTTAATATTTTAAAATAGTACAATATTGTACTATGTACTATTTACTATTGTACTATGTATAATATTGTACTATGTACTATTTACTATTGTGCTAATAGTAAATATGAAATATACAGTTTAGTAATCTTCATAAAGAAATATAGCCTCTAGCAAACATCCAAACATTGTAAAAGTCCAATGAACATGACCAAGTAGTTTTTGAATAACCTAACATTTAAATCTAACCCAGCAAGGTTAACAGCATTACACAAAAATCACAATTCAAAAACACCAACTAATGGACTTACTTTGCTGCCAAAAGTTATTTCTTGGAACACCACACTTAGTGTCTGCATAAAGTATGTCATAAAAGTATAGTTATTAATATTTACTTTGTTTGTGAGGGGATCTCACAATAAATAGGACCATGAACACATACTTACAGTGCGGTGACAGCTGCAAGCCACAGACCGGCCACACTGTGACATCTCTGTAACGTTTCGGGGGCTGCTCCTGGAAATGCTTCTGTAAACTCCCATGTTCACATTTCCTGATCTTGCTTATCAGTGGATCTCTTCCTGGGTCACTCTAAATCAGTGGTGTCTCTTTGTTGAATTTTAAGCTTTAATTCTCACAGGAGAATTGTAATACCTTTTCCTGTTGTCCCAATTTCTCAACTAATGGGTCTTGGAATTTGAGATTCGGAAAGCATAGAAATCTTCCAAGAAATGCTGGGAAGGGATTCCCTCATGGAAAGACCACTCAGCAGCTTCTCAGCTGGTGCTGCCTGTCCTTGCCCTCTAACTACCCAAAGCCCTTTTCTACCTGGTCCCACTAAACCTGCTCTTTCCCTACTTAGTTTACATTTCAAAGAAACACTGTCCCCACAAGCAAAACTCTCTGGGTTGACTTTAGGCTTGAAGGAAAAAGCAATCTGTTGGAACTCTTTCATTCTGAGGTGTGAAGAGCTAATATGCCTCCCATGGGGATCATAAGCATAATCAGGACAATGGAAGCACTTCTTCAATGGTAGTACAGTCTGAGGCATTCCTTCCAAGAATCACAGAAGCAGATGCTTCCAAGGGCCACATAGAGGATAAACTGCAGGAACAGGGCTAGATGTTAAGACTCTAAAACTGGTGGTGACTGAGTGTGGCCTAACAGGAGCATGCAAGCTTCAATTAAGGACATTTAAATTCAAATTTTTAAAATAACCAAGCTGTACAAGCCTCACATGACCCACCGGATAGCCAGACTTGGCCAGTTTGGAATCTTTGCATTGATGCTCAGTGGGGCTAGTGTGCTTGTGGCCGGTGCACCCTGCATATGCATTCACACCTCCAAAGAAGATTGCGGCTAGTATTTTCCCAAAGGTGAGAATATGGAGTCAGAGAAGTATAGGCATGGCTTTCTATACTAGGTATGGGCCCAATGGAAACCCATTCCAGTGGCTAGGCATACGTCAGACCCCAAAAGTTAAAATCACAGATTAAAAGATTCTAACCAACCATAATTAAAAATAATAATTTATAAAAACAAGATAGGCAAAATATCAGCAATTTTTAATGTTAGACTTAATAAGTTTAGTAAACAGATGAGAAAATTATATCTCACATGTAGACTGTGTTTTTGTAAACAAAGTAATATAAGGAATTCATTACAATTACCCTCCCATTGAAGTATTGCACCTGTGTTAGCAACATTCTTTCTTATTAGATCATTGGTTGGCTATCCTTATCAATATACGAATTCAAATGCAACCCTAATATTATATAACCTAGGACATTTTTAGATGACTCAACTTGGGGGACAAAGTGGTCAGCTTTTTATCAATTAAACACATTCAAAATAGAATTACAATATAACCACAATTGTTTGGTGTGATTCTTCCCTTATAACTCTGGTGGAATTATTTTTATTTTTAAGTCAAAGCTTGCCTTACATGTACAAATATGTAGAACACTGTGTGACTATTGCCTGCTATCCTAGTAACTAGGTCTTTATTCCTTTAACTTCAGATTGTGATGCCAAATAAAAGGCACCTGTTGGAGGGGAAAAAAAGAGAAACGATTCCAACCAAAATAAACGTCAGCTGCTCAGATTTCTTCTGAATGTGATGGTCATTTCCCTCCATAAAAAGGTTTCAGTTCCCTTTTGTATTTTTCTAAGCATGTCTGTGATTATTTGAAATTCCACTCCTTAAGGATGTCTGAATCTTTCTACCAGTTCAAGGTGATCTTTGCAATGCAAAAGGCATTGAACTCTACTTGGGTCCTAAAATCTCCTTGCCCTGCTTCCTCGATGTCGATATTGAGAATTTTAATATCTTATCACTGTCTCCATTATTTGAGGCTGTTGAGATGGTTCTTGCTCACCTTGGAAAGAACATCAGTTAGGTAGAGTGTCCCAGGGGAAGGAAGGTGAGCGCTAAAAGACAGACTTAAACCAGCTTATTTCAAGTCTCAGTTCTGTCATTAATTGCTGTGCGACCTTGAGCAACTCACTTAACTTCTCTGAACTTTGGTGTGTCTTATCTTCAAAATGAGGATAATGGACCAGTAATGAACCGTACCTCATTAGATAGTTTTAAGGATTAACAAAAATGATGTTTATAATGCAGCAAACATATCATAGGAATGGAGGAGGCGTATAAAGATTCTCAGTAAATGATGGCAGTGACTGTTTTCCTGTCCCTCAGACATCCCTTACATGTCCCCCCTTACTGTTCTTATTCATGCAATTCTGTATTCGTTTTTTAGGGCTGTAGTAACAAATTCCCATAACCTTGGTGGCTTAAAACAACACACATTTATTCCCTCACAGTTGTGGAACTAGAAGTCCAAAATCAAGGTGTCAGTGGGGCCAGGCTCACTCTGAATCCTGTGTAGAGGAGTCCTTCCTCTCTTTCCCCCACTTTCCAATGGTTGACAGCAACCCTTGAACTTTCTTGCCTTATTGGTGCACCACTACAATTTCTGTGTTCATCTCCACCTAGCCCTTTTCCTTGGGTCCCCTCTATGTCTGTATGTAAATCTCTCTCTCCTTTGTGTTATAAGGACACCAGTGATTGCATTTAGGGACCAGGAGAAATGGAAGAGAGGGTATAGAAAAGAGAGGATTGGGGACCATTGACTGACTGGGCATTGCAATGCCTACTCCAAGGCTTGCATGACCTTCTGTGTGCCCCTTTACCTCAATTCCAAAAGTAGTAGCATCCGAGAATACCTGTGTGCAGATTTACCTAGAGCAGAGAATAGGAACATGTATGTATGACACTCTGCTACTTACACACTCTTCTTTCTCCCACTACGTTTTCACTGTCAAAACAGCATTCAGAGTATCACAATAAAGTACGGAATAACTGTGCAAACAAACCATTGCTTTAGCTTTTAAAGAGTGTTGTCTATTCATTTCATGGAGTCCTTGGGTGAATTCAGGGATGGGGCTAATTCTGGTTCACTTTTTTTGAGACTAAACCATTTCCTTGTAGCAACTCCCATCCCATCACCCCTATGCTAGTCTGAGCTTTCTTAAACCTCTCCCTGGGCTATAGATTTAGTGGGGGGGCGGGGTGATACCCCTTTACTTCCTATTCTATCTCTAAGCTAGAAGCTGTTCCTTACCCCCATAGACCTAGCTCTGATAAACCCTGAGGCTTCTGCTTTAGTCTACAGGACATGGGGTACCACTTTGCCCTTGGGTCATGTTCCTGCAAAGGTACTTCCTCCTTTCCTAAATTAGCTATGAATTCTGCCTCCACTGTACTTCTGGGAAGAAAGTACCAAATTCAATAAGTCTTTCAATATTTCTTTTCATACCTATTAGAACATCAGGTTTGTCTTCTAAAAGACAAAAGTATTTGAGTTGAGGCTGGCTCATCCATTCACAATATACAGTTTTAGGCAGTACCATGTTTATCTGGTAGCGTTATATTATTTGGTGCTCTTCTAAGCTTTGTGGGTGAATGTAAAAGAAAAAAAGGCAGCTAGAGGAGGAGGAACAGAGAGTGATTCCTTAATAAAACTGAGGAGAAGTGGCCCACTTACATATAAGCATATCTTTGTCACCCACATCAAAAATATGGGCACTTACACGTTGGGAGGTTTCAGCCTATGCATATTTACTTAACAATAATGGCTCCTCCAGGACTGTTATGAATTATTGGGAAATTAAGTATTCATGGGAAAAACTGAAATTAGCCTACATTGAGTTTTCCTGGAGTTTACATCTACAAAATACATTTTTGTTGAGGAGAGGCCTGCCTGGAAGTTGTTATGCTCTAATGCTCACCATAAATAATTAAAAATTCAGCAGTAGCAGCAACAACAGCAGCAGCAGCAGCAGAATGCCTCCTTTCAAAGAAAAGAGGGTTTAAAGTCCACCAGATCTCTCAGAATCACAGAGGCAGAACCACGTTACTTTTCATGACTCCTGAGGATGAACCCAGAGAGAAAGGCCAGGGGGAATCAGCTTCTGATTTCTGTAGGGAACCGATCTGCATGGAATGGCAACTGTAGCTCAGTCCTACTGAAAAACCCAACAGGAGCATTGTGGCACGTAGGAGCCAAACCCACAGATCAGTTCTCCTGTGGAAAATCAGGCCTGCATTATAACTAGGCTGCTTTGTGACTTGCTATTGCTAAAACTCCCTCACCCTGAGTTCAGGCAGCAAATGCTTACTGCAAATCTTTAAAGTAACTTCCTGAAGTCTGTCTAATTCTCCCAAGGACTAAAGTGTAACCAGACCTATTATTGTTATCATTCTCTTGCATTTGCAACATTTTTCCTTGTTAATCTGTAAGAAGTAATCAGTAACATCCCTTCCATTGCTATCTGTAAAAAGTAATTTCCTAAAGCAAACTTAAGCATGATGAATGAAAACTTTCTTTGATGTATGCTATTAGAAAGCCAATAAAAGCTTGTCAAGGCAAGGGTCGGCACGTTCTCCCATTGAGAGAGTAGCCATGCCATCCGTTTTCCTCCACCGGACTTGGTAGTCCATGTGAATTCATCTCATATCTCATCCATAATGCCACAAACACTGCTGGCCTGAGTCTGCATCAGATTTCCAGTGTCAGCCATGTTGGCCTGACCATGTTGTGATTTCAAGGTCATGACCACCATTTCTGGCTTGGTGCTGGATATTCCACAAACTGAAATAAAATTTTTGGGATAAGACCAAATTTCCAAAATTTCTATGAAGAGTGCCATGAAGAGAAGGATTTTTAGGGAGAAGAGGGGAAGGAGGCTGTGGGCATCAAAGCATCAGAGATGGGAAGAAGTTACTACTAAGAAGTGAAGAGAACCCAACAGAACAGGGTGCAGGTTCTGCCATCACTGCTACCCACTACTTGGCAGAAATGCTGAAGAAGGGGAGGGCCACACCACCTGAGTGCCTCTGCCAGGTACCCCACCCAGACTCCTCAACAGTCACCCCCAGGTTACTTCCTGCTTCAGGACTTGGAGGAATCCTGAAGCTCCTTCAGTCTTTTGCATTAGTCTTGTTGTAGCGGCTGTGATTTTTCTCCTTCAGTCTGAACCATCTGCTTTTACCTTTTGAGGATTCCTCATCACTTCTGTTCCAGTCAGAGCATTCCCTGTTATACTGCCGCACTCTGTGTGTAAGCATTTCCCTATCCCACATTATACACACACCATTTGAACGTGCTGCACCTCCCTGGAAGGCACACTCAGGAAACAGCTTCAGTCTTCTCTCACAGCTGCCTGCAGGCATGTTCTGACACATCTCCCTGATCCTTGAACAGTATCTCAGGCAGAAACACTAGGCTTTCATGAACTCTGGACCATTACAACAGTTCAAACTTTTATTTTTCACCCAACTCAAAGTTCCTCCAGCTCCCAGCTACTGTCTCACCCCAAGCCAGTAATGGAGAAGATGGAAGGGATGACCCATTCTTTTGCCCCCTTGTTTCTTTCCTACTTACCCTCCTTACCCCCCTCCTTCCAGTTTGGTACAAGGTCAAGGATCAGAAAAGATAGAGGAAGGATCAAAAGTCACTACCGCCAGTGTCCTCTGTAGTTCTCTTTTGAATATTATATGCCCACTGCCATGGCACACCTCTAGATGCTGGCTTGCCTTTCAATAAGAGACCTTTGTCAGTTCTTCAAAGTTCTCCATGACAACCTCCTCACTCCATCAGTCCTGACAAGGATAATGCTGTCTAACCTCTCACAATGCCTCTCAGCTGCCATTGTTAGGATATCCCAGGGGTCCACTTGCCCAATCAAGAAGGGACCTTTTGGAATAACTAGAGACCAGTAACATTCCATAGAGCTCATTTGGCCCAGGGAAAAACTCGGAACATGGAGTCACTCCAGCTACTGTCCTCTCTGCCCATTGCAGGCTGCTCCAGCCAACCATCTTTATCACTTAACTTTTGAACTCTTGGGACTACAAATTAAATTGACCTATGGTCTCCTTCCTACTCTCCTCTAGTAGCATTATGGGGAGTCTTTGGGTTTCTGCAGCTCAGCAAGCACCCAGCCAGGAAATGGGATGTCAGTCTTCTTTCCTGCAAGCTACCTCACTTTTTATGAGTTGTTCTCTTGGGGCCTCTCACTTGGCAGAGTTAGAAAGAAGTATCATGAAACAGTACAGGGTTCTCTACAAACTCCCTTCAAATAAATAAATTCTTTCTCTGACTTGACCCTTTGCATTTGATCTTACACAGATGTGAGTGAGAGCCACTTGCCAGTTCAGCCCTGTGTTAGTAAGTATTGTAGAGACTGACTCTTCTGCTTGGAATAGGTGGGCTCTTTTTTTAAAGTATATTTTATTGATTATGCTATTACAATTTTCCCAATTTTCCCCCTTTATCCCCTGTCTTCCCTACACCCCCAACCCTCCAGTATTCCCCTCCCACTTAGTTCATGTCCATGGGTTGTACATATAAGTTCTTTGAATTCTCTGTTTTATATACCATTTTTTACCTTTCCCCATCTATTTTATGCCTACCAATTATGCTTCTTCTTCCCTATACCTTTTTCTCCCGTTCCTCCCCTCCACCTCTCCACTGAAAATCTGTCATGTGATGTCCATTTCTCTGATTTTGTTCCTGTTCTAGGTGTTTGCTTAGTTTTTGCTCTTGTTATTTTTTTAGGTTAAATAACCTAAGGTTATTTCATTTGTTGATAGTTGTGAGTTTGTTGTCACTTTACTGTTCAGTTTTTTATCTTTAATTTCTAAGATAAGTCCCTTTAACATTTCATATAATAAGGGCTTGGTGATGATTAACTCCTTTAACTTCACCTTATCTGGAAAGCACTTTATCTGTCCTTCCATTTTAAATGAGAGGTTTGCTGGATAATCTTGCCTTTCATGATTTCAAATATGTCTTTCCAGCTCCTTCTTGCCTGTAAGGTTTCTTTTGAGAAATCAGCTGATAGTTTTATGGGAACTCCTTTGTAAATAACTCTCTCCTTTCCTCTTGCTGCTTTTAAGATTCTCTCTTTATCTTTAATTTTGGGTAACTTAATGATGATGTGCCTTGGTGTGTTCCTCTTTGGGTCCAACTTCTTTGGACTCTCTGGGCTTCTTGGACTTCCTAAAAATCTACTTCCTTCACCAGACTGGGGAAGTTTTCCTTCATTATTTGTTCAAACAAGTTTTCGATTTCTTTATCTTGTTCTTCTCTTTGTGGCACACCTATAATCCAGATATTGGAACATTTAAAGTTGTCCCAGAGATTCAAAAGTCTCTCTTCATTTTTTTGAATTATTGGTTCTTCACTCTGTTCTGGTTGGATGTTTATTTCTTCCTTTTGTTCCAAATCATTGATCTGAGTCCTGATTTCCTTCCTATCACTGTTGGTTCCCTGAGTATTTTGCTTTATTTCACCTTGGGTGTCTTTCACTTGCTTTCATATTTTGACCAAGCTCAATCAGTTCTGTGAGCATTTTGATTACCAGGGCATTGAACTCTCCATCAGATAGGTTGGCTATCTCCTTATCGCTTAGCTCTCTTTCTGGAGTTTTGCTCTGTCCTTTCCCTTGGGCCCTATTTCTTTGTCTCAGGGCACCTGTTAAGTTGTAAGGGGGCAGGGCCTTAGGTTTTCACCAGGGCAAGGCAACCCTCCTTGCTGCGCTGCAGCACTGCCTGTGGAGGAGGGGCCAGAGAAGGGGCAATGCAGCTTGCCTGCTTGGCTCTAGCCCCACTTTCCAATGAACTCTCATGTGAGACTGGGAGTTCCTTCCACTGTGGCAGCCCGTGCTGTAGTCCACAGTCAGCTCTGAGTCTCAGTTTCTTGTTTAGTCAGCTCTGCCCTCAAGGTCCTCACCATGGGTTCCCTCCATCTGCCCATCTTACTGGCCTGGTTGGTCTGGTTGACTGTTTCTTTAATTCCTTGATTGTCAGAGTTCCATGCAGTTTGATTTTTTGGCACTTCTGGTTGTTTATTTTAGATTTGTTGTTATCCTCCTTTTGGTTGTGTGAGGAAGCGAAGGGGTTCTACCTATGCCCCCATCTTGGCTGGAACTCTAAAATCAGGTGGGCTCTTAAAACCATGTTCTCTAGTTCTGGGAGCTCAGCCAAAACCAGACATAATAAGAAAAATTCTACTTAACAGCCTGTTAGTTTGTGAGTATATGCGTCATGGATCAATTTTCCCCAGAAGCAGACATTGAGACCAAGATTTGATTGCAATTAATTTAATTGGACATAATTCCAAGAAATAGAACAGAGAGTGGAGAAACAAGATGAGGAAGGAAAGGCAGCCATAAAGAGTTTGCTATCAAGAAAGTTTCCTGTGGTACATTTACTCAATGGAATACTATGCAGCAGAAAGAAAGAAGGAATTCCTACCTTTTGTGACAGCATGGTTGGAACTGGTGATTAGAATGCTAAGTGAAATAAGTCAGTCAGTGAAAGATATCATATGATCTCACTTATAAGAGGAATCTAATGAACAAAATCAACTAACAAGCAAAATAGGACCAGAGTCATGGAAACATGGAACAGGCTGACAGTGACCAGAGGGGAGGAGGGAAAGGGATAATGGTGGGAAAACAGGGAAGGGACTAGTCAAAGATCATGTATGAGTCACCCATGGCATGAACTATGTGGAGGCGGTTGGGCTGGACAGAGGAGGGCAAAGGCGATAAAATTGGGACAACTGTAATAGAATAACAATAAATTTTTTTTTAAAGTTTCCACTGTGGGTAACTAAAGCTCAGTGCCACTGGGAAACTCTCAAAGCCTGTGCAGAACACATATCTCCAGCCTTGGGCAGGTAGCTCAGTTGGTTCGAGCATCATCCCCATACACTAAGGTTGTGGGTTCTACCCTGGTCATGGCACATACAAGAATCAACCAGTGGCCCTGGCTGGTGTAGCTCAGTGGATTGAGCATGGGCTGTGAACCAGAGGGTTGCCAGTTCAATTCCCAGTCCGGGCACATGTCTGGGTTGCGGGCCAGGTCCTAGTATGGGGAGCACAAGGAACAACCATACATTGATAATTCTCTCCTCCTCTTCCCCTCTCTCTAAAAATAATAAATAAAATCTTTAAAAAAAGAATCAACCAATGAATGCATAAATAAGTAGAACAACAAATTGATGTCTGTCTGTAGTCTCTCTCTAAAATCAATTTAAAGAGAAAATATGTCTCAGAGGGATCTGAGAATCTGAGGTGTTTATACACCAACTTCTGACAGTCTTTGGGTGAAGGCTGCTCTTGGGGACTTTACTTCCTCAGCACCTTTGGCATAATGCGGTTGGCTCCAGTGACCAGAAAAAGCCATCAGGCAGAGAAATGCAGGTCTTGATCATTAAAAATCAAGCCAGTGTGCTCCAAAGTGGTAAGAATGTGGAAAATGGGCAGAAAACCAGCAGCATCTACTGCTGTGTATGTGTGTGGAGGAGGAGGGTCAGGGGGAGAGGAACATAGGAGAGACCGGGAAGCATTCTCCATCCATTCTAGATCCTTACCACGTGATATGTTGCTAACGAGAATAGATTTGTCAAGATTGGTTTTATCAGCTCATCAGACCCAACCATAGTTATCCTACATAGTCCCCAAAATCCATTCCTTGCTTTATCTCCAGTATATAAGCAAACATATAATTATGTTTATCTAGCACATCTGATTTTCTGCAAACTCTGAAATGAAGAGGAACAGTTCTGCTTTGTCAAACCTGGATAGTTGTAGCTCCGGCTCTGTCTCTTGACTTCTTCTGAGAATGTTAATGTTTTTTATCCTCACCAAAGGAAATTTTTTTCCCCCATTGCTTCTAGAGAGAGAGAAACATCAATGTGAGAGAGAAATATCAATTGGTTGCTTCCTGTATGTGCCTGGAATGGGGATCGAACCTGCAACCTAGGTATGTGCCCTGACCAGGAATCAAATCTGCAACCTTTCAGTTATGGGACAACATTCCAACCAACTGAGCAACACCAACCAGGTGGAGAAATGTTAATTTTTATTAATATGTATTTACATGTAAGCTACATGGAGTTACATTACTTACAATTTAGTGGACTAAAAAATCCTTTCTATCTTCTTTTAAAATGAGGATTTGAGTTGTGATTTCTTAATTCTGTCAAAATGTATTAGGCATCTGACCTGACATAAGAAACCAGGTACTAAATATATTCCAGGACCAAACTACTAAGGAAATTACTTGACATCGTCCTCTGTATTAGGAAAAAACCTTGACGTCCCCAGTGAAAGATGTTTGTGTTATTGGCTAAGAACATGGACAATTCTGTAGATGGACATCTGCAGGGCAGCAGTTTCCAAGATTGGCCATTTTTTTGGCGCACCACACTCTCTCAACCCTCCTCCATAAACCTGGAGTCTACCCTGCACCTCTCCCACTTTTATTTCCTTGCTGGCTGGTGAACTCTGCTAGAGTAGCTACAGTATATTTCCTTTTGCTATTAATTCCGGATTGACCATGTAATTTGTTTTAACCATTTACATATGCAAATAAAATTAATTTTGAGATAAAATCTAATTTCAGTACCTGTACTTCTAGGCAGTTTTGATTTATATGCCATTTGTTTGTTTGCTTTCTGATGATTCTTTCCTCTGTTCTGCATCACTGGAAGGACTGGCCTTGCAAACGTTGTTTCCCAGGCTTCCCTGTCAGTCATTCCCAGGTATGTTCAGCCACTAAGAGGCACTGGCACTGAAAGAAAGGAGCAGCCAGGGTGTTTCTCTCCCTTTCTCTTTTTGGGAGGATGAGATGGATCTCTAACAGAGGCTGCTTCTCTTTCATGATTCCAGCTCCCAGCAGATTGGCCTTCCTCTATGGCTGGCCCCAAATCCCACCTTCCTAGGCTGCAGGGATTCCTACTCCTAGCAAGTGGCCCAGTTTCCGGTCTTCAGTAAGGACACATCCTTCTATTATCTCTCCATTCCCCAGGGGTGCAGCAGCCTGCAGTTACTAACTAATCTCTGGGTTTCCTCATCTTCCCCTATTTTAGCTTTTCTAATCCTGTGCATTACTTCCTGTATTAAATTCCTTTTAGTGGTTTCATTTTCCTGGCTGAACGCTGATGATGGATAACCTGTTTCAGGAGGCCGCACAAAATAATGGTTAATCTGAACTCTGGTTCATAAAGTAGATATGCTTTCTTCCTTAACTCTTCTTTGAGAGCAATCCTGAGACATGCTCTTCCTGTGAGATAAGATTGTATCCAGAATATTATCAGCTATAAAAAAGCCAAGTTTGCTTAATCTTGTAAAGATAGCATCTGTTCCCAGATTGGTCTATACATTAAAGATGTCGCCTGTTTCCAAATTAATTTATAGATTTGATGAAATTCCTTTCAAAATCCTAACCGTTTTTTTATGGAAATTGACAACTGATTCTGAAATTTATATGAAAATGCAAAGGACCAAGAATGACCAATATCCTCATGAAGCAAAACAATATGGGAAGACATTTTCCATCAGATATTAGGACATTAAAAAGCTGTGATAATAGAGGAAGTGTGGTATTGCTCCAACAACAAACAAATAGATGAAATGAAATGAATCAATATTCTGGAAGAGTCCAGAAACATACCCATACACATGTGGGGCCCAGATTTTTTTCAAAGTGACACAACAGACCAGGTGGGGAAGGACAGTCACTTCAATTAAATAAACATCCCAGGGTAATTAGGTGGTGATATGTTTAAAAATGTAACTATACCTCTGTCTCATACCATGTTTATTCTAAGCCATGATTCCTAAAAAGAATATTGATTTTCCTCCATCATCCTGCTTTGAGAAAATTCCTGAGAAATGTTCCTCCAAAAGGCTTTTTCCCTCCTGGTCCATGGAGAGCTAAATGTGAAGGCCGAATAACAAAAGTTTATTAAATAATGAGAAAAAAAGAAAGGTGAGTCTGAATAAAGGAAACGGCTATGGGCCAACTGACAATAATGAAAAGGCTTTTCTTTTTTTCTTTTTTTTTAATTTTATTTTAATCATTGTTCAAGTACAGTTTTCTCCCACTTAAAACTCCCATTCCAGCCCACCCACCCAACCCTCCCCTCTTCCCCCCCCATTACCCCCCACCCCTAGTTTTTGTCCTTGTGTCCGAAAAGGCTTTTCTTGATGAGTAATAAACTCAGACCAAGCTGAGCCTGAGAAGCCACAGATGACGTTAACAGTTTTAACCCTGTGTTTTTCAAGGGAACAAGAAGAGAGGGAAATTGCTAGAAAACTGGAATGCAGATGCTCCTAGAACATGGCAGTTTCCAAGTATTATTGGCAATTAGTGCATTTAAAAGAGCAGTTGGAATCCTTATCTGATTTCAACAGTAGAGGAAGAACTCCCAGATAGTCTCTAAGGAAAGACTCTCACATAACTTCATTTTCTGTAACACTGCTTTCAGGTTTCTTTTTTTCTTTTTTTTAGATTTTACTTATGTCTTTTTAGAGAGGGGGAAGGAGGGAAAAAGAGAGGGAGAAAAAGGTCAATGTGTGGTTGCCTCTTGTGCACCCCCTAGTGGGGACATGGCCTGCACCCAGCCATGTGCCCTGACTGGGAATCAAACCTGCAACCCTTTGGTTTGCAGGTGGCACTCAATCCACTGAGCCACACCAGCTAGGGCTATTCTCAGGGGTTTTAAATGGATACTTTTGTGCCAAGAACATTTTTTTTCTGTTTGTTTTAAAATAGTATCAGAATTTGGAAAAATGCAAAAATAGTATTAAATATATCCATACACCTTTCTCTCCTAGTTTCCCAAAGATTATCATGTTGCCCTGCTTGCCTTAGTATTTTCTTCTTCTCCCTGTAACTTTATCTTTATAATCTTCTCTAAAACATTCAAAAATAAATTGTATACACGGCACCCTTTTGCATTTAGATACTTCAACATGTATGTTCTAAAAACAAAGACATCCTCTTACATAATTATGGTACACTGATACAATATTTATTATGTAATCTACAGATCTTATTCAAATTCCAGCAATTATCCCATTAATATCCTTTATAAGACTCTTCTTTTAAATGTTCTGCAACTGTGGTCTTGGTGAAATAATTCCCAGCCTTTTCAGGAAGATGTTGTGATGTACTCAGCACATGCAAAAAGAATTCAAGCCTCATTGATTTTCAGGAAAAAGACACTGAAACCTCCTTTTAGCTGTGCATGCAGACATCTGCGTTCCGGGAAAGAGAGACCCAAATGAAGGCTCCCTTGTTCCCCAAAGCGTGTGTTATCAAAGAAGTTTCTGATTTTTCTTCTTCTTTGTGCAGGGCATTTGCCTGCTGCTTTTCTGATTCCTCAAAGACAGAGAGAACCCACATCAAAAATATCCTGGAAGTTGTTTTTGCTTTCCTCTCATACATCATAACAAAGTAATTTCCTGTTTCAAATTTAAAGCAAAAAGGATGCACAGGGCTTGTGGGATGTACTAGTTCCTACAAGCAGGTTAGTCTATTCCCAGCTCCTGAGACTACGGCTCCGTTGTAAAGGAGTAGTAAGAGACCAAAGGATAACAACCTAAATAAATGCCCATCAGAAAGGGGACTAAATACATTCTAGTGTACATAGTTAATGTAATACTGTGGAGCTATTCAAAATAAGATGCAGCTGTGTATGTCCCAAAATACAGTAAGCCTAATAACAGAAAGTGGGTTAGTCATTTTTGACTCTGCAGAGAGGAATCGGGGACTTGGGGAGATAGAGGTGGAGGAGAGACATTTATAGTAAACCATTTTGTAGCATCTGACTTTCTCATTTTTACCATGTACATATGTTATGTGTTGAGGACGGAGGTCATGAATGGTAGACAGGTAGATAGATGATAGATAGATAGATAGACAGACAGACAGACAGGCGGACAGATAGAATGAATCATGAGTAGGTAGATTTAAGACAAAAAGTTTGAAAAAACAGCAAGTTCCATATTCCCTAGCTGCATCTTTTGTTTTTATTTTTTAAAGATTTTATTTATTTATTTTTAGAGAAAGGGGAAGGAAGGGAGAAAGAGGGGGAGCAACTTTAATGCGCCAGAGAAACATCTGCGGGTTGCTTCTCCCACGCCCCCAACGGGGGAGGAGGGGCCTGGCCCCAAGCCAGGCTTGGGTCCTGACCTGGGATCCAACTGAGACCTTCCATTTTTGCGGAGGGCGGAGGGCGGAGGGCGGGGGGCGGGGACCCACTGAGCCACACAGTCAAGGCTTGCGCCTTTTGTTTTTAAAGCCGTCATTCCCTTTTCCATTTTTTACCACGGTGTAGTTCCCTCTTCTTAGCAGGAGTCTTATCCTCCATTGGGTATAAGACACAAAACAGAATTAATCATGGACACAGTCTGAACAAAACCGCACACTATACACAGCCTCCAACACACTTTTTTAGACTTGGAAGTGTAGGGGGTAGGGGAAGATGAGGAGCAATTCGGGGCATTCTAAGTGGGACCTTGTCTCTCCCCGGGTCTCAGATCGGCATTACCTCCCTCACCTTCCCATTCCTTCTTCCGCCTTACTCCCCACCCCCACTCCAGACCCAGAGCACTGGACTGGCGCAAATTGCCGCCTACTCGAGCCGCCACCCCCGGGGCCGCCTCGTGACGTCAGGGCTGAGCGAGGGGGCGCCGCCTCCTGGGTGCCCGCCCCCTCCCGTCCCTGCGACCGGTACTTGCCCTTTAAAAGAGCGGGGGCCTGCGCCACACCGCGGGTAGCAAGACGCACGACTGCTTTCCTGGAGCATCTTTATCTTGTCTTCCATCCGCATCTCGCTCCACTGGTCCAGCTGTCATCCTCTTCTCGGCGCAGATTCGGGCGAGCCCCGCCATGCAGCCGGCTGTGCTTCTCGGCCTCCTGGGAGCCACGATGGTGGCCGGTGAGTGGGCGCGGCGGCTTGTTCAGCACCGTGGACAGCGCCAGCCTCTGTCCTCCCCGCGGTCCAGGGAATCTTCGCTGGAGGATACTGGGAGAGAAGGAGGGTTAAGTGGAAGGTTTCTCTCTCTTGCTTGAGGTTCTTAATTTCTGCTCTTTCCTGGGTGTTTCGCTTCAACTTCCCGCTCCACCGACTGACTTGGAAAAAGCCAGAGGTCTTCCAAGCCCAGCCCGGAGAGTCTCAGTCTTTTCATATGAGTTTTCCTGTGGGCAGGAAGAACAGGAGCCCGTGCCTCCAAGGCACGTTATGCTCACTTTTAAATTGTAAGGCTCTCTCTACCATCTAGAGAGATGCTGTTATAGTCTTATTCTGTATCTGTATATAAGTATTTGTTTGACTTTTTAAAACCAGATAACCAAGGAGTGACAGGAGTACCTATAATGCGATCAAGTCGGCACCTGTATATTTCCCTTTGTTGTTGTTATGATTTAAATGTGACGAGATAAAAGTGCATCTCATGTATATAAGATATCATATCTTTTTATTATCGTGTTTGTGTATAGTATATGTATCTGTGTGTTCATGTATATGTGTGTACAGGGTTAGTGTAATATTTTTCTGTATTCTGGAGAGAGGTAATTTCACAGTCAAGTTAATGTATTTTTAAGTTGTGAATGGAAACTTCAGTAGATATTTTGAGTTTTGTATTCCAGAAAAAAATAGATTATAAAAATAACCACAAAAAGATCCTTGGAGTAGTAAAAAGGTTGTTTTAGTCAATTTAAGAGGATGACATCTTTGTCTTTTTATAATTGACATCACATGATGAAATACTTGGCAGTGTCTCTCGATGTGGAAGAATGTGGGATTAATCTTTCAAACTAGCTCTGGAGATTGAAAAAAGAGAGAGAGAGTGTGTGTGTTGAAGTAGTCACTAGGAATATTGAGACCATTGAGAAGTAAATAGAACACCACCAGATTAAACTAGAGGTTTTCTTTGGCTGTTTTAATGAACTCATAGGAAAACATTTTTTTTTATCTGAGATTGAGATTCTAACCAGATTTGAGGTATTGCTATCCAGGAATATGAAGTTTTTATTAACAGCAATTGCTGGATCCAAAATGTAAAGAGACAAAAGGAAAGCTAGTGGTAATTTATTTCATTGCAAGATACATACATCCAAAATTTTCTAAAATGTTTGCACTTTTACAAATTGCCTATAAATGTTCTCAGTTCAATTAAAGAAATCCAAATGAATAATTTAGAGTCCTTCTGGGCAAAAATACCTTCAGAAAGGCATTGCTTAAGAGGCTAAAGCTGTGCTATATATTGTGGTATGGACCACAATAACAATGGTATTTGTGAAGCTTATTTAACTGTAGAGGTGAAATTCTTACAGCTCCCTTATGTGAGGGAATATTTTAAGGGGGGCTCATATCTTAATATGAGCTAAAATAGAGACATTATATTCTTTAAAAATATTTTAATTGAGCTATAATTCACACACCATAAAACCCACCATTTTAAATTGCATTATTTTGTGATTTTTAGTATATTCACAGATTGTATAACCACTATCAAATTTTGGAACATTTTCATTACCCCCAAAGAAACCCCATATCCATTAGCAATTATTTTCCACTCCCACCTCTCCCAATACCTGGAAACAAGATATGATAACCTTCAAGCAGAGTTTGTTATTTAGCAAAATCACAGGGCTGGGAAGAAATTCAGGGAACCATATGGTTCATTTTTTATTCTTAAGAGCTTCTGGAGGGAAATCTACACATTTTTACAGTAACTACTGTGCACTCTAAAAATTAATATGAATAACGTAGCTGTATGATAGCCATATTATACCAGGTTAAATAGTTTCTGCATTCAGAAGGACCTGCTTAATTTGTTATTTTATAGCTGCACTTTAAATCTGGTATGAAACCTTGATAGTCTTATAAGATATTAATAGTTTGGGTGTTATTGTCAGATTTATTGTACAATATTATTTGAATTTTTTCTAGCATTTGGATACTTTATTTTAACATAGCCATTGGCTTTTCTTCTGTGCTTCCTGAATCTTTACACAAAAACAAGGTAACTACTTTAGGGGAATCAACTTGTTTTTGTTATTACTTGTTTTGGTTATTACTGTTGTCACAGATTCTGTCAGAAGAAATACAATGGCACTTTTTTTTGACTCACCAAGATGCACAACATACTTTTACAAGGAGGCCCTAGTTCCTTTCCATCAAAAAGATTTCTGAAGAGCTACAGTCAGAGAAACAATACTATTTTGTAATAATAAATATGAACTACAAACTGTTTAGAGCAATAAAAGAAAAATATTTATCTCCCTCCAAACCTGATGACTGTTAATACTTTGGCAATATCATTAGTTAATATAAAAAATGCCTGTTTTACATTTGTGGGGGTGAAAAAGAGGGAAGTATTAGCAAGAAACTGCAATACCAAAGTTTAGTAAAGCTAGATTTTTAAAAAGGTATCTTCTAGTTTACTACAGAAGGAATTCTCTCAGTAATTTCTTTCCAGAAGATTTACTGATTACAGGTGGAAAGAGTAAGTGCTAGCCCTGGCTGGTGTAACTCAGTGGATTGAGCGCGGGCTGCGAACCAAAGCATCGCAGGTTCGATTCCCAGTCAGGGCACATGCCTGGGTTGCAGGCCACGGCCCCAGCAACTGCACATTGATGTTTCTCTCTCTCTTTCTCCCTCCCTTCCCTCTCTAAAAATAAATAAATAAAATCTTAAAAAAAGAAAGAAAGAGTAAGTGCTAAAGTGGGAATGCTCCCAAATAACAGCTTTTGGGGGGATAAAATAGTGGCCCAGCATAGTGGACCCTGGGTGCCAAAAGTGGGCCATCTGGATCTTGACTGAACTGCATATTAGAAAGAACATGGGGTCTTCATACCTTGTTAGCTGCTTCTTAAACATTTTACAAATCATTTTAACATACTGAATAACTTTGGGCTTCTTGAAACAATTGAAGTAGACCCCAGGCTATGCTTAGAAAAGAAAAATTCAGTAAGGTGAATAAATGGAATAGGTATTGTATTTCCAGGTTGAGCCCTATGATACATAATAGTTGGAGGGGGGCAATTAAAGAGGCTTAGGAGCAAACATTTTGGGAGGGAAGGTCATGTTGCTGGTTATAAATAAGCTGCATTTGAATAGCTTACATCTCCAATGTCTGAGAGTTTTTCTGTCACTCCAGCTAGCTCTTCTCTTGTTTCAGGGGCCTAGAAGAATATTCTGCACTGAACTTCTCCTCTGGCAGTGCCAGGAGAACTGAGGCGATGAGCCTATATTATATAATTGCTTTGTGCTTGTCCAATGGAAAAGCTTAGACAACACAAAGTCAAAGGGAAATACAAAAGTAGCAAAACAGCTTTGAGAGAAAAAAAAAGAAGGCACTGGAAAATTAAAATCACCTGAAGCATTTCCTTCCTAAAACATACAAGGTCTGTCCATAAAGTATCCAGCCACATAATATGAAAAATAGACACTTTCTGAAGAAGATACCAGATATAAGAAACATTGTACATAAGACAATGACACCTCAGCCCCCTTCAAAGTAGGCACCCTGGAACCTCACACAGTTTTCCCAATCGCCATCAGCTACCCCCATCGTATTTTCCTGAATCTCATCGATGGTCTGAAATTTCTTCCCTTTCAAAGATGATTTTAGTTTTGGGAAAAACTAGAAGTAACAGGGCACCAAATCTGGGCTGTGGGGGGCTGAGTCACCTGGGTGATTTGATGTTTCACAAAAATGCACAAGACATGATGCATGAGTGTGTTGTAGTGATGAAGTGACCAATCACCAGTTGCCACAGCTGCAGTCTCCTGAATCATCTGAATAGTTTCTGTGGAGGAGTGTTCAAGCTTAACACAAAATTTGATGCAGATTCATTGTTCTACTTTCTCATTTTGGATGTGACAGTCACACAGTACACATGCTTACTCAATGGTGTCTGCCGCCCCCACCGACTAGTACAGTGAAGTCCTCATTGTTCACACATGCACATTCCAGTCCACTCTCCTTGGCTGCCAGGTTACATCAATTTTGCACAAACCATTCTCGTTATATTAACAATGGCTGGGCTTTTTCCAGACAGACCTTGGACTTCAATCTGATTTAAAATAAGCAGAATCTCATGGAATTTAATTTAAATGAATTATTCTTTTAAAATACCCTCATAAGTAGTTGTTAAACTTAAGTATCCTCATAAATAGTTGTTAAACACCTACTTGCACATATTATGGACTTGGAGCTCTACTGGTAGAATTAGATGTGTCCCATGTTCTCTGCATGGCTACAGACAACATGGGGGTGATAGACAGCATTGACTGATACAGATGCATAAGCAAGCTTGTTCAGGCAAAGAGCTGGGGGTAAAAATGGGGTACTTGATTATGTGAGATAGTCATAACCATGTTTTTGTAAAGGAAGTGAATTTGGGAGAGGATTTTTTGGGGGCAGCAACAGGAATAGGCAAAAGGAATTACAAAACTCTACTCATTTTGAATGGGCAGAAGAGTGGAGGAGGGCACTCTGGTTTTGTTTAAACTAGGTTTATTTTAAACTTTTCACTGAAGTATAATATATATATATAGAAAACTGCATAGATCATAAGTATACAGCTTAATTAATTTTTCATGTATTGAACACACCTGTGTGATCAGCACCCAGATCAAGAAACTAAACAGTACCAGTATCCCCAAATCCCCCCTTCCTATGGTCCAAATTTATTTATACTGGATATAATTCAGCATTCATTTTCAAATCATGTTGAAGACATTGCCAGGGAGAATAGCTATGTGTGTGTTAGTGTGTGCCTGTACACGGCTCCTGGGCAATCATCCCCAGCTGTCTTCTCCCTGTTCAGCTCTGACTCTGCCCCTGTCTCCAGGTATTGCATGTGCAGGGTCGGGGAAGATTTTGTGTTTGGGTTCACACCACTTTCTAAATCAACTCAGGTCATGTCCCATTCTTTTTCTCTTTCAAAGCAGTCAGTTCTATGCCAGCGGATAACAGGAACCACAGTGAAGAAATGGTAAGTTGAATATAAGTGTGGAATCTAGACTTACTAGTGTATCTAGACTCTAGGTTCTCAACTCCTTATTATACCAAATCAAACAAAATAAAAAGTGAAAACAAACAGACAACAAAAAAGACAACGTGGTCTTACAAAACCAGGTTTTCACCCCTGAGAGAATGGGGGCAGAGGATGTTCCTCCTTCCCTGGGCTCTCAACTCCTTCCTGGATGAGTTAGTGCTTCTGAGGATAACTGTGTCCTCACACCCTCTACCTTCCAACTTGCTCAGAAGTGGGTGTTTATTGCTCTTCTCAGAGTGATCTTGGCCCAGTGCTTTCTTGCATTGCTCTGTGGAGAGGCCTTGGAAGTCTCATTACAGTCCTGTAAATCTATATTCCTGCCCCCGAAGGATCCTGCATCAGTACAGGTCACACAGCCAAGCCTCTCTGGACAGCAGCAGCTCTGTGTTGAGTCATCTGCTACCCCATTGATACCAGGCTTTGCCAACGTGCTTTTGGGTTCCCCCCCTCAGGTGACTCGCTGCATCATCGAGGTCCTCTCAAATGCCCTGTCAAAGTCCAACGCTCCACCCATCACTCCTGAGTGCCGACAAGTCCTGAAAAACAGTAAGTTTCCTGCACTGCAGGAGACCTTTGTCCCTGGAGTGGCCCTTGCTCCTGCTTCCTCTAGTTCACCTTCCAGTCTACTTCCAAATGAACCAGAGATATAACGCAGTGGGGGAAGTACAGACTAGACTAGTATCTGGGGAGATGGAAAGATATGGCTTCTAGTCCCTACTCTGACACTTAATATCTTTGTGACCATGGGAAATACCCCTTGCTTCCCTGGGCTTATTTCCTTAAAGGAAAATGAGGGAGTTGAACTCAGAGATAGTCTTTGAGGTGTTTATCATTTGTCAAATTCCTTGGTTCCAGAATTTGGATTTTTAGAACAAGCTTTCATTTGGGTGCAGGAAGATGTGGGGAGTGCTTGTCTGTGACTGGAGG
Organism: Phyllostomus discolor; assembly: GCF_004126475.2. NCBI lineage: Eukaryota > Metazoa > Chordata > Mammalia > Chiroptera > Phyllostomidae > Phyllostomus > Phyllostomus discolor. The sequence continues at coordinate 79,462,163 of NC_040911.2, read as the reverse complement.
AGGAAGGATTGAGTGTTCTGGGAATGCTGGAAGATGAAAGGGTACAAAGAGATTTTAAAATTATTCTTCTCTTTGCCTTCTACTCTTGACTGTGATGATCTTCCAAGTTAGAAGCTGGGAGAGGTGACTTGGAAACTTCTGGCCTGTTTACATGACACATTGGTTAAGTTATTTTAATGCAGAACTTATTCAAAGGGAGGTGCTACCAAATGGTACCAGGATTTCGGGCCTGAGGACTTGAAAGGGTGAGGGTAGAAGCAGAGCATCCAATGAGTCAGAGCAATAACCTTGTAAGTCTAGATGAAGATGTTTTCTCCATGCAAATCAGCTTCTGCTGAAAACAAAATTTGGACAGTGATACAAGCAGTGTCCATTGGGAGTTGAGATTAAGAAGTCAATTTTGTAAAACTATGCAGTCTCTTTTGTGCATGAAGTCAAACTGATTTGAACAACAAAACAACAAAACAAAACACTGTTCCCTTCAGCACTTTTCTCTGTTTTTAAATTTCTAGTCAGGCTAGGAACAGTGACTTTTGCTTCTTTTTTTCACCTTCAAAATCTTTCAGTGCAAGATAATACTCTTGCTATTGCTGCACATGAACCCCTGAGCATAAAATGGTAAAAAGACGTATTAGCACCTGACCAAAAGAGTTGCCTGGGGGACTCAATCCACCATTGGGGGTGTCAGGGTAACTGTAGTAGGTATGGGGGCTTAAGCCTGTATTGGCCCCCTAGATCCAAGTGGAAATTTCTCCATCACTGCCTACACATATACTTACAGAATTTCTCCCCAACTTCCTTTTCCAGCCATTACAGGGAATGAGTGAGGGCAGAGTAGGTCTTTAGGCAGGGACTAAAGAATCCTCCTTTGGGTAAACCCATCTTGCTACCTTTTTCCTCCTTTCCTTGTTTACCAGACAGGTGGGAAAGTTTGAGGTCTGCCATAGTCAGTCATCAAAAACCATGATTGCTTAGAAAAGCTGTTGTACGAGGGCTCTGCTTGCTTGCCGAGATTGGATTCTTAGCCCTAAGGGGTCTTTTGATGTTTGTTGTGAGAGCTTCAGGGAAACTGGTAAAAAACAAATGATCGCCTTGGCTGGTATAGGTCAGTGGATTGAGTGCGGGCCTGCAAACCAAAGGGTCACCAGTTCAATTCCCAGTCAGGGCACATGCCTGAGTTGCAGGCCAGGTCCCCAGTGGGGGATGTGAGAGAGGCAACCACACATTGAAGTTTCTCTCCCTTTTTTTGTCCCTCCCTCCCCCTCTTCTAAAAATAAATAAATAAAATCTTTAAACAAAACAAAATGACCCATGTCTATCAGGACCCTGGTGCCATTATATCTGAGGCTGCAGACTCCAAAGCCAGCCAGGGACAGAGCAACAAATAACACAAAGGAATAAGCAGGACAGGAAGACACTCCCAAACTGTAGGATGTAGGTTTCTACCTAAGGGGGAGCAGATATTTCTCAGCTCTAACCCTATAGTGGAGAAGTACAGACTCTGTAACCAGATTTTCATATTTTTTTTTCCAAAAGAAGTTAAAATTGGGATTTTAAAACACATCTCCTGGTATTTAAGTATTGTTTCTGAATTAGAATTTATTTAAAATATTATTAAGGCCCAATAATTCATCTGTAGGGCTACCAGTTTGTGACTTCTGTCCTATTCCAGTTTTCTCTCCCTTGCTGGTACACCTTAAACTGACCCAAAGGCTGGTGGGGCTTTTAGCCAGCTGGATGGATGAATTACTTCATGCAGCTTCCCTCCCTCACCTAGTTCATCTCTATCTCCACTGCCAGTCTCTCCAGCACATCTCTGGAGCCAACATACACTTATTGAGCAAAACGAGCATTTGAGTAGTAGGAGAGAATCACTGGTTTATGGCTTGAACAGATATTAGGGAATGTGTAGTGCAATTTCTTAACAGGTATAAGAATCTCTTTCACCAGGTTGATCTGGTCATCCTTGCAACATCATAGGGATGGAACAAGCATTTTCCCCTTTCTACTTAAAGTAAGAGTGAGCTTTACACCTTGGTTTTACAGATTGACAATGACTGTGCTTGCTAATCATAGATAGGCCTCCTCTGATCTCACCTGCGGGGGCTTAAAGCTAAATTTAGGAGAAAGTGCTAAGCCTCAGGCACAAGTTGCTATAGGCAGCACACAGTTAACTGGAAAAAGGTAAAAATACTTCTGTTCCTGACCAGCAGGCAGTAGGCACAGCCTCTGCCCTGGGAAACTGAGACCCTGTCTGATCAGTGGCATTATTTCAGCTGATGCTCAGAATGATGTCAGTATCTGGCCAAAGCCTCCCTGCTTCCCTACGCCTACCTGGCCGGCCCCACCAGCCTCCTTGCTGCACATATCACCCACCAGTGGCTCCAAAAAAGGCCAAGGCACAGGTGAAGGGCCAGTTCCCAGGTGTCTGGGTGTCCGAGTGTCAGGGTGTCAGGGGCATCTTAATTGTCTCATAAAACCCGAGAATGTACTCCTGGCAGGCTGGGCCTTAAGCAGGGAGATACAGACCTTCCACTATTCCTTGGACATCTTTTGCAAAACAGACCATTCTTTTTGTATTTTGCAAATGTCAGTTCAAATGACTCACCAGAGCTGTTTAATAAAATTACTGTGTGAAGCACAAATATAATTTCAAATTTTCTAGTAGCCACATTAAAATGATAAAAAGACAAGTGAAATTAATTTTAATAATATATTTAATTTTATCTAATATATTTTACTTAATATATAATTTAGATACTTCCAATATATATGATATATATTATCCAATAAATACATTCAAAATAGTCATTTCCACATAAAGTCAATATTAAGTATTGAGATATTTTACATTGTATTATACAAAGTTTTCAAAATCTGGTGTCTTACACTTAGAGCACATCTCAGTTTGGACCAACCCCATTTCAAGTGCTAAATAGTCACCGGGGCTGGATGGTCCCTACAATGAACGGACAGCTCAGATGTGGACACAGAGCTGTGAGCGGCCTTGGATTCAGGCATTCTCTCTGAACTCAGTGACCTCAGTTGAAACCCAAATCTCCCAGCTAACAACTCAGAGAGTGTTAATGGCATATTTCCTTTCACAGGATGTCCTTGAACTAAGGAGGATTTAGTAAAGGATCTGTTGACATTTGGAAAAGATGGGGGAGAGCAGCATTCAATTAAAATATCAGTTATTACCATCTACCGTTGACTCATAAAACACTAAGATAACTCAGTATACGGAGCTTCATCCTCAACTTTGAGAACATGTTGGGCAGATGGGACCCGAGTGAAGGCAGAAATGGCCTTTTCCCTGCTGTGTAGTTTTCTCAGGAGAGAAGTATACACCTTTCTTACCACCAAATACTAAGTAATATTGCCACTTTCTGCTAGGTTGAGTCTACACAGTTGATTGGGTAATGAAAGCCTGATGAAATAATAATCTAAAAAATTTTAATTCTCTTTTGAATACTGATATTTCTTATTTTGGCTATTTAACTTTATTTAGCAGGGTTCTACTTAGAGCTATGAATACAATGTTAACTTTTCAATTCGTACTTAGAGCAAGTATGAAAAGAATGGTCCTAAATCACACCTCTCTGAGTCAAGGTCTTAGTCTGCAAAAATATGAGGTTGAACTAGATAAATCCTAAGGTTTCTTCTGGTTCTAAATTATAATATTTTACTTTTTAATTATGTATTATTAATTATGCTATTATAGTTGCTCCAATTTTTCCCCTTTGCCCCCCTCCACCCAACACACAAATTACAATATTTTATAAACCTATACTTGGATTTTAATTTGCTCATTAGTAGTACCAATGAGAAATGCTGCTGGTTAGGTGCTTTGAAAAAATAAAAATATAGAGAGTTTATTATTAGATTGAAACATAGTCAAAGAGCTTTCATACCATTTGCTTTTAAAATGAGTATAATCTTTATTAACTTAAAAAATTACCCAAGTGATTTTTCAGGGTCCTTAGGATCTATAGTAATCACCAAGGCTGGTACTTGTTGAACTACAAGCAATTCTGAAGTTATTCTTACTCTTTTTAAATTTTCATTACAGGTGGAAAAGAGGTTAAAGATGAAGAGAAAAGTAAAAATGAAAACACAAGGTTTGAAGTAAGATTGTTAAGAGACTCAGCTGACGCCTCAGAAGCCCGAGGGCCCTCCAGCAGGGAGGACACAGGAGTCCCGGGGGAGATGGACACACAAGGCCCATCAGTGGCCAACACAGAGGGAGGTGGGCACAGCCGAGAGGGAGCAGGCGAGTCCCAGGGGAGCCTCTACCCCTCTGACAGTCAAGTCTCCAAAGAAGTAAAGACATACCATTCTGAGAAGAGCGAGGGAGAGGACAGGGAGGAAGAGGAAGGAGAGAAATATCAGAAAAGAGAGCATGGGGATGGTGGCAGTGAAGAGAAACACCTAGAAGAGCCAGGAGAGACACCAAATGCCTTTCTTGACAAAAGAAATCAGGCCACAGCTAAGAAGGAAGAGGAGGTAGTGTCCAGATACGACACACACTTGGCCAGGCTCCCTGAGGAAAAGACACACAGCCAGGAGAGGAGTAGCCAAGAGAGTCCAGAAGAGACAAGGAGCCAGGAGAAACACGTCCAAGAGTCTAAAAGTCAGCCTGGGAGCCAGGAAGAATCTGAGGAAAGTGAGGAAGATGCCAGCCACGAGGTGGACAAACGACGCTTGAGGCCACGACATCACCATGGGTGGAGCAGGCCTGACAGGTCGTCTCAGGAAAGGAATCCTCCCTCTGAGGCAGGGGGACAACCCCATGAGCAATCTGAGGAGTCAAATGTGGGCCTGGCCAGCGTAGGGGACAAGCGGGGCCGTTATCCCACCCATGACAGGGCTTCAGAGGAAGAACCCGAATATGGGGAAGAAGTGAGGAGTTACTACGCAGGGGTCCAGTCTCCTGAGAGCCTGGAGGGGGCACGATATTGGAGCAGAGGAAGCGAGAAGTACAGGGCTGTCAGGCCTCCCAGTGAGGAGATCCAGGAGGAGGAGCAGGACAAGAGAAATCGCCCCAACTCAGAGCATGACAACACGGCACGTGGATATGGTGAGGACAGCGAGGAAGAGAGGGGCCCAGAGTGGGGGTACCGCCACAGAGCTAGGGGTGGGGAACATGGTGCCTATTCTCCTTCAAACAAAGAAGAGAAACGATTCTTGGGTGAAGGACGCTACCATGTTCAAGAAAACCAGATGGACCAGGCACAAAGGCACCTGCAAGGCGAGTGGCAAGAGCAGGACAGAAACTACCTCAACTATGGTGAGGAAAATGGTGAGGAAGGAGCCCACGGGGCATGGCAGCAGCAGGAGGACCTGCAAGACACTAAAGACAACAGGGAGGAAGCTAGGCTTCAAGGCAAGCAGTATGCTCCCTATCACACCACTGAAAAGAGGAAGAGATTAGGGGAGCTGCTCAACACGTACTACGCCCCTTCCCAATGGAAGAGCAGCCGTTTTGAGAGAAAAGGCAACACGGATGACAGTTTTCTGGAGGGTGAAGAGGGAAATGGCCTGACCTTGAATGAGAAGAATTTCTTCCCAGAATACAACTATGACTGGTGGGAGAAAAAGCCCTTTGAGGAGGATGTGAACTGGGGATATGAGAAGAGAAATCTCGTCCCCAAACTGGATCTGAAAAGGCAGTATGACCGCATGGCTGAGCTGGACCAGCTCCTGCACTACAGGAAGAAGTCGGCCGAATTTCCTGACTTCTATGACTCCGAGGAGCCGCTGAGCCCGCGCCGCACCTCCGACAATGAGAAGGACGGGGCTCGCCCAGGAGTGCTGACAGAGGAAGAGGTACCGTGTGGGGATTTTGTTCAAAATTAACTTAGGATGGTAATGTTGATATGTTCAAGATGGTCTGAAATTGATAGGGAGACACTGGTGGGAATTAGTCACCATGATAACGTGCCCCTACTTAACGAAGTGGAGACAACACCTGGGTTTGATTTCTGTCTAACATCTAGCCATTGTCCACATTGCTGCCCACCTCCTCCTATTGCTGTGCTTCTCAACCTTGGCCACATACTGCAGTCACCTGGAGAGCTTGAAAAACTACCAATGCCTGAGACCCACCCCCAGAGATTCCACTGGGAATTGGGGGCTGACGGGGCATGGGAATTTTTTAAAGATCCCAGGTGGTTTCAATGTTCAGCCAAGGTTGACAACCAACGAGTGCTCTGGTGTCTTCCCTTCGTTATTTGACTTTGCATCACTATTTCCCAGGGTAGGAAAAAACAGATAGTAAAGAAATTAGTTGCTTTGGTCTATCTTTGCCAGCTCGTGGCCTGTAACAATCAGAAATTTATATCTGGAAGAGGTGACATTAATTGAGCTGTCCCCTTTTCCTCACATTGACTACGTAGGTGCTTCTCAAATTTGAATGTGCATCAGCATCACCAGGGATTCCTAGCCTTCACAGTTTGTGATTCAGTAGGTCCCACGTGGAGTCCAGGAATCTGCATTTCTGACAAGTTCCCCAGTGGTGTTGGGTGTCTTAGCCTCTAACACATCAAAAATTCCCATTTATACTGCCTTAAACTACAACAAAATAAATTAATCTAGGACCTCATGCTTCCATTTTTCTTTTTTTGCGTGTTTTTTTCCAGGAAAAAGAACTTGAAAACTTGGCTGCAATGGATTTGGAGCTACAGAAAATAGCTGAGAAGTTCAGTGGTAATCGAAGGGGCTGATGGTTATTGGAGCCACGGGCCTGTTTAAGAAGTAGGCTTCACATCACCTGTTCCCACCACATAACTGAGAGACACCATTTATTTACCCAGAGGCAGAAAGTAGAATTTACTATTTATTAAGTGCTTGAGGCAATTAGAAATGTCTTTAATTTTTGCCAGAATGCTATTGAAAATAAGAATAGCATGACTTGTAGCATATTCTTTCTCTGCAAAATTGACCTATTAACATGTTCGTGACAATAACTGTGCTACCATCCCTGAAAAAAATATGTTTGCATCTGTTTAAAATAATAAAAGATTCACCTGAAGCCAAAAAGCTTCATGTTCTCAGATTCCTTTGGGCTAACAGAGAGGAATGTGATGTTCAAATCCATTCTTTAAAGTGAATTGTAATAGACTACACTACTAGGTTATAGAGGTCTTTGGATGCAGAATTTTTTTTTTTTTAAAAGCAAAACTTTCAAGAATGTAAAGAGAAAGAGATCAAGAAAACACATCTGTTCCCCTAGGCTGCAGGAAGATTAAATAGGCTTGAAGAACCTGTTTGGAAAAGAAAAAAAAAGCCCAAGCATAAGACGCTACTATAAAAATTCTGTTACCTAGAGGGACCTGGGAGTATCTGGCCAATGGTCAGTTTTCACGGCCGAGGAGAAAGTCTGGGTAATTGGGAAGAACTCTGGATTGGGAATCACAACATGTGGGCTGGCCCAGAAAGATGCCCAGACCCTCAGGGCCTGATTTCTATTGTGAGGAGGCAGGACTTGGACTTTGGTACCAAGTAGCTTTGGATGAGTTATTTTCCCTCTCTGGACCTCAGGTTCGTCAGTAAAATAAGGCCATCTGTTTCATTGGGTTGTTATGAGAATGATATGAATTTTTGCACAAGACTCAGAGCAGTGCCTGGCATGTAACAGTGGTGCAGGAAATGTGGCCGCTGCCATTGTTACACCCGCAGCTTCTTACAGTAAGACAGTTGGACAATTCCTCCTTCTCCCTCCTTTTACCTGTCTTTTCATTCCTCACCAATGAGTGCTTCTGCTTGGTTGATTTCTACTGTTTTGACAGTTCTGGTGAAGAGCTGTTTTCAGGAGGTAGCAAAAGTAAGTCTGGGGATTGTATATGGCTTATATTCATCCAGGAAAGCCCGATTCTCCTTCTGATAAAGCCAAGAATTATCTGTGCTAATTTAACCAGATTAATTTAGATTAATGTTCAGTCTCATACTATTGCAAGAGGGTTTCAGCCTGCAAGTCTGTCTCTCTTTCTCCCATCTCACACACACATGCGTACACACAGTGGACACTGCTCACAGGGAGAATCTGCTGGCAGATAGAGCAAAGCACTGCATGACACCCAAGCTTGGTGACGGTTCACGCAGCTTCCTCCTGGCCCACACCACTTTGCCAATGCCCTGTGCATTAGCACATGCTTTTATTTTAGTTTGCAAACACTTCAGGGTAGGGGAGTGTGCAGGCACAGATGATCTATCGGGGATGCAGGCAGCACCAAGAGAATCCTGCCTGGTTTGTGTGCCTAGCAGAGTGCCATTTGGGTCTCTGGTTGCCACAAGGACTACCCAGAACCACTGATTTCTTCTTTTAATTAAAATGATATATGGCCCTGGCTGGTGTGGCTCAGTGGATTGAGTGCCAGCCTGCAAACGAAAGGGTCACTGATTTGATTCCTAGTCTAGGGCACATGCCTGGGTTGCGGGCCAGGTCCACAGGTGGGGGCACTCGAGAGTTAACCACACATTGGTATGTCTCCCTCCTTCCCTTCCCCTGTCAATAAATAAACAAATAAATAAAATGATCTATATTAATGCTTAAAACATCAAGTTTATGACGAAAACACTCTGGCTGTAGGGAACATGAGGGCAGAAATGCAGACGCCAGTAAGTGATGGTGGGGAGGAGCAGTCACACTCTGGGTCTGTTTTAGAGAGCCATGGCAGGTAGAGCTGATAGATTTGATGTGGCATGAAGGAAAGAGGAGTCATGGATGATGCCAAGGTTTCAGGCCTGGAGAAGAGAGGTGGGGAGACTGCAGGAGGGACTGCCTTGAGTGGGGAGGTGTGGGCAGCTCGGGTGTGTGAAGTTTAACATGTGACTCCACACCAAGTGGAAGTGTTGAGTTGGGTATTTGGGCCTGGAACTCAAGGAAAGGTCTGTGCTAAAGACAATGTGGGAGTCACCATCGTAGAGATGGGATTGAAAGCCTTCAAACTGGGGAGATCGCCTCGTGTTACATGAATGAGCCCAGGACAGCCTTTGTGCATTGGCCCCCAGGTGGGTTATTTTCTTCACTGCAGGCTGAGAACTGTTAGCTCAAAAGCCTGCCAGTGCCACACACAAATTTTACACATCATTTATTTTAAATATTGTCCACATGAGCAAATGTGTAGACATTTAGGGCCTACCTGCTTTGCATACCTCTGCTAAACACCACCCAGCATCTGCTGGCCATTGATAAAATAGTCTTGCAGTTATAAAACCCTGAGCCTTGTAAATTATACGACGGTTGCTCCTTAGAGCTCTCAGACCCAGCAACTCCCTGCCACACTGCTGAGCGACACTGGCAGACACAAAAGGCACCTCTCCCATTCCCCTCTCCCAGGGAGTTCTCTTGTCCCCCTCACCTCAGTAGCAAACCCAAGGTGTGGCTTCTGGACAGATTCCTGCTGTGACGGACATCTCCTCCCCCTACATTCAAAACCTGTTAGGTGTCACCCGGTAGAAGAAAAAGCATTGTGTGTGCTACTGCCACCTTATGGTCATATCTCTGTCTTTGATCATTTCCCAAATCCCTTCACTGATGGAGCAAGTATGGACAAAAGTAGACACAAAAAAATGAAGAGGTGCAACTGGCGACCCCTAGGGTTCACCAATGTTTCTCTAAACATTCATCTCAGAGATGATGAGGAACTAGTAACAGAGATGGAAGTAGAAAGGCCAGAAGGGCAGGAGGGAAACCAGCAGAGTGATGTCCTAGAAGCCAAGTGACAAAGCACAGCAAGGAGAGGGGTCAACCTGCTGGATGCTGCCAGGTCTGGAGGACCCAGAAGAATCACTAAAATCCATGGTCACTATGTTTTCTTAAAGGGCCAGATAGCACATATTTTAGACTTTGGGACCATATGGTCTCTGTCACAACCATTTGACTGCCATAGAACGAAAGCAGCCAGGGACAATACATAAACAAATTAGTGTGGCTGTGTTCCAATGAAACTTCATTAACAGGCACTGCAATCTGAAAGTCATGTAACTTCCACATGTCACAAAACGATTCTTCTTTTGCACCCCCACCAACCATTTACAAAATGGAAAAATCATTTAGCTTGCAGGCCATACAAAGACCTGGCAATGAGCCATACTAAGCCTGCGGGCTTTTGCTTAGTTTTTTTTTTATCCTCACTTGAGGATATTTTTTCATTGCTTTTAGAGAAAGAGAAAAGGGAGAGATAAAGAGAGACATCAATGTGAAAGAGAAACGTTGATTGGTTGCCTCCTTGTATGTGTGACTAGGGACCGAACCTGCACCCTGGGTGTGTCCTCACCTGGAATCAAATCCACAACTTTTTGGTCTATGGGACCAACCAAGCCACTCCAGCCTGGGCTGCTGACCGGATTTACATCAATCATATCTCTTATTTTTGCCTCCTCTCTTCCTTGTGCCTGTCACCCCACAGCTTTAGCTACCTAGTGTCACTGACAGGTGATGGAAAAGAACTGGGAGAGACCACTGTACCCACTTGTGGAAAGCACTCTCAAAAGGCTAAGAAACTTCTGCTCTCCTTTCCTCCACCCTCTGGATTAATTTCTTCACTTTTTAAATTTGTTAGTTTAGAATGCCAACACTAAAACAGATTGAGCCCACTCACATTTTGAAACAAAATTCTTTAACACATTGTCACATGTCAATGTGAAATTGAAATGTCAGGGATCTTTCTGGTCTTGTTTTACTATCTCAAGTAAATGCCAGAAGCCTGTATTTTAATGGAACTGTGAAAAGAGGCAAAGAAGGGGTGGCGTATATGAGATTATTTCCTATGCTTCAGAGATTTTGCCCGTTCTCCTAAAGGGTTAAAAAGCAGTGAATACCTAATAAATGTTAATGAGGATTATCAGTTGCTTTTCAAATAGCTAGCTGTTCAGACACTTACATTTCTTGCCATCTGACCTGTGCTACAAAGTTAAATCCAACAAAAAAAATTTGTAATCTGTTTTACAAAAACAGAGGCAACATTATATTTAAAGACATTAGATACTCAGGGCACCTTTCTAGAACTGCACTTAAAAACATTCCAAAATCAGCAACATTTAGAACAGCAATTTTCAATGTTTTTCATCTCATGGCACACATAAATTACTAAAATTCTGTGGCACATCAAAAATATACTTTTGCTGATCTGACAAAAATAGGTATTAGTTTGATTCATTCACACAGGACAGCTATTGTTTTGGCTGTTTTCATTTTTTTTATTTGACAATTTAAGGGAAGAGGTCAGTGTCCCTGACTAAACAGTCAGGTATTGCATGTTTTGAAAATTCTTGCAGCACACTGGTTGAAAATTGCTGATTTAGAATATAAATCTTCTTTTTTTAGTTTTTTTAAAGATTTTATGTATTTTTAGAGAGGAAAGGGAGGGAGAGAGAGAGAAACATCAATGTGCGGTTGCTGGGGGTCATGGTCTGCAACCCAGGCACGTACCCTGACTGGGAATCGAACCTGCAACACTTTGGTTCACAGCCTGTGCTCAATCCACTGAGCTATGCCAGCCTGGGCTTAGAATGTAAATCTTAATGACCAGTTTAGGAAATGCCTTTTAGTATTTAGTGTTGCTCTTGCAGTATTTACAACCAATGTTTTAAAACATAATGCAAACACCCTAGCCTTTTTCAGAATTTTGTACATTTGGGGGGGTGTCCTAAACGTCCCCCCTTCCACTGAGTGTGCAGCTATCCATGGGGCAATTCATTCTGAGAGAAATCTAGAAGCTAGCCACATGACTTCCACACATCAGATGACTATGTCCGTACTGAAGTGGGAAGAAAAGGTCGAGACATACTCCTGGCATAAGGTCTACCCCTGGCCCAGTGCCAGACAATTGAGGGGGAACCCTCAACTCTCAGCTTATTCTTGCACCCCAGCTTTTCGGAAAGCCAGTGGGGCTTGTGCCCACGAGACCCACAGGAGTAGAGGGAACAAAGCAGCAGTTCTCGGCTGCAGGTGAGCACTTACCACAACTCTCTCTACAGCTCAGTGCTGAGGGAGCAGCAAAAAAAACCCCGTCTCCTAGTTTCTCCCTGGAAGAGGCTTAATCATTATTTCCCAACTGCTGCCTGAGAATCCAGCTCATTATCAGTCTGCATTTAGGCGCTGACAGCAGTTTTCCCCTTTGGGACACAGAGGGCTTGGTGCTGGCACACCCTCAATACCTGGGAGCCTCTAAGAACAAAGATGGCAGCCTGGACAATCACAAAAGTTTGAGACACAAACCAGGAGCTCGGACTGGGCTGATCGATGAAGTTCATTTCCTACATGATACCATCAGTCTGTCCAGGCTGGAGAGGTGGCTGCTGTATCTAAAGCGCAGGCACCAACACAGAGTGAGGGAAAATGAAGAAATGGAGGAATATGTTCCAAACAAAAGAACAAGATAAATCTCCAGAAACATGTTAATGAAACAGAGGTAACTGGTTTACTTGATAGAGAGTTCAAAATAATGGTCATAAAGGCGCTCGCTCACCAAGGTCAGGAGAGCAATGCACAAAACAAAGTGAGGAGTCTAACAGACATATAAGATATATACATAAGCACCAAACAGAAATCACAGCTGAAGGAATTCATCCACTAGCCCAGCCTTACAATGTTAAAGGGGGGTCTTCAAGCTGAAATGAAAGTTGCTGACCAACTATTTAGTAACATGAAAACATGCGACAGTATCAAACTCATCGATAAAGAGTTAAATTCACGATAGTCTCACTTATACTCGTAATCCTAAAAGACAAAAAAATTAAAATATAACTAAACAAATTTAATGGATACTCAATTAAGATGTAAACTGTGACATCAAAATCATAAAATGCAGTGTGGGGTGCAAAACTGTAGGTCTTTTGTTTGTGGGTCTATCTGAAGGGAATGAAATCATGGCCTGGAAAAGATGCCTGCACCCCCCTATGCACTGCAGCATCCTTCACAAACGCAGAACAGGGAAACAAGTGTGTCACCGAACAGATGGATGAAGATGTGAGATATACCTCTCTCTCTCACACACACACACACACAATGGATTTACTATTCAGCAATGAGAAAAATAAGAAATCCTGCCATTGGCAATGTGGATAGACCTTATGGTAGCCATTACGTTAGGTGAAATAAGCAAAAGACAAATACTGTATGTCATTTGTATGTGTAGTGCAAAAAGCTAACTTGTAGAAACAAAGACTAGAACGGTAGTTGCCAGGGTCTGGGGGCAGTGGTGGGGAAAATGAGGAGACACTGGTCAGAGGGTACAAACTTCATCATAAAACTAGTAAGTTCAGAGGACCTAATGTACATCATGGTAAGTAGAGTTAACAATACTGTAGTATATCCCCGAAAGCTGCTAAACTTAACTGTTTTCACCACAAGAAAGAAATGGTAATTATGTCATGGGATGGACGTTTTAGCTAATGTTATGATGGTAATAAATTTGTAACATGTATCAAATCAATACATGCTCACCTTAAACTTACACAATGCTGTGTGTTAGTTACAATACAGCTGGATAAAAAGATTTCATACAATTTTAGTGTCCCTCTAAGCTAAAAAAAAAACCTAATTGGCACCACTGTATATTTCCAAGTCCCTAACGCAATGAAGAAATAAGATGGACATTACATAACAGTTATCTTTACTTTTTGACTGTCCCTCATTATATTTCATGTAACTGTTCTGGTGGCTGGATGTGCAGAAGTCAGAGTTATCCATTTATCTGCTCCAAAGGTGGGTGTCCACTTTACTAACAAGACATAAACACTGTACACTTAGCTGCACTCATGATGTGGGTGTACAAACAGGTGCCTCAGTTGTTTTTGGGCTAGCAGCACCAGCATCCCCCGGAAACTTAGAAATGCAGCTTTTGCCCACCCCAGACCTACTGAATCAAAAACCCGGGGGTGGGGCCCAACAATCTGGGTCTAATAAGCCCTCCAGGGTATCCTGGTGCACACTAAGTTTTCAAACCACTGACTTAAATCATCAGTACTCAGCGATGAAGTAAACTACATTGAGAGAAAAATAACTCTATCTAGGTTAGCGTTAACTCAATGCTGCTGTGAGACCAGTCCATGAGGTAACTGCAAGGGCAGCTGTGGGTGCACAGGGCCTTGGCAGTGCAGACCCTCAGACTGAGTGGAATGGGATGGGACAAGGAGACTGGCTGAGCCCCAAGGTGGAGACGGTTCTGATGACAGTGACGAGTGGTGACCAGTCACTACTGAATCCAGTCTGTGCACATTTTGTGTCCTTTTGATCAAACGTGACTGGCTATATATGGGTGACAACTGCAAGGGCTGTTTGCAAAGACAAGTTCAGTGAGGTGCCAACCAGGGCATGTTTTCTTACACTGACCACATGTCACAATCAGCTGGGAGCCAGTGAACGCGGTGTCACAGCCAGCATCATTAATGTCAGGCCAAAGGATCATGGTAGGAAACACTTTTATTCTTCAAAAGTAGTTGTTTTAAGAAAAAAAGAATCAAAACTGTACTTGGTAATCACACTGGCCATCATCAGAATAGTACATGCTATTAGGAAAAAGCAGTTTCTTTTTTTTCTGAGATGCTCCTCGGTGGAAAATCTGCATCTATACTGTAACAGTGTGAACAATACACATGATGAGTGTTTACTGAGCAAGACTCATGGCTCTTGCCTTGGCTTACTTTAAACACTTTTCTTGGCTGCAGCAGGTAACCAAATAATTTGATTATATTTTTTCAGAGCTTAGAAAGACTAACCACCTAATCATGCCAGAGCTCAACAAACCAGCATTAATAATCACCAAAAAAGGCACTTTAAAATACATTTGACAAGGAGTGACACTAATGCAGTAACTGGTCTAAGCCCTGCACTAAACTGTGTCAGAGTTCCTAGAGATGATGCATTCTGGCTCCACATATGTGTGTATATATAAATATATAGGTATGTGTGTATACTGACATCCATATACAGCAAATCCTCAAATAACATCAGTTCATTCACTGTCACTTCATTATTACACTGATGAGATGCCATAAGAACTTAACTCTTGTTTGTATGAACTAGCTCATGGTAAAACTGGTTTCAGTATATATCATTCTGCTTAAAGTCGCAGAATCTATAGACAACGTTGAATGAGGACTTACCATATGTATAGATGTGTATACATCTATCTCCATAAGTCTCTGGGGAGTTAAAAACCATGTTTCCTTTCATTGAATAGTGCACCAAAATTCTAGTCACTTTATTTGGAACAAAGAATGAAGAGATTGCTGAGTTAATGCAAAAAAGTACTGTACTACACCTTTCTATCAATAAAAAAAAGGAATAAAATAAATACTTTACTTTCCTAGATCATCAACTATTAAAATAAGAAAATCTAGCATTTTACAAAAGTTTATTCCACTGTAGGGAACAGGCCATTGTACCAAACATGTACCAAAACAGGACATTTTTTGGTACTGTAAATCTAACACTCACACATCTGTATTGCTTAGGTTTCAGAGAGTGGAATGAATAAGGAAATTTCTTCTACAAATTCCTTCCTTTAAGTACCCACCAAGTTTTAGCTATGTTGTGTTATTACACTTGGCTTAACACAGTCTTGTATAAATATATTTTTAGGATGTCTAAATTCTCCATTTCTGTACAGAGTACTAAAAGTACTTGCAGCAACGTTGTGAAATAAACAGAATTGGCCATAGCTCAGTCCACCGCACACCCCAGGTTTGGGTATTTTGGCTCAAGGTTTTGACAGACCAAACCCATCTGTGTCAGAAGTGAACAAAAAACTTACTTATTTTTCCCAGGAACAGGTGTACAAACATGATCTTAGGTTAGAATATGAAAAACTGATTAGTGATGACATCTTAAATTTAATTACTAACTGTACAATGCCTGAGAACAAAAATCAAAGCAACTTTTGAAGGTTAGGAGTCAGACTCCAGGTATTTCCACTTTTTAGCTGCTGGCTCTTCAGTCTCGTGTAATTCTAAAGTACTCGAGTTGGATTTGAGACTGGGGTCTGCTTTAAGGTTTTCCATGGCAACAGTGAAGCCTGAGAGAAGGTACCCCCCACCTCCACTCATCAGTAGTTTGGGATGGCTTCGATCTGGCAAAACCTGAATAAGACAGAAAGACAAACACTCAAGTTTCCCCAAGCAGGTAAAGAACATGCTAACAATAAACATGCCAGACATCAGAATTTAAATGACACAGATTCTCTTGAAGATTTAAACAGACCAGTTTTTAAGGAGCTCCTTCCTTCAAATGATAGTGCTGATAAAAGTAGATAAATTGGTTTAAGTGATTTTCTTTTGAAAAATAAAACCGAAGCTGTTTCTCTTAAACCTGACACAACTTTTTGGTGGCAAATGAGCAAACAGCTTGCATAGTGCTCTGGGCCTGTGAGTGGCTTTCTTGCCCTTGGCTCCAGGATGCTTCATGGCCAACGGCGGAGCTTGGGTCCATGGAGATGTAGCCACTGGACATGCACTCACAGGGCCCCCTTTCCTAATGCCCTGCGGACTCTGACAAGGCTTCTCTCCTGCTACTAGTCAAATAAGATGGCTGCCATGAAGGGCAGGATGGCTCAGGGCTGGAGTGTCCTGTGTTATGCAAGGACACTCCAAGCTTCAGGGCAGGGCCTGTGGCAGCATGGAGGTGCTCCCTCAGATCTCTCTTCAAGAGGGAACTGGCTGTGAGGATTTCAAGCAGCAGAAGGCCTTTAGCAAGCCTGCTCCAAGTTGGTAATGGCATATGGCCACCAGGACTGCACCATTTCTGGCCAATACAGGGCTACTTTACTAGGAAGTCTTTGCTCTGGGGCTTTGCATGATCCTGGCTGAGACTTTCTCCCTTCCCTACCCGCTTTGCCCCTCTTTCACAGCCACCAGACCTGCACCATGGTCTGAAGGCTCTCTCTGCCGGCCTAGTCCTGCTCCCTCCCTGCTTATCTTTCAAAGGCATTTCCCCGATAAGTCTATTACACTTCTAATTCCACTTGACAAATGCCTTCCTGAACTGACCTGAACTGACAGAGCCCACCGGTAAATAGTGAAAACTTGCTGCAAAGACACCTCAGCAGACAGGA
Source organism: Phyllostomus discolor (assembly GCF_004126475.2). Classification (NCBI taxonomy): domain Eukaryota; kingdom Metazoa; phylum Chordata; class Mammalia; order Chiroptera; family Phyllostomidae; genus Phyllostomus; species Phyllostomus discolor. The sequence goes on along the minus strand of NC_040911.2, from coordinate 79,445,106 downwards.
GAGGGTCACTTTCTTGGCTTGGGGATTTTGCAATTATTAGTCATTCCCTCCACAGTGATCTGGAGGCCTTGAGTAAACACAACCTCAACAGTTTGCACCGTAAATGCCTCTGAATTGGAGTTACAGAGTAATAGATCTTGACATAAAAGGAGAAAAGAAGGGCCAGGCCAGATCAGGGCGCTTTCTCTGAGTTACAGGCATGAGACTGTTTCATCTCTGTAAACAGAAACAGGGATATCTACATTTAACAACTCCCAGTAGTACTGCGGGGAGCCAGAGACTTGCGCAATCAGCTCCTGGGCCTGGCTGTAAGAACGCATACCTGGTAATTCCTGAGCCAGGTTTCAGACAACCGGAGGTTGATGACCCCTCCTCTTTCCCGCAGTTTTGTGTAGCATTCCAGCAGAGGCTGAAGGCATAAAGAAAGTTCTATTAACAACTAGTGCTTAGGATACAATTTGAGAATCAACGCTTGAATACAAGAATTCCCCTCCACTCTGTTTTAGCATTACCTCTTTATACTGACAGTAGACCACGAACGGCCTTGAAGGGGCCACGAAATCCAGCAAAGACAGCAGCAGTGGAGTGGGATGGAAACGACTGGCTACAATTAAACTGCAAGAAAGATGTCGGAGATGTTATTCTCTTTACTCCCAAAATGGAACATAGGTTTTAAAACACATTTACAATGATCATGCACTTATTTGCATCACTTTTATACAAGGAAGAGCTTTAAATACAACATTCCAAAATTTCCGGATAAAATCATGACCTACTAATTTCTAGGAAACACAAGCTGAATTATAAGCTCTCAAGGTGCTTGGCAACTCTAAGTAGCATTTAACATTCTTGATTTAAGAGAATCACCTGGACTACACTTGGAACCTGTAAAAATTTACTAACCAATGCCACACCAGTAAATTCAATTAAAAAATCATTTGGAAATAAATCCAACCTTGATGCTGGCCTTGCACCTCAATCTCTCTCTCCTTGTCAGGTCTCCTTAGCCCTCACATCAGACAGTTTCACATCAATCTGAATGCCCCAGCATCTGCACGTAGGCAGGACTACACAGCCCCGGCTGATGCACCATCATTGGAGAAATTTCTTTAAAGACTCCAAAACCAGCACAATTTCCTACCTCTACCACATGCAGCCTCCTTTCTTAAAAAACCCAAGACAGAATCATCGTCTCTGCTCCCATAGAATCAAAGCAGACAAGCAGAGAATGCTAATCTGTTTGAAGCAGAGCCTACAAACAGCAAGATGTCACCTGCATTCTTTCATCAACGCACCCGTCTGCGTTCCTTTCACTCAGCAGAGCAGCAGCCTCTAAATGTCTTTTCCTCTGCTCTTCTTGTCTCCTCTGCTTTTCCTGACTCTTCAAGAAAAATAAGAAACCGAAGTACTGAGGTCATTCAGACATGCTTATGGAAACATTGGTCTGTCAAAACATTTCAAAAATATTTATCAACTCGGACTAAAGCAGCAGCAGGTCTTATAAATGTATAAGGAGGCTGAAAACACAAGAAAACCCATATGTTATAAAATGATCATTACGCTACCTCTATACAATGTTTCTGTATCATAAAGCTCCATCCCACAGATTGTATCACACATGTGTGTACACCCCCATACACACTCTTTCTCCATCTGTTTTAGTATTTACTATTTTGGCTGCAAAGCCAAGTCAAATCTCAGTGCTTAAATGGAGTTAACTTAGGTCCTGAGCGGAATATTATGAGGGCAGGGGGACTCTTTAACATCCTTACATAATCTTTTTTGCTTCCTCTCTCTTTAGGCTCCTTGTAGGCTGGATCTGGAGAGATAATTTCTACTGCTCCCTGTTCTTTGGGGTGGTTGCTCTCTGGGGCCTCTGCCATGCTGTCTTCATTCTCCTGTTCTGAAGTCTGTTTTTCCTCCAATGTGTCACTACTTTCTTCAACTGAAGCACTGTCTTTTGGCTCCGATGACAACATCTCAGCAGAGAATGTTCCATTTAGGAGACTGCCCACTTTGTTGAGGGGGAATTCATAAAGACCACTCAGGAAAGATTTGGGAAATCCAAAACATGCTGTGGCTGCCCGAACTGGTCCACCTCCTGGGTACAGCTGAATAATGGAACCAAAACCTGAACAGATAAAACAAACATCTCTTGATGAAGATGACTCCAGATTTTGCAAATCCTTAGGGTCTCCCACAGTAAGAAGACTGAAGGTCTTTCTACTTGACTCTGTTCAGTGGCTGACAGATGAGATGATGCAGCTCCTCTGGGAGTTTATAATCTATGAATATCCCCAATGGATGTAATGTAATTCCAAAACAGGTTAACAGAAAATCTTAAAGAAGTTTACTCCCACCTGACACTATAGTAAAACTGTGAGCTTACAAATCTGTATGTCACATGATTGGTGACTGCTTCTCAGCTTTCCCCCAGTCCAATGACATCACTTTCAAATAAGGGAGTTAAAAGTTCTTACGTTCTAAAGATAAGTGGGGTCACAGAAAGAGCAGGCAAATCAGGTTGTACTATATCTTCCAACAGAGAATACATTCCTAGTATTTTCCCCCATTCAATTCAGGCCAATAAAATGAGCAACAGCTATATAAGAGTTTTCTGAAATCACTGCCCTGGAGGTCTTAGCCAGCCACAGTTTCAGAACCACCCCCACTGCTACTGAAGCAGGGAAGGGCAACTGCTGTCCAGGGGCGCCAACACAGCGTGGGCTGGGAGATGTGGACCATGCAGAACAGTCCCAGGGACTGGAGCTGCCCAGGCCCAAGTCACTTCAATAACCTCATAGTAATTCAACCGCACTTTCCATGAGATTGAAATTTTAATTTTTTTAGATTCCTTTACTCCAAACATGAACTTGAAAATGTTAAAACTTACCTCCCATTCGTTCCATCATGGCGCCCAGCACTAAGCCTGCACATGTTTCCATTACGATCATTTTATTGCCAGCACGAATATTTCCCAATGTCAACATCTGGGCTAGTGTATCATATCTCATGTGGCTATGAAAAAAAGAACAGTTCGTTCATTTTTGGCAAAGCAAGGCCTGTAATTTTAATAATCATTTTTCAAGTTTTGTCACATTAGAAAGCATGTTGATAAGATTATTGATTGCTTTGGCAGCAATGGTAAAAAGAACTTACAATTTATGGGGTAGGAGAATATTTTATGCAGGTGAGCAAGTTTTTGTTTTACTTAAAATCATGACTTTCTTAAAGACAAATTCTCCCCAATTATACTTTTGAAAGGAAACAAAGCGTACTTAATTTTTCCAGGTTCTCTGGCATAATACATAATTGAAAGAATGCGGGTGGATGGCTTCACGACAGTAATGATGGCTTCATATCTGGGGGAAGAAGAAAACGGAACACCAATTTTTAAATACCAGTTTAAAAATATTTTATTTTTAATAATGTTTTTAAAAAAGTCTACAAGAAGATTTAATGTTTCTGTCTTTCTCAAACAAACTTACTTCTTTTTCTTCTTTTTTATATATTTATCTTGAGCAAATTCTGTCTTGTCTCGGAATGTTGTGCTATTTTCAATTAACTGCTGAACTATTTCCTGTAAGAAAAGGAGCAGATTTCCTGAAATTTTATTTTCACAGAACACATCACTTCAAAGGTTTCTTACCCCAGAATGTATCCAAAGGTCTGATTCTCCAGTTCCTTTTCCACAGAAGTCTAAATGGATGAATTCTGTAGTTTCTTACTCTATCTAGAATTTGTATTAAAGTACAAGTATTTTATAACTCCGTTTAAACTAAAATAAAAAGGACATACAATAAAAAAAGAAGAGAGGTAAAGGAAACCTGTCATTCTTGGAGTCACTGGCTGAAAACATTATTGAAAATAAAGTTAAGCTCTAATATGCACTGTTATTAAATTTTCTTTTGCTAACAATATTAGTAATCTTATCACTTACATTCCTGCATATAAGAAATGAAAATTTTGACATAGTGAATTGCATGTACATTCCAAGCTATTTCTAATAAGTATACAGTATTTTTACATTTTACCTTAGGTAAAACCTGCTTTAAAAACCAAGCATTTCCCTAAATACCAAACAAAAACAAAACACAATATCCTTTTAATATTACCTCTCCTTTAATGCCCTTGTCCTTTAAAGCTTTTATGTCATCTTGAGTAAGTTTCTGAGATTTCCCATCATCAACTATATTTCGATTATCAGTGCCCGCTTCTTTGGTCTCTAAGGAAGGAAATTGCTTTATGACATTTATGATCTGAAATTATTAAAAAAATCTTCCTTCTTCTAAGTTCATATCTACTTCCAGCCCATCAGTCACTCAAATTTGGCCTTCTAGTTCCACTGGAATGTACATGCAAACTATCCTTTCTTGCCACTACTCCAAGTCTCTAACTCCTCTCCCCACTCCCACTTCTGCCCCCTTACAATCCACCTGGAAGTCAGTTATCTTTAAAATACAAATCAGCTCATCTATGCTGATGCAGAAACCACAAAGAGGCTTCCAGTATCAATTAGAATACAATGCAAAGATGATCTGCAAGTTTGAGTGTGCTCTGGCCCTTGGCTATCTTTTTCTGGCCTCATTTCTTAACTCCCATTCTCAACACATTGCCCTTGTTTCTGTCCTAAGCCCCTAATCACAAACCCACCACAGGGCTTTAGTACTTGCTGCTACCTCTGTTAGCAATACTCTTAAGACAATGTGAGTGGCTGCATCCTTTCCATCAATCAGAGCTGAGCTCATCACTGCAGCCATGTCTCACTCCATCCAATCAGCCTCCAGTACACCTCTCTGCTTTGTCATCTTCATAGCACACAACACCATCGGAAATTATGCTGGTTGCTACTCTATTAGATTATTTTTGGTATTCTCTGCTAATATTTTTTTTAACATATTTATTTATTTTTAGAGAGGGGAAGGGAAGGATAAAGACAGGGAGGGGAAACGTTGATGTGTGAGAGAAACATTGACTGGTTGCCTCTGGCACTCCTCCAACTGGGGACATGGCCTGCAACCCAGGCATGTGCTCTGACAAGGAATCAAACCAGCACCTTTTGGTTCACAGGCCGGTGCTCAGTCCTGAGCCGTGCCTGTCAGGGCTCCACTAATACATTTTACTAGATGATCCATTTCATGAACTGTGATCATCGTAATGACTAATCATGCCTGAAACATATTTGGTACTTAATAAAAATATGGATGTTAATTTAAAAGTATTTAACTAACTTGTTTGAACCAGAATTTTAATACTACTTTAATTATTTAGTTTTTATAATTATTTAAGGATACTTAATTTACTAATAAAATATATTAAGTACATTTATTTTAACAAATATTAAGTACTTAATTTTAATTAATAATAACAGCTAAAATTATGACTGATTAACTATAAGCAAGGCACTATTAAGAACTTTCTATTTATCCTATGACTCGCTATGGCCTAGGCACTAAATATTTACTGTGCCATTTTACAGATGAGAATGTAAGATTTAGAGAATAACTTGTCCAAGGTTACAAGGCAAATAATGGAGCTGAAACTTAAACCTAGCCAACTGAATTCAAAGCCAGACATCTTAATTTCCTCCCAATATGTTCACTATTTCAAAGCTGTTCCTCAACTTCTGGGCGCTGAAAGGGCTCTGCATCTGCTCTTACACTGAAGCACCAAAGACTCATGGGATTAAATGCCTGGCCCAAGGTCAGAGAGCCAATGAATGACCGACTGGAGCCAGATCCAAGTATCTCAAAGCCAAAGGCACACCTTGCTTCATTGCATCAAACTACAGTTCTTAGATTCCGAGTTTAGATTTCTTTAGAGATAGCCTGGGCTGGCACTTTTGAATTAATTAGGGTTGACAGATTTCTGACTGGCCAGCTCAAGAGCACCTATTACATATACCCAAAGTAGTGCACCTGAAGGAGGCTCTTCCTTTTTCTTCGTAGGCTGAAGACTTCCTCCACTGGTCACTTCAAATGTGGTTCCGTAACTATGGCCAATGACGTTATCCAGATAGAACCACTGTTTTTCAAAGGTTACTTTTCTGGGAAAGAAAATGCAATCAATTAGTCAATTCTCATTTGCATTCAGTATAGAAAAAATATGTTTATTCTAGTTTATTTCAAATCTGGTCTACACAACGGATGATCTACAGCATTACTAGAGAGAATCCGGTTGGGGCAGAGACATAACAGTAATAAAGAAGCCACAAAAACATTGAATTTGGAACGAGAAACAAGGACAAGACATCCCTCCTCTGAGGCATAGGTCTGACTCCAGTTAGCATTATCAACAGGATGTCCAAGCTCACAGGCTCTGCAGACTTCCCAAATAGCACAAAGGGTGGCCAAGACTGCCAGGCCACTGGACACATTGACACCCCTTGTAACTTACATAAGAAAATCTCAAAACTGAACAATCTTTGAGATGACAGGGATTTAACAAATTCCCTAGCTTAAATGACCGTTTTCTTGGAAAATTATCTAGTAAAAGCAAATTACATTTACAAATAAACATTACTGACAATATACACATTTGGAAATGGCGCTTAACAATGATGATGCTCTGCTGAGCACCAGGTGACTTTAGCTTTTCCCATCACCCAGACGGGTTTTTTTTGGTTTCTTTTTGGCAGTGAGAATAACATTTATTGAGAATGGCTTATTACAAATAAAATCCAATTACCCAGATTTTTATCTTATTACAATTTTAAAGTGAAATCCCACAAAAAAAAACAAGAACCTTTCCTTCCTCAAGAAGAAAACTAACATCCACTGAGTGCCAATCAGGCACTAGGCAGTATCTGCCAGATGTTTCACCCTTTTCAATTTAATTCTCACAGTAATTCTGGGGCACAGCTCTTTCCAGGAGAGCAATATGAGACTCAAGGAAAAGTCCAAGGTTCAGTTAAAACGTGGGAGCTGGGATTCAAACCCAAGTCTGCCTGCACCCAAAGCCTGGTTCTTTCCACTGTACCACATGGCAAAGACCAATGGATCTCAGAAGTCCTGCCCAGTTTCAGGATATGGCTCACACTGATGGAACTCCAACTCCCGGAGGACACATCTAGTTAATTTTCTTTGTGCTGCACCCCACACCTTCTCTTCCCTTCTCTGTTCCCACGGAGGCTGACCATGACAGAATGCAAAGGGCACATCACTCAGGCTCCCTGCCGAAGGCTTCCTAACACTGCTAGACTCTGAGTGCATCACAGTCCCTACTAGTTCTCTTAACCTTGCCACCCCTCTGTATGTTATGTGTATGTGTCATATCTTCATTAAATCTCCTCACTTGAATCATCTGAATCAATTTCTGCAAGATCCTGAGTGATCCTCATAGAGCCAACTCTCTTCTCTGTTGGGTCTTCAGTTCCTAACAAATGACACTCAACATATTTGCTAACATAAAAGCTGACAGAGAAATTGAAACTCAGCTCAGCCTTGATGTGCACCTCCTCCCCATTCTTTGAGTACCCAGTGCTAATGAAATACTGGGTCTTTGCTGGGGTAGAGTTTATCCCTCTGGCAGCTGGTTTGATGTGCAAGGAGGGTATGTAGCTCAAACTGATTGGCCTGATAGGAGGTCACTACCCTAGTCAGAAAAGTGGGGCCCAGTCAGAGGGATGTGGAGCCAAGTCTTCACTGGGAAAAAGTGGGATTTGCAATCTCCTTCTAGATACCTAGGACTACTTCTGGCCAACCAGATGAGTGTAGCCCTAAGGGGAGGGAAAATTTGGCCTGGGATATAGCTGACCTCAGAGGGTCATTTTCTAAATGTAAACTAATGTTGTAGCTTCTGCCAAGGAAAGTGATAAAAAGTGTTTCCAAATTTTTAAAAATTCTAAAGAGTACTTTTAAGAAACAGATATTGCTGACTGCCTCCTTAGTAATGAAAAAGTTCTTGCCTAAGCATATTTTTAAGAAGCACACTCAAACAGCCACATTTCAAAATCAGGCAAGTTAAAAAAACAGTATGACAAGGAAAAAAGAAAAAGAAAAAACAAAGTTTCGCCTGTACAGTCATTATACAGTTGTGTAACTTTGAGTTCACTGAACTTACAACTTAACAATGTTATACTTCAATTAAAAAGTTTAAATAGTTGGCACTTTCCAAAACTTATGTACTTGGGAGCAAGCACACGTTTCTAGCCAGTCTGAAAATAAAAAAAAGTACTGGTTTCAAGAATACAAAATACAGTCCTGTGTGAGCCACAGCCAGTGTGGCTCAGTGGTTGGGTGTTGTTCTGTAAACCAAGAGGCTGCGGGTTCAATTCCTGGTCATGAAAACATGCCTGGTTTTCAGGTTTGGTTCCCAATCAGGGTGCATAAGAGGGGCAACCCAGTCAATGTTTCTCTCCCTTCTTCTCCCTTCCTTCCCCTCTTTCTAAAAAAAAATAAAAAGAATACAAAATACCATAATGATGAGGAATATATTATAAAATGTCTCTAATCTCAAGCACCAAAATGAAGATTTTGTCAATGGAGAATTTAGAAAGGCTTAAAAGCTGGTGCAGATATTACTGAACTAAACTTATTTACTGAACTTTAGTTCATTTCTGAACTAAAAGAAATCCCTCCCCCTTTGTATTTATCTTTAGTGGAATGGTGCTTGTGCAAAAAAGCTTGGTTGTCATAACGTGAAGCAAAATAAGTCATCTGAACTGAGCACTTACCAGAAATTCCAAGTCTCACAACACCTAGACTTACGGTCTGCTAGCTGTTCTCCTGACACTGCACTGAACTTCCTTCTTTGTCCAAAACACTGTAACAACCCAGCTCAAAAGAAAGCTTGGTTGTATTTTTCAGATAATCAAAACATCCCAATACATTTTCACCATTAATATGCAACTGGGACTTAGTCTCACCACCTCTGCTAAAAGTTATCAAAATTCCTACTTTCCTAATACTAAATCAGTGATAACTAATCAGCAGGTTCACAAACTAAACTTAATTTCAAGTTCTGAGAACTTAAGCAAACTGCCTCTAGGCAATTTAACTTTTCCAAAACTCTCATGGTCTGGTGTAAAATTGGGAATTCTAGAGTGACCACACATTCCATGGGAAGTTATTCAGTGTAAACAAGTAGTTCCTTTAGGTAGAGAGAAGAGTCCAGAAGATCACACAAGGTCGGAGAGGTTTCATTTTTGTGCAATTGATCCTGGCTGAGGGATTAGGGAGGAAGGGGGTCTATAGGAGAAGGGAGCTGGGGTGGGGTGAGAAGCAAGGATAAGATCAGGGGTAAAGGGTGGGTTCTGTGAGAAAAAAGGAGAGATCTCAAGAACCTAGTGGAAGGGAACCCCAGGACAGGGGGTGGGGGAGAGAGTGACGGGGATGCACCCGGGCAATAGAGGGTCAAGAATGGGAAAAATAACTCAGCAGAAAGACTGAGAAGGATGCTGAAGACACAGGAGCAGGTATGAGATCATGGAAGGGGGTCTCTGTAGAAAAACAGGATGGGTAGAGGAGACCCTGAGGGCCGAGGATAGGGTCCTGGGGGAAAAGCCCTCCGTGGGAGGATCCGACAGCAGATAACTAGAGAGGACGCTGACAAGGACCCACAGAGCCAAAAATGACACCCTGCTGAGAGGGGTATGTAGGGGACCTAGAAGATGGGGAGTTGGACCCTAGGCCAGCGACCTGACTCACTTTCTCCGCTGAACTTGCACTGCTTTGAATACATCTTCCCGTTTCAGCACCACGAAGTCGCCGTCGCGGATGCGGTGGTCCCTGGGATGCTGTGGCTGCGGGTCCGACTGCTCCCCAGAACCCTCCATGACGCCTGGCGGGTCTCCCGACTTCGCAGCCTCTCTCCAGCCCCGGCGCGCGTCGCCAGTCCTCAGCGGTAGCTGCAACCAGCTTCAGTTCCCACGAACTGAGAGGACGCAGAACTCTCCGACCGGTACCGCCCCCACGTGTTGAGCGCCGCTTCCGTTTTCCGGTCAGCCCTCCAGGACAGCTTCCGGGAGCCTCAGGTCGTCCCTCTGGCTGAACTCCTTGATTGGCTGCGTTTAGTCCCGCCCCTTCCGCTTTCCCGCCTTTTGGGCGGAAGTTGCGTTATAGTAGCGCCAAAATGGAACTTGGAGAAAGGCTGAACTGCTCTGCACACACCTATCCGTGAGCCTTCGGGGCCATAGTGGAGAAACAGGTCCCTGAGGTACTCCCGAAGCTCAGACTGGGCCCCGCGTGGGGACGTCAAGAGAGCTGCAGCTGAAGGGAACTACGGGACTTGGCAGGGGTCACTTGAGGATATTGGGGTCTCCTTTGAGCCCCGCCCAGCTTCTCCCCGAAGGGAAGGGAGAACTGGCCGGGCGGATCCGCTCCTACCCAGGAGTCGGTCGGCCCGCATGGGAAGTAGGACGACTTTGGGATCTCTATCCTTTGCCTGTAGGAACTTAGCCTGAGGAGGCTTAAGTGAAGTACGGTATTTAGCGGAGCACAGCAAGCCGACGGATGGCTCCTTTATTCATTTTCCAGTCATACTACTTGCATTTGTGTTGGAAATTTTACTAGTTATTTTCACCCCATTATCTCATTAGAGAAAGAAATGCCACGTAGCGTTGTCGAAGGAGCGCTTCAGCTGGGGTGTCTGAAGAGGAAGTTTTGAGCTTAGTACTGCCACCAAACAACTTTGATTTTGATCAATTTCTTTGGCCTTTAGTTTCTTAATTGTTAATGTCTAGACGATTAGCAAAGTCCTGTTTTGTCCTAACATCGTGATCTTAGGTAGTTAACCTATAACTTAAATCTCTTTAAAGAAAGATTCAGATACGTGCTCTTTAATGAATTGCACTACTGTATATGGGTGTATTATTTTTTTTAAGATCTTATTTATTTATTTTTAGAGAGGGAAGGAAGGGAGATAGAGAGAGAGAGGGAGGGAGGGAGAGAGAGAGAGAGAGAGGGAGGGAGAGGGAGAGAAACATCAATGTGCGGTTGCTGGGGGTTATGGCCTGCAACCCAGTCATGTGCCCTGGCTGGGAATCGAACCTGCGACACTTTGGTTCGCAGCCCACGCTCAATCCACTGAGCTACGCCAGCCAGGGCTTGGGTATATTATTTTTATATTTAGGATATGAACTATTTTTTAAAAGACTTTTTCAGAGCAGTTTTAGGTTTACAGAAAAATTGTACAAGGTGTAAAGAGTTCCCATACATAATATCCCCCCTCCCAGTATTCCCCTATTTGCATCCTGCATTAGTGTGATAAATTTGTTGTAGTTGATGGACCAAATTCAATACATTATTGTTATCCAAAGTCCATAGTTTACATTAGGATTCACTGTTTGTACTGTACAGGTCCATGAATTTTGACAAATGCATAATATATCCACCATGACAGTATCACAATGGTTTCACTGCCCTAAAAAATGCCCTGCGCTGCACTTACATGAGGACTCATTTGTAAAGGTCACATATTTCAATTTATTGATACTCAGCCAGGAACTATTTTTATGGGTTTAAGTTTAATAAAAACGAGTGTCTTGCTATGTACAAAATAGAAAAAAATGTGAAGGCATAATTAGCAAAAATAGTATAACAGATATGGATATACTTTCCAAAAGACTTGCATTTCAACAAATTTACCTAAAAACTGCAAAAACCCACTTAATTGGTATTGACCTAAAATTGATCTTGCTTCCATTGTCTTTTAAGACAGTTATGGAAGTCTGGAAAATTAGCATCTTTCCCCTTTGGTCTCCTACAGAGAAAGGAAGGTTGAAACATGTATATATGAGGTCTGTCCTGAAAAAGTCCAGCTATTGTTATGTAATGAGAATGCTTTACCCCACATCATTGTAACCTGGCAGCCAAGGAGAATGGACTGGAATGTGCATGCATGAACAATGAGGACTTCACTGGACTGGTCAGTGGGGGTGATAGATGCCATTGAGTGAGCATGTTGTGTACTGTGTGGCCGTTGCATTGAAAATGACTTGAGTGAGTAGAACGATGAATCTGCATCAGATTTTGCATTCAGCTTGAACTTTACTCTGTGGAAACTATTTAGATGATTCAGAAGGCCACAGCTACGGGCAACTGGTGACTGGCAGCTTCATCACTACAACGTACCCACTCATGTATCATGTCTTGGACAGAGGTTTTTGCCAAAACATCAAATCACCTTGATGACTCACCTCCCCTACAGCCCAGATACAGTGCCCTGTGAATTTTGGCTTTTCCCAAAACTAAAATCACCTTTGAAAGGGGAGAGATTTCAGACTATTAGTTAGATTTAGGAAAATAGGATGGGGCAACTGATGGTGATGGGGAGAACTGTGTGAGGTTCGAAGTGGCCTGCTTTGAATGGGACAATGAGGCATCATTGTCCTATGTACAGTGTTTCTTGTATCTTCTTCAATAAGTGTCTCTATTTTTCATATTGCATGGCTGGATACCTTTTGGACAGACCTCAGATGTACCCTTCCCCACTCCTTTGCTTCCCCAGAACGGTCTACCTTAGATGCTTGTGTAAGAATATCCTTATATCTCTGGAAAAAGTGGGTATGGCACTGCAGCATTGATTATATAAAAGATAAAAGATCTAGGATGATGTATTCGTAGTGTCTCAAGGGTTGGGATTATGTTCAGCCAGTGGTGCCCTATAAAAAGTCTCAAAATACTGCAAATAAGGTATCTTAATTATCTGTCTTGCTCTCAATTATACCGTTGGAGCTTCTTGAAAACAAGTATAGTACCTTTCCTCATTTTTATCTCATGAACATTCAGTATGCTTGTTAAACATCTGTGACAGACCTTAGAAAAAGATGAGGATTAGAAGAGTATAGAAGAGTAACTGCAGATTGCAAGAATAACAGGTTCATACCACATTGTACAATGCTGCAAACCTGTTGACTGTGTGTTAAAGTACACTGTCTGTTGACTATTGTTAAAGTACATTGTATTATTTTTCACTTATTTACTAGTGAATGCATTTTTAGGAGCACTATTTCCCCTATAATTTTGATGAAAACTTTCCTAATCTCTCTTAGAAGACATGAATGGAGAGTATAGAGGCAGAGGTTTTGGACGAGGAAGATTTCAAAGCTGGAAAAGAGGAAGAGGTGGTGGGAGCTTCTCAGGAAAATGGAGAGAAAGAGGACACAAACCTGACTTGAGTAAAACGACAGGAAAACATGCTTCTGGTAGGGGAGGTCAATAATTTTTTTTGTTTTCCTTTTTTTTTTTTCTTTCCATAAAGGAATCTATTCATGCTTGGCATACAAAGCAATTTAACTCAAATTTCAGTCTGTCTTTTACGGATTGAAGACAGACTGCTTGTCTGCCCTTTAAGGTAGTTTTTGAATGTTAATATCCAAAAATTCTTATTGAAGCCTGTAATTTAGATACTCTTAATATCAAGTCAAGTTCTCATTGTTGGTAGGTGGAGCAAATTGGAAAAAATGTTTGCTGTTTCTACTAACCTAGTTTTCTGTTTTGTTTTCAGAACAAACCTCACAATCTTTGCTACTACAGTCAACATTAGATCAGTTCATACCGTATAAAGGCTGGAAGCTTTATCTTTCTGAAGGTAGGATAATAATGCAAAAAGTACCATAAATTATAATTTTTTAACTTGTTTTTGGATGCTACATCTCATATTACTATAATTCATTTGCTTACTGATATATATCCACTTCTTTAATATTAGTTCACCCAAAGAAATCACGTTTGTTTTAAGACTATTATGTTTAGGTTTTATATCAATGGGGAGCACAGAAGTCACACTAGGTATTTCAAAGGGGGGATTTAATATAGGGAATTGGTTATAAAGATGAAAAATTAAAAGAGCAAAAAGGGAACATTGAGGTAAGCCCCCAGATAGTAGTAACTTCAGGAAGCAGCAACTATCCTTACGACTGAGGGAACAAAAGTTCTGAGGTTACCAGAATCTAGGAATTCAAAGGAGTGGCCACAGCGAAACCATTGCGTTGACCTCTGAAGGACACCCTAAAGAGTTGTGCTTAGACATCTGAGGTGAATTAAACTGGTTGCTGCTGGTAACTGGTGGAAGAATGGCACAATTGAAGCTTGAAGTTGGAAGATGGAACTGTAGCTATCCTTTGTAGCTGGAGGGATGCTGAGAAGAATTGGAAATAAGAATAGATTATTTTCTTCTTTCCTGCCACCTTCGAGCCTCTAAAGTGCCCCCAGCTAGCAGAACCTGAAGCAGTCTGGGAAATTCAGTGTGCAGATCTTGATCATAAGGTCACAGGGTGGAAAACAGAGAGTAAACTTGGAACTGAGAGATGATAACCAATACAGGTATCTATAGAAACACAGTTAAGGAAACTCCCTTTTATAATCAAGAACACCAGCTAATGTCATACGTCTGTCTATATAGGTTTGGAGAATTGTCTTCTCTGTGCTGTTGCAGGATCTAGCTTGTTATGTCTCTTACAAGATAAGAGATAGATTGATCAGTGGTTTTTCCCATTAGACCAGTGGTTTTCAACCTTTGTGCTGCAGCACACTGGTGTGCTGGAACAATCTTTAAATATGCAATACCTGACTTTAGTCAGAGGCACTGACCTGTTTTCCCTTAGATTGTCAAATAAAAAAAATTGTAACAGCTAACACAACAATAGCTATCCAGTGTATGAATCAAAATTGTAGCTATTGTTTTTGGTCAGATCAGCAAAAAAATGTGTACAATGTATTTTTTGGTGTACCACAGAATTTTAGTAATTAGTTTGCGTACCTTGAGATGGAAAAGACTGAAAATTTCTGTTTTTTCAATTATAGTTGACATTAGTTTCAGGTGTACAACATAATGATTTGACATTTATATAACTTGCAAAGTGCTCACCCCATAAGTCTAATAGATATCTGTTATAAATATTAGTGCTTTTAGGGCAATACCTACTGTCTGCATTTCAGATTATTTAAGCCTAAATTTGTTTCAGAATCTTAAGTATACATTTCGTACCATTTGTTTCTTTTTTCTTTTAAAAAGATTTTATTTATTTATTTTTAGAGAGAGGGGAAAGGAAGGAGAAAGAGGGAGAGAAATACCAACGTGTGGTTGGTTGCCTTTCATGCACCCATATTGGGGTTCTGGCCCGTAACCCAGGCATGTGCCCTGACTGGGAATTGAACAGGTGAACCTTTGCTTTGCAGGTCCATTCTCAATCCACTGAGCTACACCAGCCAGGGCCATTTCATACCACTTCTTGTCTAAATGTACTCAGAAGGCAAAATAATAGGAAAAAGCCACCTACTCTGTTTTGTGTTTCTTCTGTCTCAGGAAAATTATGCTTATGTGCGTGTGATTATTGGTGCTAATGTCACATTTGTTTGGTTAGTTTACAGTGAGAGCTCTCCTTTTATTGAGAAGATCCAAGCATTTGAACATTTTTTTACAAGGCGTATTGATTTATATGATAAGGTAAGATTCCTATGCAATAAAACACTACTAATCCACTTTTTTGTGTCATCTAACTGAACAATGTATTTGAGGTGCTAGGTGATCATAGATACTGCAGCCAGACTGTCTTGCTCCAGCTCTCAGCCCTGCCACTTACCTGCAATGTCGACTTTGTTGAACTTCCCACCCTCTCTGTGCCTCAGTGTTTTCATCTATCAATTGAGGATGATAGTATTATTAATACCTACTATTATGGTTGTTAAAAGGCATAAATAAGTGACTATATTTTGAATATTGGAATAGTGCTTGGCCACAAAATTGACAGTTTGTATTAGCACCATATAAACATTGTATGCTTTCACAAAGTATGTAATTGAATGCTCAGTTATAATCAGCTCTGAAAAAGCAATTGTTGTGTTCATACCTTAATATTTTATAGGACGAAATAGAAAGAAAGGGAAGTATTTTGGTGGATTTTAAAGAATTGACGGCAGACGACGAAATAGCTAAGTTGATACCAAACATAGGAAATGAATTAAGGGATGCACCTGAGAAAACCTTGGCTTGCATGGGTCTGGCAATACATCAGGTAAATATTTGTTTTGTGAGACTTCTGTCAAAATTTTAAAGAAATTTCACAGTAACAGTACCTTCTCTAAAAGATACTTAGTTTTTCAAACAGACATTAGCTAGAACAAAAAGGTTGCTGTCCTAATCCTGAAAGATACCATTCATTCTACATACAACAGCTTACTTTATTTATTTTTTAAGAGAACCCAGTTGTCTTATATTAAGCCTGATATTAAAGATTTGAAATATAAAACAATATTATTCTTCTCACTCAATTTTTTGTTTTTAAAATGTTGCTATTTTCATTAAAATAGAGATATTTTAATAACACTTATTTTGTTAAAATGTAATGGGTTTTAAATGAATTAATACATTTTTTAAATTTTTACAATTTTAATATTTTAAGTCATTTTTATCATTCTTATAATTATTATTCTCTTACAGTTGTCCCAATTTTTCCCCCTTTGCCCTCCTCCACCCATCCCACCTCCCCACTCCCACAGTCAATTCCCACACTACAATATATTACTTTAAATATAACATATGCTTCTAATTTATCTGAATTAGTTTAATCTTATTAAAGATTGTGTGGACAATAACCATTGTTTCAAAGAACTATACAATCTCATAGGGAAGATAAGAGAGAGCAGTATGGTGTTATCACTTGTGAACTTGGAACAAAAAAACCCAGCTCAGATTCAGATTCAAGTCAGTCTCCATGAGTGTCCCCATATATAAGCTGAAAATAATAATACATGCTGTGTCTAATGAGTTTTTCTCAGATTCTGATCCCAAAACATATGTAAAAGCACTTTTTAGGTTGGCAAGCACATAAATGCTTCAAGGCAAAGTGCAGTAAATCTCAGGACAGACAGAAAAGTGCTGGGTGCATTTAGATACAGAGATAAGATTCTCAACTGTTGTGGAGGAATGGGGATAGCTCAGAGGAGGATTTTGTAGAGGTGGTGTGGTTTATGGTGGGCCTTAAAGGGCCCTTTAGGACTGGACATGGAGCAGAGGAAGTAAGGATATCCAGATAAAGGAACAGTTCATTACAAAGGTGTGTACATTGCTAGTAACCCGAGACTAGGAACCTTGGCTATAGTCTTCAGATTCCTCTTGCTCATTATTTCTCAGTATCCAAGTCACTATATCCTTTCATTTCTATTTTTAAAATGTCACTTAAATCCACCTCTTTTTCATCTTTACTGGCTCTGTCTTAATTAAGCCTTAATTTTTCATAAACTGTTGCCATACATGGTAAAACATGTTGTTCTTAGAAACTGTGGTGACTTTTCTACTAAATGAAATCTAAATTCTTTATATGGCATTAATGGCTTTCCATGACCTGGTTCACCTCATTCACCACCTTCATTCACCACCATCCAGCTAAGCTGAATGCTTTTCAGAATATGTTCTATCCATTCAGCATAGAATACCTGTTTGTTTGCATATCCAAATTTTGGGGGCCTAACTCAGTTGTCTTACTGAGAAACCTTTCTAACAACCTGTTTTCAAAACTTGCATGAGATTTCTACCTGATATTTATGGTCCTTGCAACAATTAGAACTGTATATGTGCATCTTATTTTTTCCTTAGATTCTCAGCGTACTGCTTTGTACACAAGTAGATATTAAGTATTTTATTATCCAATGCCAAGGGAGTGGGTATTGGGTATTTTAGAAGTCATGTTTATTTCCTCTATCTTAATCAATAAATATGGAGAAAAAGAAAATGCTTTCTCACCATAAACCATCCAGGAGGTAATAGCTTCGAGGCAACCATAAGGACTTTTAAAATTAGGTTTAGTTGGGACAGAAAGTAGCAGACAGGATGCTGGAGGTTTTCAGTCCATGGACAACCAAGTCCCAGGTAAAACATAATTCAATATAAAATAAGTAGTCATAGTTGAATATCAGAGTTTTAAAGGGCTATTAAGAGTTCTATTAGTGTTCTCTTCTGAACTACTTACATTCATAAACTTTATGTTTCTAACTTTTAAGTAAATGTCTGTCCTGTTTAGGTGTTAACTAAGGACCTCGAAAGGCATGCAGCTGAATTACAAGCCCAAGAAGGATTGTCTAAAGATGGAGAAACTATGGTCAATGTGCCACATATCCATGCAAGGTGAGGAATTTGCTGGTATTAAAATATTTAGAATTGGGCGTTAAAGACTGTTTAAGAGTGAGATCCTCATATTATAAAGCAAAAAAAGAAAAAAAATAGTACAAAGAGTATGAGTTCTTTGTCTCATTGGTCATCACATCCAAGTAAACCCACTGAGAATTCTTCAAAGATATAAATAAATAAATAAACCTTTTCTGCCCAGATAAGTTGATTTCCCAATGTCCAGATTTTTGTAAATGTTGAATTTGGATGTGTACTTACGAAGACTCTACTGTTTAAATTTAATGATCCATGTAATACACTAAGTAGTATGATTATATTTTGTTAAAATTATTAGTTTGCTACTAGACACAGAACAAATGGAATTTTGTTCTTTTTTTAATTCATCTTTATTGTATTTTAAGATTTTAATTTCTTGTTAAAAGAGATGAATAAGGTAATCATCAGGGGTTTGTTTTTCTTTCCCAGAATTTATAGAATACATGTCCTAACAGTTCTTCAGAAGTTCATGGATAAATACGTTCCTGTTTTTGTTCCTAGGGTATACAACTATGAGCCCTTGACACAACTCAAGAACGTCCGAGCAAATTACTACGGAAAATACGTGGCTCTGAGAGGGACAGTGGTTCGTGTCAGTAACATAAAGCCTCTTTGCACCAAGATGGCTTTTCTTTGTGCTGCATGTGGAGAAGTTCAGAGTTTTTCTCTTCCAGATGGAAAGTATAACCTTCCCACAAAGGTGATACCATGTTCATTAACTACTTTATTTACCCTGGTAAAGAAGGCAAATTATTTTACAGAAAACACTTCCTGATGTTTATGAATACAGAGTTCATTTTTCTTTTCAGTTTTTAAATTATGAAATACGTCAGGGTATAGAAGATAAAGAAATAAAATATTTTTCTATCCACCTTTCAGAATTTACATTTTGCCAGTTCCAGATTTATTTTTAAAGATACGAAACATTGATAAAATTAGTGTCTCAGTGTTGCCGCCTGCATGTGCCATTCCCCAGTAACAGTCATTTCCCTGAAGTCAGTGTGTATTCTTTCCATGCAATTTTTATATTTTGACTTAATAGGTACACACGTCAAGTTTTATTTATTCTGCTGGTTGAAAGTGTTCCTTTTTTCTTTATTAACATTTTTTTAAACTATAGATTTTTAAAACCATGGAAAAATGCAGAGAATAATGTAATTAATATTTATATACCCACTATGAGTTGGCAAATACTAGTATCTGTGATTTTAGCTTAATTTTCTTAACAACAACAGTATTACAGTTAAAATTCAAGTCTCTCTGATCCTCTCCCCAGTTCCATCCACTTTGCACCATCCGTCCAGACAGCCACTTTCTGGAGTTGGCATGTATTCTTCAAGTCTGCATTTTCATACTTGACTATATATGGGGTTTATTTTCTTGTGTGTATTTACATAAATGATATATTGAATGTAACATTTCTCAACATTTTTTTTACATGCGTATTTTGGAGTTCTACCTATCTTGATAATACATTTAATTCTTCCATTTTTACTGTTGGGGACTATTCCATTAAATGGACAGCCACTGATTATCTATTCTCCTGGTGAACATTTGTACTTCCAGTTTTTCACAATTACAGATGATGCCGTAGAGAACATTCTTGTACATACCTCCTTAGCAGAGGAATTTCTCAGTTATAGGATATGCTTACTTTCGACTTCATTAGGTACCAATTTACACCCCCTACTGGTAGTGGTAAGAATTAGCATTTCCCCATGTCTTTATTAACACTTGGTGTTGTTAGGCTTTTTAGCTTGCTAGTCTGTTGTGTATAAAATGGTATTTCATTTTTAATATTAATTTCTATGAGTTTTGTTATAGTTGAGCATCTTTTCACCTGTTGACTGGCTGTTCATTTTTATTCTTTACTGAATTTTCTGTTTATTGCTTCTATTCATTTTTCTGTTCAGGCATTAGCTCCCCCCGATCTTCAGGAGATACATTCCACAACCCGCAGTGGATGTCCGTAATGGCAGATAGTACTGAACCCTGGATATACTATGTTTTTTCTACATATTCATAACTTTTTACTTAAAGGGGGCACTTTACATCTTTTTGGCGTATCAGAATTGCCAGCATCACTGCTCTTGCACCTTGATGCCACTGTTAAGTAAAATAAGGGTTACTAGAACATGAGCACTGCAGATACTGTTAAAGTGGATCTGATAATCCAGACAGCTACTGTGTGACTAAAAGGTGGAGAGTGTATACAGCGTGGATAAGCTGGACAAAGGGACGAGTCCTGTTTTGGTAGGGACAGAATGGGAATGATTTCATCAAACTTCTGAGAACGGTACATAATTTGAAACTTACAAACTGTTTATTTCTGAAATTTTTATTTAATATTTTCAGAGTATAGTTAACTTATGGTTATCTGCAGAAAACGAAACCACAGATAAAGGGAGACCACTGTACTATTGATAGTTCTTTATGAATTCTAGATGCCAATCACTGATTATATATAGATACTTTCTCCCAGTCTTTGGTTTGGTTTTTTAACTTCATGGTGTATTTTTGTAGTATAGTTTTATATTTTGACATGGTCAGATTGATAAATGTTTTCCTTTATGATTTTTATATTTTATGCCCTGCTTAAGAAGGCCTTCCTCACACAAGCATTGTAAACATATTCCTTACATTTTCTCCAAATACTTTTAAAAAAATATTTATTTATTTTTAGGAAGAGGGGAAGGGGGAGAGAAAAAGAGAGAAACATCAGTGTGAAAAACATCAATCAGTTGCCTCTTGTACATGCCCTGTCTGGGGATTGAACCTCAACCCAGGCGTGTACCCTGACTTGGAATTGAACCAGTGATCTTTCACTTTGCAGGATGACACCCAACTAACTGAGCCACACCAGTCAGGGCTTCTCCAAATACTTTTAAGCCTTGTTTTTTGTATTTAGATCTTTCATGCGTCTGGAAATTAATTTTATCACTGGCAAAATGCTAAGAATCTAATTTTATTCTTTTAGATTAAAAGTCAGTTGTCACCAGTTGTTAATTAAGCCCTCTGTTTTTTTCTACTGATGGATAATGCTGCTTTTGTAGTACACTGTTCTCCAAGAGACATGCAATTTTCCAAAGTCAGGTGGTCTCACTTCTGTGATACTCTGTTGGTTACAAAGTGAGTCAGAAGCCTGTCCAGATTCTAAGAAGGGGAAATTAGGCTCCATTTCTTGGTGGGGGAGTGGCAAGATTCATGGGGAGATACTGTTGCAACCATGTTTGGAAAATAAAGTCTGCCACCATCTCTGAATTTATAAATGTACCTTAAAGTCCAATTAGCAAACAGGTGACACATGAAAACTTAAATACAATTTACTTATATGTTGAGGACTGCCTATGTGTTAGAATATATATTATCCTATACAAACAGTGCAAAAGGAGGCTAGATATGAGAGCTGTGATTAAAGAAGACCCAGGAAAGGCTTTTGAAAAGAGGAAGATTGAGGCTGAGTATGTGGGACTGTCGGCAAGAGGCATTCAAGGACCTGGAGACTGCACAGGCACAAAGCAGGAGTAGAGCTTAGGGTGAGGCACGTGAGGGGCCTTGCACACCCACAGCAGAAGAATAAGAGCAGTGATCCAGAGGGACCAGCTGAAAAAGTACCTCAAAAGCTTGTGATACAGAGGTAGTGCAGAAGGAAATAAAAAATCATTGCAGCTCTTACTACATTTTACATTCTGAGAAACATTTTTAAAACAATACAAATAGAACATTTTAACTTGAGATGTGACTGTACTTTATCGAAAATCTGAATGTGAATAAATCTCGTTACAGTGTCCTGAGCCTACATGTCGAGGGAAGTCTTTCACTGCTCTCCCTAGCTCCCCTCTCACAGTGACGATGGACTGGCAGTCAATTAAGTAAGCAATCACATTATTTACTAACAGACAGGTATTAGCTGTCTCATACTGTCAAGAAAATCTAAAATTTTCCAAATTATAGTGATTCTTATTTGTATAGTGATAAAGTATCTAATAAAAGGTTCAGTTAGGAGTCAATGTAGTGAAATAATCATCTTTATTCAAAATTTTTTCTTTATTAGACTCCAGAAAGGATTTGATATGCAAGTATTTTGTCCTTTTGCTAATGAGAAATAGTTCATTTTCTCATTTATCTGACTCATTAAACTGGATGAATGTAGACCATAATCAAAGCTGTATAATTCTATATGAGTTATGATCAAAATAATATTGATCTGAAAGTTTAAAATAAAAATAAAGAATTTCTTAGAAATGGGCATGTTTCATTTTACGTTCTCACTATCCATGAGGCATTTTACTATAGATTTAAAAAAAAAACACCTTTTTTTCACAAGTCAGATTTTGTGTGTGTTAAATACAACAGTTTATTCCATTTTTGACTATAGTTCCATAACTTCATCCTAAATGTAAAATAATGGGTAGTTCGAAGTTAGAGTACTCTCCAGGACACCTGGCTGAAACAGGAGGTAATGGTCTTAAAAAAGTAGAATCTAGGGGAAAGTGAGGTAGATTGCTGGCTGCTACCAAGCTCTGTCCTAGCTTTACGCCCTTCTGCCCTGTAAAAACCAAGACCAAGATATGTAATAATTGTTCACTATGCTGAGATAGTTACAAACACTGTATTTTGTGAAAGAGGACGTGTTTAAGACTCCTGAGCATGACCATGGCCTGGTGAATGGAGGAGCCTGGTTTCCAGCCCATGTCTACAGGACTTGGACCACTGAAGGGTGCGATGAGGGCTTCAGATGTACTACAAGGGCCACAATAAGATGTATGCATAGAAGATTCAGGGTAACTTAATTATTTGAACAAAGTCTCTTTGTTTTCGGGTAAAAACAGCAGAAAGAAAATGGGCTTAAATATTGTAACTGGATTTTTCCCACTTTTTTAAAGAATATCTTTGTCAATTACAGTTGACATACAATATTATATTCATTTCAGGTGTACAACATAGTGATTGGATGCTTAGATACCTTATGAAGTGCTTACCCCAATAAGTCTAGCACTTATCCAACACCAGTATTTTCATTGGATTTGAACAGTTATCTTCTGATATTAGGAAATCACACCTAGGGGTATAAAACTTTGGTTCCCACTTTTCTGTATCTTTTTCCTGTATATATTCTGGGCATCATTGTGTTTTGCCCGTCAAATGGGAATCCAAAACTTTCCCATTTGCCGTTTTCTAAGATTTCAGTATCTTATTTGTTGATGACACCTCTGCAAATCCCTAAATCTTGCCTTTAGTGACTGTAATTTTGGTGGACATTTGGGAGGGGGGGTGACAAATGCACATACTCATCTTGCATTCCCATCCTTAACTGCAAACTGCTGAAGTAATTTTAGATACTACATTGAACTTCTCGAAATAACTTTTAAAGAAATAATTGACCCTTTATCTAGCTCAACACTATATGGACCCTGAATAGTTAATATGTAAAAGAAATAACCCAGAGTCAATATGTGTCCTCACTGAAAATTGCTGACCTTTTTAGAATCCAGGAGCTGATGTCTGATGATCAACGAGAAGCAGGTCGGATTCCACGAACAATAGAATGTGAGCTTGTTCACGATCTTGTGGATAGCTGCGTTCCAGGAGACACGGTGACTATAACTGGAGTGGTCAAAGTCTCAAACGCCGAAGAAGGTGTGGTGTGATTCTTCTCTCAGTAATTTGTCAGCATTTGTCTTTTCTAAAGCTACTTCTGAATCTCCATTAATTAAGGGAGTTCCTTGTTTCTTACATAGGTGAACTTTCCTTCTGAAATAAAGTTTTATTTGTAGCTCTTTGTGCCTTTCTTGTACATTCTACTTGAATCTTTGTAGGGAAAATGAAAATATCAATTATTACATTTCATCCTTTGAAATTTACAGGTTCTCGAAATAAGAATGACAAGTGTATGTTCCTTTTGTACATTGAAGCAAATTCTGTAAGCAATAGCAAAGGACAGAAATCAAAGGCTTCTGAGGATGAGTGTAAGCACGGAACAGTGCTGGAGTTCTCACTTAAAGAACTTTATGCCATCCAAGAGATTCAAGCTGAGGAAAACCTGTTCAAACTCATTGTCAAGTATGTATCGTGTTATCTGCAATTTTATTATGTATTTGTTTGTTGGGGTGTTCTTGGCTACATGTAACACAAAACTAGTCAAAATTGTTGCAAACTAGTGTTCACAGGCCAAATCAAGTTAACTGCTCAATTTTGTTTGACGCAGGAGCTAAGAATGATTTTTACATTTTTTAATGGCTGATAAAGAATCAAAAGAAGGATATCTCATAACATGTGAAGTTATATGAAATTCAAGTTTTGAAGCGCATAAATAAACTTTTGTTGGAATACAGCCATACTCATTCAAAAGAGTTTAGGGTTGAGACAGAACAACAAATGGTTCTGCTCACTGTAAGAGGACCAGACAGTAAGATAATTGCTTACTGTCTGGTCCTCTACAGAAGAGTTTGCTGATCTCCAGTTTAAGCACTAAAGAAAATGTACTCACAAGTTGCTCAGCAGAAGAGTGATGAGACAGTGAATTCCAGAGTTATTTCAGTTAGTTGTATGTAGGTTTTGTGGGTTTTTTTTTACCTTTTGAAAACTAAGAGATTCACATAGAAATTACATTCGGCATCTTTTATTTCCTTGTTATTGCCATGTAGTAGAGAAGAAGCAAAGTAGAGGCATTTTTACATTAGCAGTTAAGAGCTCTTTTTTTTAAAATTTTATTTATTTTGTAGAGAGGGGAAGGAAGGGAGAAAGAGAGAAGCATCAATGTGTGGTTGTCTCTCCTGTGCCCCTTACTGGGGATCTGGCCCGAAACCCAGGCCTGTGCCCTGACTGGGAATCAAATCAGAGACCCTTTGATTCGCAGGCCAGGAATCAACCACTGAGCCACACCAGGCAGGGCAAGAGCTCTTTTTTGGAGATAAACCTAAATTAGAATCTTGCTTCAGCCACTTATTTCTAGTGTGATCTGGAGCACGTTACCTCATTTCTTCTTCAATTTTATCTTAAAATGGAAATAATAATACTCATCTCAGAAGGATGTTCTGAAGATTAAATGAGATTTTGTTAACATAATTAACAGTGCTGTTATTCTGTTACTTTTTGGACATTTCTTTGGCTAATTTTGAATAGGGGAAAATGAGACCGAATAATACGTATGTCTAAGAGAGATAAAGGATTGAGGTTTGAAATGCATTGTAATAGAAAACTGATCTAGGCTTTGGGCACTAGGAGAATTTGACACTTTTTCTTTCTGCCTTTAATATGGTAATTTCACCAACTAAGAAGAGTATGGAATTCCTCAGGGGTCCTTTGTTCTTAAATTCCCAGAGACCCCCTCTGAATAGACAGCCATCCCAACCACCCTGGGGGAGAGAATGCTGAGGCTGGGTGAGGGCGAGAAGTGATGGTGTAGTGAGCGGTCTGTAACAGAATCTGAGGAGCTGCCTGGTTGGGGATCACCTCTTTGACTGACTGGTTTCTCTCAGCAGTTATAAGTAAAATGAACATATGTAGTGGTCCTTATGCAATACTTACAGGAGATAAGTTAGAATGAAAAACTAGGGTTTTCTTCCCATGGTTTGCTTTTGCCTTTTAGTTCTAAGTTTGTGATTTCAACACCAAAACTAGATTTTTTGTTAATCTTGCAGGGGTTGGCAAACTAGGCAGAGAGTGCTTGTTTTTGTATATAAAGTTTTATTAGAACATAGCCCCAACCATTCATTTCCATATTTATTGATCGTTGTTTTCAGATAAGTATTCTGACCAAGATAGTAGAACTGAAAATATTTATTTTCTGGCCCTTTAAGAGAAAGTTTGTTGACCCTCAGCAGATGAACAAATGGAGGACCATGAAAGGAATATGGAAAAGACAGTGGAAGGTCATGTTTTAGTTTGAGTTCCTTTAGAAGCAATGATATGATTTGAGAAGTGGAGTTTATTTGGGACTTGATCCCCATATATACTGGTAGGGGGATAGGGAAGGGAGACAGAAAGGGTAGCAGTCAGTGTGTGGTGCCTTAATGAACAGGTTACTCCTAGCATCCAGGTGTCAATCCTCCTGAGGCCTTTGGGACACTAAACTGTGTAGAACTCAGTATTTTTTCAACCAAGGACCTGGGTTTGGGGCTGCTCCTGGGAATGTATAACTCAGCATTTCTAGCCTGACCAGCATGTCTGTGGCCATAGGCCATAAAAAGCCCTTCAACAGACAGGTGCAGGTTCGAGGTGGGGAGCCAGCAGCTATTTTGCAGGAGCATGCTGGATGGTGAGTGCCAAGGGAATATGGCAGGAGACCGATATCCGTGTTTATATGTGTTGAAAGGGGTAATGATTTAGTTTTACTCTTGAGTGTATCTCTTCTTCCCTATTTTTTAGTTCCTTGTTTGTACAATAGATAAATGTAAATGTACTTCTTTATATTCATATGTGGTCTTTCTTATTCTGATCCTTTGACTTGACCTGAAGAAAATGAAATCTTATCCTATCTTAAGACATTCATGCAGCTTACAGTTTTACTCTTTTGTCTCCTTTCAGTGGCTTGGCTGCCTAAGTCTAAAGATGTCTGTTCATTGTAAAATATGATATAATTTATATCCTAAACTGGAAGGCCATGATTATGGTGTATTTTAAAGGCTAGTAACATAAAATGATCAACAGTATATTTGGTTACTTTAAAATACTTTACCAAGTATCCTGTCTCCTTTACTCTGACACACCTTTTAGGCATTCTTCCTTTTATAGATTAACCAAGAATTTTGAGAAATTCATTTAATATTGGAATAAAATTTATTGAGTTGTTTGATGGGTATAAATTATTTTTGTGTTTTTTGGATGCAATATAAATCAAGTTAAGCAAACTTTAAAGTAGATCTTCTAATACAGGGGTGTCAAACTCATTTTCACTGGGGGCCACATCAGCCTCACGGTTGCTTTCAAAGGGCCAAAATAATTTTAGGACTGTATAAATGTAACTACTCCTTAACTGTTAAGGAGTTGAAGTTACATTTGGTCCTTTGAAGGCAACTGCAAGGCTGATGTGGTCCCTGGTGAAAATGAGTTTGACACCCCTGTTCTAATAGATCAATGAAGTAGAAGTTAAAATTTATGCTGTATTCTGTTTTTCAGCTCACTTTGCCCTGTCATTTTTGGCCATGAAGTAAGTATTTTCTTATCTTTGCTCAAAATATATAAAGTTGGCAAAAACAAAACATAAAAACTTTATAAAAAATAGCTAATTTCTGTTGGCCACTTAATTGTACATATTTTAATATGAGTCATTATTCTCTATGAATGAATGATGTAACAGGCAAACTACAGCCCCTTGTAGGAGAAAACTGCTTACCAATTAGAGTTAATAGGAATGGGCTTCTAAACTGACTCTGGGCATAAAACGTTAAAGCAGAAACTAACAAATATTTCTTAGTTTTATGTAGAAAGGATTAATGCCTTGCAAGGTAGCTCTTCACTTAGCAAGTTTCAAGATACTGCTCTGATTTTATGTGCTTTCTAGTTTTTGCTTTTTAATCATTTACCTTATAGTAGTGTATATGATTAGACTTGCTTTTCTTAGGAAAAAAGTTCAATCATGCTTTAAAAGACAAATAAATATTGTAAGTATAAAAGGAGCAGCATCCTGTTTGCTAGTCATCTTTATGTTTTTCTCACTTTTCCTTCTTTCACACTTGAGCTTGTTAAAGCAGGTTTGGCATTAGCACTGTTCGGAGGAAGCCAGAAATATGCAGATGACAAAAACAGAATTCCCATTCGGGGAGACCCGCATGTCCTTGTTGTTGGAGATCCAGGCTTGGGAAAGAGTCAGATGTTACAGGTAGGAAATAATCACTTAGTATTTGACCTTTTGCTTATCAAACACATGAATAATTTATAAATGAATTTGCTCAAAGCATGTAGTGTTTGTGTTCCAGAGGATATAGTTTGTCTGGTGGTGTAAGTGAATTGGGATTTGTGTGAGTAATACACAACTTGTATCTGACCATCTTTTCAAATTGAGCCAGTCCTCTGTTGCACAGGTTGCGTAAGTATGTTGGTCTATTGAGACGTCAGCTGTGTGAAACATAAGCCATTTCCCTAACCCCTTTGTTTTGTACCCAGCATTGCTTTGCTAGTCTTTATTGCAGTCTCACCTGTGGACATAATAGCTTAAGAAAGTAAAGCGGAGTCACCCACTCTCTCTTCACACAACTACATAAACAGTGTATTGGGCTTTAAGAATAATCAGCCCTGGCTGGCGTAGCTCAGTGGATTCAGCACGGGCTGCGAACCAAAGTGTCGCAAGTTCGATTCCCAGTCAGGGTACATGCCTGGGTTGCAGGCCATGACCCCCAGCAACCCCACATTGATGTTTCTCTCTATCTCCCTCCCTTCCCTCTCTAAAATAAATAAATAAAATCTAAAAAAAAAGAATAATCAGATAAAGGGTAAGAGCTCTGTTGGAATACATTTCAACTGCTGCTGAATCCAAAGCAAGGCAGCTTCTGTGACCAGTCTGTTGCTGGTCCCCAAGAAATTTCTGCCTCTGTCAATCAGAGTCTAGTGGTCCTCTCTTCAAGGGCTTATCATGACCCTGTAAGGTACTGCTTGGTGGAATGCTTGTGGTTTCCTTGGAGGGACACCTGGTAAGCCAGCCATAATGTCCTTTCTAAGAATGTCCCTGTTCTGCATTTATACTCCATGCCTTGTGTGGAAAAATGTGACTAGACCAGAGGCTCCCTTGCACTTTGGTAAATTTTAGTCCTGTGACTACTGAACCTTTGTCCAGGGATTGGGAACCCTGGCTACACATTAGAATCACATTTGGAGCTCTTTGGAAATACTGTGGCCTGCCCTAGGCCAGTTGAGTTAAGAGTCCCTGGGTAGCCCTGACTGGTGTAGCTCAGTGGATTGAGCACGGGCTGTGAACCAAAGTGCTGCAGGTTCGATTCCCAGTCAGGGTACATGCCTGGGTTGCAGGCCATGACCCCGAGCAACCCCATATTGATGTTTCTCTCTCTCTTTCTCTCTCCCTTCCCTCTCTAAAAATAAAAATAAAATAAAATCTTTAAAAAGAAAAAAACCTTAGGAAGCAAGAATATTTTTTTTTAAAAAAAGAGTCCCTGGGTTAGAGTCCTATCATCTGTACGTGTATAACCCTCCACAAATGATTCTGATGTGCAGCTAGGATTGAGAACGGCTTTGATCTGGTTGTTGTACAATAAACCCACTGTCCTTTACGTCAGATGATTCTTTGTTTCTTATGGCTCAGTGTTAAACCAGTCATTTTAATTTTTAATCTGACATCCATGTTTCCATATTTTGTTCCTTTTGACTAACTGGGCCTAAATTTAAAAAAAAAAAATCTGCACTGAGCCCTTGGCAGCCTGGCCCAGAGTACCTAGCCAGAATATGGATTTGAAAGGGACAAATGGCACATGGGGGTCTAAGTCGTTACACTTTCTTTTCCATCTTTTATAGCATTGTATGTGTGCTACACAGAATTTTGAATTAGCATATTATATGTGGAAGCCTGGTTTAACCTCCACAGTGTCTGATCATCTCTATAAATCATTTAATTTCTACATTTTGTTTATAGTATATAAAGTATCATTTTTCTCTTCTTTTTTATTTACAAAATATGTCTTGGCAGATGATGTTTCCAAAATACATTAAATGGCACTTAAAATATTTTAATACCAAGAAATGACATTGGCAGTTTTTCATGTTTTTTAGACCTGGGAATAATGCCTTTAAAACCCCTGGCTCATCCTAGCCAGTGGAGTGTTGTCCTGTAACTGAAAGGTTGTAGTTTTGATTCCCGGTCAGAGTACCTACCTAGGTTGCAAGTTTGATTCCCCTGTCCTGGCAAGGGCAATGTCCAGTCCAGGCATGTATGGGAGGCAACCAATCGATGCTTCTCTCTTACATCAGTGTTTCTCTCTTTCCTTCCTCTCTCTCTAAAAGTAGTGAAAAAATGATGTCCTTGGGTGAGGGTGAGGAAGAAACCCCTGAAAACAAAACAAAAAAACACTGGCTCAATTTAAAAATAGAAGTTGTAATATTAGTGGAAATTAAGTGTTGTAAATAGTGGAGGGTACCGTGTATAAATCTGCTAGTCCCACTAAGCCAGGGTTTTTAAAAGTCAGGCTAACGCTAATAGTTATGAGTCAGTTACTTTGTATTTTCAGTCTCCTTTTGTTCTGACCATTTAGTAAACTGTTGTACTCTAAGACTAACAAACAAGGAATTACAAATAACAAAAATAATTATAGCTACTGCTTATAAGTCAGGCACCATAGGGTCCCTTGGGTCGTTCACGGCACAAGTCCAGATCACACTGGCATAATAACACTGGGCGCTGTCTCCTGAAGTTGTGCAGTACATAGCCATGTACAGCGGCCTTTCATTGGGCACTTACTGTGTGCCAGGTACCAGGTGAAGCGCCTTCCATCCATGATCTCATTTATTCCTCAGGACGTTATGTGATAAAATATAAAGGAACTGAAGCCCAGAGTGGTCTGAGAGCCACAGAGCCAGTACATGGTAGAGCCAGGATTAAAGCAGGCCTACCTGACTAGAGGTCCTTGTTTTTAACTGTTGTGCTAGTTGATGACTCTTTTGATATGCCGTAGATTATTTACTTAGAAGGCAAGCATCATTGAACCATTTTATTACTTGATGTTTAAAGAAACATTAGAGACTTTGAAATTAAAATTGGTACTCACATTTTTGCTGTTTGAACTTGAGCAGGAAGCATAAAATGGAGTTGTGTAGAATATTCTCATGACCACAGACATCAGAGTCAGCGTGCCTGGGTCTGATGGAATCCTGACTTCACACCTTTGTAGCTGTGTGAGCTACTCACTCTCCGCAGGCATGGGTTCCTGCGTCAGTACATGGGGGTGTAGTAATACCTCCTTCTTACCAGGATGGTGAAAATTGTAGGCTAAAGCTCTTAGAAGACTACCTGGCATATAGCTAAGATTTGTGAGCAATCGCTATTAGCTATTATTTCCCTTTACTTTGGGTGATTCTCTTAAATTTTTTGTTTCCTCAGGCGGTATGCAGTGTTGCTCCACGTGGTGTGTATGTGTGTGGTAACACCACAACCACCTCTGGTTTGACTGTAACTCTCTCAAAGGATAGCTCCTCAGGAGATTTTGCTTTGGAAGCTGGTGCCCTGGTACTTGGTGATCAAGGTAAGAGACCAAAGATGATGATGATAATTCTGGGCTTTTCAAAAATGTCTTTTCCTTTTCAATTTCTTTATATCCTGTTCAAGAGGCATTTGGACAGCACTGTCCCAACCAGTGAGTTGAGAATGAATGCCAGAAAAGTTAACTAGAAATACAGTACTATCTTTTTTATTTATATCGATACTGCAGAACTGGACTGGTACATAATGTCATTCATATTCAGAATCTTGCAGCAGATACACTTACATGTAAAAATTAAAAAGTCAGGTTAAAGAGGTATAGCTCCCAACACTTCCCATTTCATAACACCCATCACATCTGTGGTTTGTTTCAAGGCCTGTTTTAAGCTTTACAGGGTTGGGTAGGATTGGGTATCTTGACTACCACATTCCTATTGCCTTGTACATAGGTGCACAATAAAGCATTATTGAATGCATTACTGTTAACTCAGTAGTTCTAGATGCCTTGGAACTAAAAAAAGGTGAGTGTTATCCTTTGCTCTCAGAGGACTTGCAATGAGAGTTTAGAGCTGTTACCTTAAAATTGGAAGTTTTGCTGTATTTTAACTCATCTCATTCGGGTGTTTGTTTGTGTTTTCAGTTTTTGATTGATAATTTATAACAAATCCAGTTAGAGGGCTCAGCATGAACAAATCTTCAACCAAGCTTTGTTACCTAAATTTCTGTGATACTTTAACCCTGTTGGGAAAACTTGTTCCTATGCATTTGTCAGGCTGTGCCCAGATTCCAGTTCATCTAAAGTCATTCGTCCCTTCCAGTTTGCCAGTGACCTCCACATTTCTGAGGCTAGTACCCATGCCATGTCTGACAGAGCTGGTCACCGCTCTCTCCATGACTTTGTTTCCAGGACTCTGCACTCCTCTGGTTTTCTTCTTACTTCATCCACCTCTCCTTCTCGGTCTTGACTTGTTGTTCATCTCTCCAGCCTCTTAACTGGTTGGCACCTCAGAGTGCTTGGTTTCTGTTCTGTTTTTCTTCTTGGTCTGTATTCACCTTCTCGATGATTTTAGTCTCATAACCTTACTTACCTATATGCTGAAAATTTCCAAATTTATATTTCTTTGCCTCTGAATTCCAGGCACATACTTCTTATTGTCTATGCAGTATCTCTACAACTCTCTCATCTTAACATGTCCAAAACAAAAATTCTGATCTCTCCCTGCAATTATATTCTTTTTATAATCTTTTGCAATTTAGTAAATGACAGTTCTATTCTATTTGCTCAAGTCACAAAATGTAGAGTCATCCTCGACTTTCTCTCATGCCCCACATCCAGTCTGTCAGCAAATCTTTTTGGTTCTACATTGCAAATTCAGTCAATCTATGAATAACATGGTTTGAACTGCATGAGTCCACTTATATGTGGATTTTTTTTTCTTTTCTTTTTAAAATATTTTATTGTTTATGCTATTACAATTGTGTCAATTTTCCCTCTTTGCCCCCCTCTACCAGCCATATATTTTTTCAATAAATACATAACAGTACTGTAAATGTTTTTTTAACTTTATTGTAAGAATATAGTATATAATACATATTACACACAAAAGATGTTAATCAACTATTTACATTATTCATTAGCTATTTACGTTATTCATTAGGTCAACAGTAGGCTATTAGCAGTTAAATCTGGGGGGAGTCAAAAGGTATATGTGGATTTCTGACTGGCATGGGGGTCCAGCACCCTTATCCCTGTGTTCAGGGGTGAAGTATATATCCAGTATCTGACCTCTTTTCTGCTGCTGCTACCCTGATCTCTCACATGGATTATTACTCTGATCTCCTCTTGGGGTGCCTGTGACTACCCTTGCCCTTCCTGTTCTTAACAAGGAAGAGCAATCCCATTGAAACTTAAATCATTTTCTTCTTCTGTTCAAAACCATCCACTGGCTCCCTGTCTAGTGAAAGCCCAAGTATTGATAGTAACCCAGGGCCATTCCCATTCAGGCCTTTCATCACTTCTTCTGCCTCATTACCTTCTACTTTCCTCTATTTCCTCTTCTTCAGCCACAGTGGCCTCCTTGCTCTCATCACAACCATCATCAGTGCACCAAGCACATCACAGTCTTGCATCAGGACCTTTGTTTTTGCTCCTCTTTGCATGGAATGAATGTTCTTACCCCAGATTTATCAGCAAGGCTTGTTCCCTTTCCTCTCCCAAATTTTTGCTCAAATGTTGCCACCTCAGCAAGGCCTTCCCTATACACAACATTTTAAATTATAACCCCCATCCCCAACAGCAGATGTTATTTTCCTTACCCTACTCTACCTTTTCTTTCTATAGCACTTAGTACCTTCTAATATACTATATGGTTTCCTTTTTAATAGTCTGCCTCTCTGCACCAAGTAGAATATAAGCCTCACAGGGGCAGCTATATCCCACATGACTAGAACAAAGTACAGATTTGATCAATATTTGCTCATTAGAAGTGATAGTATGTTTATTCAGTTACCAGGTGAAGAAAATAATAAATAAGAGGATACTCATTGTGAAACTGCCAAACTTTTCATTAATTAGAAGTTGTAGGTGATATGGGATTTGGCTATACAGATAGCCAATGGGATTTAAGACATGGAATGTTAAGAGCCTACTGCCTTTTCTTCCAAATATAGATAGATAAGCCAACACTATGCTGGTAAAAGTTGCACAGTTAAAATACAAAGGAATGTTAGCAGAGCTAGGGTCCTAAAAACAAATACAGAGTCCTGCTGACACCTTTACTGAACACTTACAGGGAAAAAAAGGAGAAATAGGGCTGTTTTATATTTCCCTTCTTCAGTATATGATGAAATTACCAAAAAATAGTTTTTTAAAAAAGCAACAAGATTTATCAATTGTAGGCAAAGAAAAGAAAGTTTAAAATTTTCAAGGTTTAAACTTAATACTTTAAAACCAGGATCAGCAACTTTAGTCCACAGGTCAATTTAGTCTTCAGCCTCTTTTAGTATAGTCCATAAGCAAAAAAATTGTTTATATATTTTTAAAGTATTAATAAAGAGCAACCAAAAAACCAAGAATATGTGACAGGCTCGTAAAATGTGAAATATTTACATCTGCCCCTGTAGAGAAAAAGTTTACCCACTCCTGCTTTAAAAACTTTGAAAAGTGGCAGTGCAAGTAGCAACTTGACTTTGTTTATATACTGCCCCCACTCCTGAGGAACTGAAACAGTAATCATGAGACTTTCCAGTAATACTGTAAGTTCCAGAGAGAGATGGACTGACCTCTGAGCTGGCATGCTTACTTGCTCATAGAGTGGTTAAGAGAGGTTTAACCACAGCAACACCCTGTGGAGATGACCACCTAACAGGTTGCACATATATTGGGAAAAAGGGAGAAAAATAGTACAAGGTAATAAGGTTTGAGAGTGATTTCCCTGCAATCGCACAGTCACTACCTGGTATTGCTGGGAACTGTACTCTAACCTTCTGACTTTAGAGCCCATGGTTTTCTTTTCAAATTACACTGCCCTAAGAAACCCAATTATGAGACTCCAAAAACCCAGCTCAAAAATCACCTTTTTCTTAAAACCTTTCCAGATTTCCCTTCCCCTTTTAACTTTCTACCATCCCCAGAAAACTCATCTTGTATAATTATGGGTATCTTTTATAGTTGTTGAAGTATACGATCTTAAATATGTATACACTATATTTTGCTGTGTATAATGCACTCCCATGTATAATGAGCACCCACATTTTGGGGCCAAACTTTTAAGAAAAAAAGTCTTTTGTTTTAATTTTTAAATTCAATTATTTATTTATTTATATTTAGATACCTTTTTTGTATTATAAAGGAATTTTAGCATTTATTTTTTAACATACTGTGGTATAAGAAATTTTATGTAACCAGTAATTACAAAACACAAGAACAGATATAAGGTATAAGACATTTTATGTACTGGTAACAAATTTATGATATTTACACATCATAGAAGGCCAAGAATGCTCCATCACTATCAATATCAGAAGTATCGTCTTCAATTTCTACAGTACTGGTGTCTTCTGAAGAGTCACTTTCCTCATCCCAGTAAATTTCGTCCTCACTTCTATCCATAGCATTGCTGATGCCACATTTTTTAAACGATTTCACAACCACTTCCTTCTTGACACTGTTCCACGATCTTAGGATCCACTCACAAACCTGGGCGATCGATGCTTCCTTGATCGTGCCTGTAGGTAGTAAATCATTACCAGCTGACTGCATCCAAGACGTCCACTCTCTCTTCATTAGGTCCTTAAAGAGCTTGTTTACTGACACATGAAGAGGTTGTAGTTGGCTAGTTAGTCCACCAGGTATCACAGCAAGTTGGGTTTTCAAGTCCGCTGCAATTGCTTTTGCACTGTGTGTAACGTGGGCTTTGAAGTGATCAAGAACAAGCAAGGCTGGTTTTTTAAGTAATCCTCCAGGCCTTCGTGACCACACTTTGTTAAACCAGATTTTCATGCCTTCTTCATTCATCCATCCCTTTTCATGAACGTGGACAGTAACTCCACCTGGAATCTTTTCCTTTGGAAATGTTTTTCTTTTAAAGATGATCATAGGTGGTAGCTTTGTCCCGTCTGCACAGCAGGCTAGAACAACAGTGAAATGTATTTTCTCATGACCACTAGCTTTAGCAGCCATGGTCTTTGTTCCTTTGATGTCCACAGTTCTGTTGGATGGCACATCAAATGTGAGTGGGACCTCGTCCATATTGGCGATTTGGGATAGATCAAAGTTGTAAGTTTTTCGAAGATTGATAACATAAGAATGAAATTCCAAAACTTGCTTCTCATATGCTGCTGGAAGTTTCGGGGCAAGTTTCATTCGTGTTCTAATGCTCAAACCCTCTCTCTTCATAAAGTTAAAGCACCATTTAGGTGTTCCTGAGAAATCATCAATGTTTTTTTCTTGTGCAATCCTTTTACCTTCTTCTTGTATCATCTTGGTTGAAACAGAGATCCCAGTTTGATACTGCTTCAGAATCCAGGTCCTCACCTCCTGCTCCACCTCTGGCCACTTGGGCGGTTTCCCTCTCATTGCCTTCTTCTGTCTTGGCATCTGGAGAAGCTTTTCTTCCTGTTGCCTCCACAGCCTGATGACACTCTCTGTGGGAGGAGGTCCAAAGTGTCTCTCAGCAGCTCTGTTGCCATGCTTTTTAGCGTATTTAATAACCTTTAGTTTAAAGCTTGCAGTGTATGAAAACCGTTTTGACATTTTCCCAGAGACTTTCCAGTAATTTCTCCCTCCTATAGCATATGAAAACAAATGTCACACTGTTCACCCAATGGTAATAAAGTTGGCACCAGCTATCTTATCAAGTGGATCACAATTGGAATCGTCTGTCTTACTCTGTGGATGAGAATATGTTGCCCTTTTTTTCATTTCCTTGAATCATTGGTTGAAACTGCTTTCATTGCAACTTTGTCGTAAGTTCAACAAAACCAATGATCATGTTCCAGGGTATTATTTTGCATACAGATATCATTATTGCTTTCTAGAGTTACACTTTTAATGCATAAGCATAAATAAAAGAATTAAAAACATTTATATGGATACAGAATTAGTACCACCCATGTATAATGTGTATCCTTATTTTTCCTTCAAAAAATTTGAGCAAAAAAGTGCACACTATACACAGCAAAATATGGTATTTTATCTCACCTGTTTGGATTTAAGCCTTTAAGTTTTTTAAGGGTCACTTTCATATGTTCTTAATTTTTGTAACCCTCACAGCATAGTGCTATCCCTGTGGAAATGTTGAATGAGTAAATATCACATGAAAGTTAGTTAAGTAAGCTCCTGCTGGTATGGTTCAGTTGGTTGGGCGTTGTTCCGCAGACTGAAAGGTCTCCTGTTTGATTTCCAGGCAGGGCACATGCCTAGGATACATGTTCGGTCCCCAGTTGGGACGCATATGGAAGGCAACCAATTGATGTTTCTCTTTCACGCTGACATTTCTCTCCCTCCTGTCACCTCTCTCTAAAATAAAAAATAAAATAAAATTTATTTTAAAAAGTTAAATAAGATATTTTATTTGCAGTGAAATAACCAGAAATTCTGTATTGTATGAAATGTTATCATTTTAACTGCTGAAAACAATTGGAGATACTGTTTATTGTGGAATAATTTCCACTCCGTAAGATTTAGAACTTGACCAAAGGACAGTTTTTTCTGTATTATTTTACTGTGGTTATAGGTATTTGTGGAATAGATGAATTTGATAAAATGGGAAGTCAGCATCAAGCCTTGTTAGAAGCCATGGAACAGCAAAGTATCAGTCTCGCAAAGGCTGGCATGGTTTGTAGCCTCCCTGCAAGAACTTCTATTATTGCGGCTGCAAACCCAGTTGGAGGACATTACAATAAAGCCAAAACAGTTTCTGAGAATTTAAAGTAAGTCTCTTCAAATGTTTATACCTTTACTATACTGAATCCCTGTAAGGTAATATGAAAAAGATAATGAAGGGTGTGATGGGTAGTTCAGAGACATTACAGGTTTCCAGTAAATGTATAAAATGTGTTTGAACACTAAAAATTAAAACAACGAAGTACTGTTGATATCATCCAGAGGCAAGCATTTTAAATATTAATAATCAGTATTGGCAAGGGGGTGGAGAATTTAGCATTTTGAAGGACAAGTTGGCATGTTCATCACTATTATAAATGTACACATTTTGTTCCTGCCAGTTCTCTTAGGAACTGCACTCACAAAAACAGTCACACAGGTGCACAAAAATACATTTACAGGCTGAGTGTTACAGCATTATTTATCACTGACAAAGACTGGGAACAACTTAAAATGTTCATCTATAGGGAACTGGTTAAGCTATGTAGTAAGACTGTACAGTGGAAAGGAGCTTTGTAAGTACTGGTAGGAGAACACATCTGTGCTTTACTGTTAAGTGCAAAGAACACATGATATACTCATATATGTGGTATGATCCCACTTTTCCCAAAAACAATGTTCTTATCTATGTGTATGTGCTTTCTCTTCTAATTTGTCCTACAGGTTGCACAATGTGAATAGGGAGGGGAAAATAGACTTAAATGATACAAAGGGAGAAAAAGATAAAAGAATGCCTCAGATGAAAAACTGGAACCTTTAATTCCTCTAGGGGAGAAAAGCTAATTTTCTAATGTTTATTAATGTGATTATTACTTCTAATGTAGAAATGGTACATGGTAAAATACATAATTGTATTTTGAGATTCTGGGTATTTTTGCATCAGCATCAGCACCACCACCAAAAAAGTCAATTTATTAGTTTTTCTTAGTAAAATGAGAAAGGGCCATACTGGAAAGATCAGAAGGATCCTAAAGGATCCAGGACTTTAGTGGTACCACAAGCCTGTTTTGGGATGTTGGTCAAATTTGTTAATCACTCTAGATTTCAGTTTTCTTGTCTCAGAGGAGTTATCTGATTAGTGGGTTCAGAGATGATTAAATGGAATACTGCATTTTTATTAGAGTGACTAATTAGATGCTTCTTTAAGAAAAAAATGGGCTTTTTGCTTCTAAATGGGCATAAATGAGAGACTCAGTGTGTTTGTGAGGCAACAGATATAAAAGATTAAGAATGTAATTAGGTACTTTTGATATATCATGTAGCATTCTAGCATTAAAAATTCAAAGATCCTACATCATAGGGAGTGATATAGAACACAAAGAATTCAGTGGTTTGGCTGGTAAGAAAGGGCCATGTCTTCAACCTACCAAAGGATGGTACATATGAGGGGCAACCCCAAAAATCCTGGAATTTATTTATAAAAAATTGTGTGTTTAGTCTTACATGTTTAAACTTTAGTCAGCTTCAAAGTACTTTCCATTTGAATCAATACACCTATCAAGACATTGTTTCAACTGCTCAAAACAGTTTTTGAATTTGTCAATTTTGATGCCTTCTAGTGCTTCTCCTATTTTTTGTTTTACCTATTCCACATCAGCTAAA
The DNA here is from genome assembly GCF_004126475.2 of Phyllostomus discolor. Taxonomy (NCBI): domain Eukaryota; kingdom Metazoa; phylum Chordata; class Mammalia; order Chiroptera; family Phyllostomidae; genus Phyllostomus; species Phyllostomus discolor. The sequence continues at coordinate 79,405,873 of NC_040911.2, read as the reverse complement.
TGTTTCCCTTTGAGGACATTTTTCATGGGGGTGGGGTTGTTGCTTGGGGCGAGATCGAATGAATATGGAGGGTAGGGCATAGAGGTCATACCATTTTTGGCCAAAAACTGTGGAACACTCAGCACTGTATGGACAGGTGCGTTTGTAAATCACCCATCATAAAATGGGAAAACATGTTGAGTCTTCCAAAAAAAATTCACTGAAGCCAAACACAACTTCTTACAACAACGGTAGCTGGTACGCTGATACAGATGGGTTCCTAGAACACTCACCTAGCAGGGTAGCTTGTTCTACAAGGGGCCTGCCCTCCAGAAGATAATTCAGGTTTTGTGGGTGTTCCCTCGTATAAGGCTGTGCACATGTTGAAGGGCATATGGCCTGATGTCTCTGGAGTTGGTGGGTGTGTTATTCAAAAGCTGTTGCTTGTTTCTGTAGCCTAAAACCTTTTTAAAGTTCTACGTGCAACTTGAGTAATAAACAAGTTTTCTAGGTTTTCAGTTTGTTTTTATGCCAATCATTGTTTCTTCTTTCTTTCATGCCTCTTTAGAATGGGGAGTGCCCTGCTATCCAGATTTGATTTGGTCTTTATCCTGTTAGACACTCCCAATGAGGACCATGATCACTTACTCTCTGAACATGTAATTGCAATAAGAGCTGGAAAGCAGAGAACTGTTACCAGTGCCACAGTAGCTCGTCTGAATAGTCAAGATTCAAATACTTCTGTACTTGAAGTGGTTTCTGATAAACCATTATCAGAAAGACTAAAGGTACAAATGTTCATAATCATTCAGTTCACTTCTGTTTGAATGTCAGAGTTGTGTATTGTCGAGCAGTAGCATATAAACTTTCATACCACACCTTTTACATTATAATACAATGTTATTTGAATTAATCTATATTAACTAGACCAAGAGCTAGAACTAGTGTGTTTGACTTGAGGGTCTTTTTGAATTTTATATTTATCTACTGAAGTTATTTTAACTGAAAGATTTTAGTTGCCACTTATCCTTGTATTCTTGGACCTTTTTATCATGTGTCAGGTGGTTCCTGGAGAAACAATAGATCCAATTCCCCACCAGCTATTGAGAAAGTACATTGGTTACGCTCGTCAGTATGTCTATCCAAGGTTATCTGTGGAAGCTGCTCAAATTCTTCAAGACTTTTACCTTGAACTCCGGAAACAAAGCCAGCGATTAAATAGCTCACCAATCACTACTAGGCAGCTGGAATCTTTGATTCGATTAACAGAGGTTTGTTTAAGTTGATATTTTCTTAGCTTAAGAAAGGCTATGTAGGCCCTGGCTGGGTAGCTCAGTTGGTTGAAGTGTCATCCCTATATACCAAGGTTGTGGGTTCACTCCCCGGTCAGAATCAACCAATGAATGCATAAATGAGTGAAACAACAAATCTATGTCTCTCTCTCTCTCTCATCAGTAAATAAAATAATAAAGAGGACAGAGGAGTAATACAATTTCTCTCAATCTTCTGCATGACAGATTTGGTTTTTCTTTTTATTGGGAGGCATTAGAAATTGATTTTTTTAAAGGTTTGGTCATATCTTTTAACTATAAAGAGTCACTTCTTTCTAGGCACAGGATCATCTTACCATGCAACTGTTTTTTGTTGTTTGTTTTTTATAACAACACTTAGGAAACTCGGATAGTGTGAAGAGTGGTTAGGTTAACTATGGATGTTAGGATTTCAAGTTGAGTATTTGAGAACATGGAATGTGTCAAATAGCTTGAGTATTTGATTTGGTAGATGACAGATCCATAATAATACCACCCCTTTTTCTAGCAGCAATAATGTCTATTTGCAGCTATGTATGGAACACTAAGAGAACACTGGCAGTTAAAGTTAGCAGGGCCAGAGCTTGGGCTTTTTGCTTCTAAAATGTGATTAACTCCTCTTTGTTGTGTTAACAGATTGATTAGGTATAACTTCCTGAAAGTAAAAGGCAAGAAAAAAGCAAGTATATTTCATAATCAAATCTTCTGAAATGAACACAGAAAGATATGCTAGTAGATAAAAATTGGTTTTAATCCGTATTTAATATATGTCCTGCCAAAGTGAGTGCTAATCCATATTTTAAATGATTATTCTTATACTTGGATTTTCAAATCACTTTTTAAGTTCTTTCATATTATAGCTCCCTTCTCCAAAAGCCAGTTTTTGTGTAAAATGAATAAATGAGAGCCTAGATATAACTATCCCTGCTCAAACAATGTTAAATATATCTATAATATTTTGTTATCTGAAAATAGTTGTTTTCTTTCAAAGGCACGAGCGAGGTTGGAATTGAGAGAGCAAGCAACCAAAGAAGATGCTGAGGATATCGTTGAAATTATGAAATATAGGTAAGATTAAATTTTTTAATGTTTTAAATAAAATGTCAGTCATCTTTCCATTTCAAATACAGATTTTAATTAGGCCAAGCAAAATTGTTTTTATTTAGTCCATTGGATCACATTTTACTCTGAACAAACTGTACTTTCTTCATTTAAAATATCTGGATAGCCCTGGCCAGTGGGGTTCAGGTGGTTGGAGTGTCCTCCTTTAACCAGAAGGTTGCAGGTTTAATTCCCGGTCAGGGCACATACCTAGGCTGCAGATTCAAACGGTCTAGGTGCGGGTGCCTGCGATCCCCAGTCCGGGCTGCTACAATCCCCCGTATAGGCGTGTGTGGGAGGCAGCCAATCAATACTTCTCTCTTGCATCAAGTTTCTCTCCCTTTCTCTCTCTTAATAAAAGAGAAAAACAGCAAGGAAAAAAATGTCTTCAGGTAAGGATAAAAAAATAATAAAAAGATATTTCTGGGTAAATAATCTTTACATAAATTTTTTTTTGAATGGGCAATACATTCACACAATTCTAAAATTATTTCAAAATTACATATTTTGAGAAGACTTCCTTCCATCCTGTTTACCACCCACCCTTCCTCTCCACCAAAACACCATTACTGTTTTGTAAATAGCATATCTTACAGTGTTCTGTACCCCTTGAAAAATTTTGACATTATATCTAGAGATCCTTCCCTATAGGAAATAGGGACTTCTTTTTTACAGCTAAACAGTATTCTATTATTTATTTTTTAAGTATATTTTATTTATAATGCTACTACCATTGTCTTAGTTTTTCCTCTCCTTTATCCCCCTCTGCCCTGCAACCCCCACCTTCCTGCATTCCCCACAGCCCCTTAGTTCATGTCCATGGGTCGTACACATAAGGTCTTTTGACTTCTCCATTTCCCATACTCTTCTTAACCTCCCCCTGTCTATTTTGTGCCTACCAATTATGCTTATTATTCCCTGTATCTTTTCCCCCATTCTCCCCACTCCACTTCCCCACTGAAAAAAACCCTCTATGTGATCTCCATTTCTGTGATTCTGTTCCTGTTCTAGTTGTTTGCTTAGTTTTTGGTTTTTTTTTAGGTTCAGTTGTTGATAGTTGTGACTTTGTTGTCATTTTACTGTTCATAGTTTTGATCTTTTTCTTAGATAAGTCCCTTTAACATTTCATATAATAAGGGCTTGGTGATGATGAACTCCTTTAACTTGACCTTATAAGAGAAGCACTTTATCTGCTTTCCCATTCTAAGTGGAAGCTTTGCTGGATAGAGTAATCTTGGATGTAGGTCCTTGCCTTTCATGACTTGGAATACTTCTTTCCAACCCCTTCTTGCCTGTGAGGTATCTTTTGAGAAATCAGCTGATAGTCTTATGGGAACTCCTTTGTAGGCAACTGTCTCCTTTTCTTTTGCTGCTTTTAAGATTTTCTCCTTATCTTTAATCTTGGGTAATGTAATTATGATGTGCCTTGATGTGTTTCTTTTTGGATCCAATTTCTCTGGGACTCTCTGAGCTTCCTAGACTTGTATGTCTCTTTCCTTCACCAGATTGGGGAAGTTCTCCTTCATTATTTTTTCAAGTAAGTTTCAATTTCTTGCATTCAACGGTGGAATGTTTAAAGTTGTCCCAGAGGTTCCTCAGTGTCTCCTCATTTTTTTTTTTTGAATTCTTGTTTCTTCATTCTGTTTGAATTGGATGTTTATTTCTTGTTTTTGTTCCAAATCATTGATTTGGGTCCCACTTTCCTTCCCTTCTCTGTTGGTTCCTGTATGTTTTCCTGTATTTCACTTTGTATAACCTTCATTTCTTCCTTTATTTTGCAGCTGAACTCAATCATTTCTGTGAGCATCCCAATTACCAGTGTTTTAAACTCTGCATCTGATGGATTGTCTGTCTCCTCACCACTTAGTTCTTTTACTGGCGATTTAATCTGTTCTTTCATTTGGGCCATATTTCTCTGTCTTGGCACACCTGTTATATAGTAAGGAGCAGAGCATTAGGCATTTGCCACTGTGGGGCAACCCTCTTCACTGTGTTGTGGCGTTCTCTGTGGGGGATGGGTTAGGGAGGGAACAATGTCTCATGCTTGGCTCTTGCCCCCCTTTCCTTTCCATCACTTCTCTAGCTTCCCACAAGTAGATTGTGCCCTTTCAAGTGCTGATTCCCAGGTGGGTAGGTTTGTGTACATTCTAGGACCCTATGGGCCTTCCCAGTGGACTCTCCTATGAGACTGGGAATTTCTCCTGCTGGTGCAACCCCCACTGATTTTTACAGCCAGAGGTTCAGAGGTTTTGAGTCTTTAGTTTTCCCATACTAGAACCCTGGGTTTCACAGTCTGTCTTGCTCCCCAGTTGTTCCTCCTGGTTTATCTGTGCGTAAATGTGGGAATCCGGGTCAGTCAGCCCCTGCCTCACCCGCATCGTCCGCCACCTTGTCACACATCCTCTCTGCCCTGGCTGCCCATCTCCGCCCTTAGCACCAGTCTGGATGAATGTTTCTTTAACTTCTTGGTTGTTGGACTTCCATGCAGTTTGATTTTCTGGCAGTTCTGGTTGTCTGTTGTTTTTAAATTGATTGTTATCCTCCTTTTGGTTGTGCAAGGAAGCAAAGTGTCTACCTACGTCTCCATCTTGACCGGACCCTGAAATCCTAAATAGTATTCTATTATTTAGATATGCCAGAGTTTAACTAGTCCCCTATTGCTACTAAATACACATTTCCCATTCTTTTCTTCTTACAAACAATATTACAATGAGTAATCTCTGTAACATAATTCATATGTGGGTAGGTATATACCTGTATGAGAAATTCTCAGAAATGATATTTCTGGGTCCAGGGATAAATAAATACTTTAGGATTTTAACAAATGTTGCTAAATTGTATTCTTTGCATTTTGTCATTTGATAGATCATGATTCCTAGCAGGTAAAAAAGAAGAAAAGTTATATTTCAGCTGATCATATATGTCTACCTTAGATACAGATGTTTTTAATCAATAAAAGCAAAGGCTGATTATTTTAGGTAGGTTTTTCTTTCAGTTCATAATTTTTAATAGGTTCACAGATTCATAAACTTCAAAATTCCAAAGTTCAAAAAGTATACAGTGGAAAAAGTTTCCTCCTACCCTGTTTACTAGCTGCCTAGTTCTGCCTTCTCTTGCCCCAGTGGTGACAACAAATCTTTTATGTTACGACTTTCAGGTATAAAATACCTACTAGAACTCTGTATCTGTGTATTCTTTTTTTTTTTTAATAGAGAAGTAGTAGCATACCACAAACATTTTTTTTCATTTATAATTCATCTTTGAGATCATTCCATATCAGTGCCTAAAGAGCTTCCTTTTACTTTTTAATAATTGCATAGTATTCCATTATGTATGCACCATAATGTAGAAACTAGCTCTTTTTAATATGTTCTCACAGCAATTAAATATAAATGTTAGGAATCTACTTTTCCAAGGCCAAAATATATGTTAATCTAAGGGTGAGATTATTTTGTCGAGCAATTCAAAAGTAAGTGTTTTGTTCTTGCCCTGAGAGCCCCTATTCTGGGGCTTGCTTGGAGTCAGAACCAGGTGACTCTGCCGAGTTGTTCCTCTTTGGCCCTGAGTACAAGTGGCACAGCATAGCAGGAAGCGCGTAGGCCTTAGAGTCTGACCTGGAGCTGCCACAAGTTAGATTCCATTTCTTAGGCTCCTTCTGTGTAAACACACCACAAAGGATGGTGCTGCGGTACAGCCTGGCAACAAGGCTATAAAAAGTGACAAATATGGTCCTGGCACATTAGTGAACACTTGATAAGTAACACTGTATTTATGACCAATAGCTCTAGCTTTGATGACATGACACTGAGAGATCTCCCTTTCTCTGACCCATACCACACACTGAAGGCTTAAAAAACTGGCAGATCCCATATCATAGATCATAAACTTCCAAAATTATTACCCTTTTCAAAGGATTTCTTGGGTCTAGTCTTTTATGTTTTCTTTCCATCTATTTTCTGGTAGCTCTAAGCTGCAGATCCCTTTCTTCCTTTCCTCAGAGAAAGACTTTATGTGGCTGTCTCTTCATTCCCCAGCTGGTACTGGCAGGTCCTTGGAGGCCACTCGGTTCTCTCTGCCGCCTTTAGAAGCATGCTATATGGGCAGAAGGGCACCCATCCCTCTTGAAGATCTAAGCATTAACCTGCCCTTTGTTTCTTGCCCTATAAGCAGCCTGTGGACAAAGAGGACCTTTATCTTTAATTCTGTATCATAATTTGTTAGCAACAATGAGGTTACAGTCTTTGAAAGCTCTAAAGACCCAAGAATTGATAGCTCTTAATGATTCCTGGTGCCAGAGCACTGGCTAACAATCAGTAAGATCAAAAATAACATCCCTTTCAAACAATTCCTAACATAGTACCTTCTATATCTGAATATCTTACTGGTTTAGCATCATACAGTATTGAACCATCACTTTTCTCTCATATATGATTCAGTACTAGGTTTTGAGGGGTCTTACAGGTGAAGGCTTTACCAAGTTTGCTTTCTTCCATCTCCAATGGACTTCATTGTTGGGGACCCTCTAGTTGCCATTTATAAGCAGCCAGATAGTGTAGGAATTACCAGACTTTCTCATACAGCATGCTGCCAGTGGCTCACATATGAAGCAAAGGAATGGCCACAAATACCAGTTGCCTTCCTGACTTCCTGTAGGAGACCATATCAGTAAGAAACCTGAAACTGCCCTAATAGTGATCCCTTTTTTCATTAGAAAAGTCAGTCACTGAACCTAACCAAAATTCCAGAAAATTTGTATTCTTTTTTTCCTAATTAAAACAAGGACCAACAGGGACTTCTTATGTAATGATAAGAAGCTGCCTCTTTACTTACAGTCTAGAGTGTGTATCTCTGTTTGTATATCTTGTGCTTAAACTCTCCACTTTTGGGGTCGAGCTAAGATTGCCACTTCTCTTTTCCTCTTAATGATCTCTTGCCCTTTGGGTCTTCTGGTGTCTGATTCTACTGAAAAACGTCAGGTGCTTCCACTTCATAAAGTGTTGGCTGTCAAGCAAATCAAGGGTCAAACTACTCTGATCGCCCTTTCTCTTAACTGGAACATTCTCTTTTTGAGGCTTTACCCTTACTCAGTTTCCCGAGGCCTCAGACCCCAGACTTTGCCTCAAACAGCCATCTGGTATTTGTCCACAGTAAATCCACTGGTCTGTGCAGGCCATCAATTAGTTCTTACATCTGAGCTTAGACTTTAGCAAGAAAAATTATGCTTTAATTACCTTTTCAATAAAAATGCTGTATAGCTTATTTATGATTAGTTCTGCATGTCTCAGTAATCATTTATACACTGTTTGCATGTGCTTTTCCATCCAAGAGGAACTCTTAGGCATTTCCTCATTGAACTTGTTTCTACTGCTTCTCAAAGTAGCCTTGCTGATAAATCTGAATTATTTTAGGCTGTCAGTTTACTTCTGGACTTCTGAAAAAAGAGGTGTCATTATTAAGTATAAATAGTACCTACATGAGATTACCAGTTTCCCTGACTTGTCTTGAGTACAGTTAGTTTCCCTAAATTGAATGGGTTTTTTTTTTACTGGCTTTTATAAAAATTTTCGGATAAAATAGTTTGATTCCAAATGATTGGAATTACCTGGCACAATTTCCATGCTAGAGATTAAGACCCAGTTAAACACATTGAGACTAGATTGTGAATTCTGTCTTGTTACACTTAACATGCTTGCTGTCCTTAGTCTGCACTCTCTGAGAGCAGGAACTTACCTGTTGCGTTTACCAGTGTATTTCCAGGGCCCAGCATCATGCCTAGTACACAGCAGGCCCTCATGAAATGTATTTCTTCGATGGTAAAGTTGACCTTTCAAGTAATCATCTTTCATTCATTATCTCATTTAAGAGTTCTCATCCCTTCAGCTTTTGAATGTTTGCCCTAAATGTGATTTTAAACCTAAAATGTGTAGTTAAACTACATTATAAGTGGGAAGCATAAGCCTAAATAAGAAAAATCTGAACTGTGATATAGTTTATCATAGTTATGAGAGCACACAGCTGTAAAAATGAAATGTGTATTGGCAACAGTTCACAAAGCTTTCTCTTAAAGTTAAAAATATACTAGGACACAAGAGAAGAGCGCCACTCTATATTTTTTTCCAGAGCTACCCTTTAAATGTAAGAGATTATCATGAGTTTTTTCTATTTCAGGAAAGTAGCTAAAATATTTTACATTATCTTTCTTCAAATCTGAAGCATGTAGCTCAGGTTAAAATACCAGATGATACATAGCTATTGTAACTTTTGGCAAGACAGTTAACTTTACTAGACTTTTTTTCTTCATCTGTAAAATGGGAATAAGAATAGACCCTAAGTCATAGGATTGTTGAGAAGACCAAATGAGATAGGATATGCTAAATATAATTAAGGAAAATATTAACAACTATATTAATGTATCCTAAAGCATTTTTGACAACTATCTGAGAAATAACCATATGGTAAAATTATATGGTAGAGTAATCAGTCATAGAAGCCTTGCTTTGGCTGATGTGACTGGCCTGCAGACCAAAAGGCTGCTGGTTGGATTCCCAGTGAGGGCACATGCTTGGGTTGTAGGCCAGGTCCCCAGTTGAGGGTGAGCAAGAGGCAGCTGATGTTTCTCTCACACATCATTGTATCTCTCCCTCTCTTTCTCCTCTCTCTAAAAACAAATATTTTTTAAAAGCCTTAAGTAAGATTATACTGTATTGCAGAGGGAAACATATACTCATTTGTCTTATTATCATTTATTAGTCTTATTTGAATGACACGTATTCCTATTTGTGCAGTTCATTCTCTTTCAAGTAGGTTTTCACCTATTTTAGAAAACCAAATGAAGCTCTGTTTTTTAGTAATCCTTTAAACTCATTCCTTTGAGCTCTTTAAGATCAGGGATTGGGCCTGCCCACTGTGGCTCAGCTGGTTGGGCACCGTTCTGCAAAGTGAAAAGTCACCAGTTTGATTTCCAGGCAGGACACATGTGAATTCGGTCCCTGGTAGGGGCGCTTATGAGAACCAACCAATCGTGCTTCTCTCCCTCTCTTTCTCCATCCCTTCTCCTCTCTCAAAAAAGAAATAAAATCTTAAAAAAAAAAGAATAGGGATGGTACCTGTTTTGTTCATCTACTATAAACCCACTGCTTAGTAGGTGATCAATTTATGTTTGATTAATTCCTGATTAAATAACATCCTTGTCTCTAAACTTGACTGTGAGATTATATCTGTCCCAATATACAGATACAGGTTCAGGCAAGGACTCAGCAATAGGGCTGTATTAGAGAGGATGGCCAAATATATGAAACTGGTGTTTTCAGACTTCTGGCTAAAATTTATTGTTGTGTGTTTTTTTCTTGGTGATACTGTGAAAATAAGAGGGAGCAATAGAGAAAGGGAGATAACAGGTATATCCTTTAGCATCTAACAATGATTACTACAAGTTATCAGAACCCTTAAATTCATTCCTAGAGTATTTTTAAACACCTATTTGTCAGATGCTGCATTGGGAGCTGGGAACACATCTTTACCCAGTAAAGTCTAAATTTAGTATGTTTAAATTTTTTTTGTGGATCAAAAAAATGTTCCAGGTATTTATGTTACAGTCTGTCAACTTTCTATTTTTATGCATTTCTCTTTTCAAGTTCAGAAGTTTCTTAAGAAAGTGTCAACTGTCCAAAATATATTTATCCCCAGTCCGTACCATAGTAAATTTCACAGTGGCCACTCACTAAATATTATATGTTTAAATCTCTGCTACATGAGACCTATGGCTACTTCCACATTTTTCTTATTATAATCTGGAGGCCTACAGTAAAAATTTCTATAGCCACATCCCTTTGTGTAACTTTGTTTTTATTCCCCTCCCATCAAGCATGCTGGGAACTTACTCTGATGAATTTGGGAACCTAGATTTTGAGCGATCCCAGCACGGTTCTGGAATGAGCAACAGATCAGCAGCAAAAAGATTTATTTCTGCTCTCAACAACATTGCTGAAAGAACTTACAATAATTTATTTCAGTTTCATCAACTTCGACAAATTGCCAAAGAGCTGAACATTCAGGTATGATAAACCAAATACTTAATAAATCTTTTCTGTAATAATGTCAGGTCTTTAATAATGTATAATAGAATTTTTAAATATCAAAAGATTTGGAGTAAAAGAATGGAGTAGGCATTTTGCGAAACAAAAACAAGCTTGTTTTATTTAAGCTATGAAATTAGCTGTGTAGAGCTTTAAAAAGTTTTTATCTTTACCTACGTTTTTTCAGAAGGTTTTTCAGTGTCATGATGGTTACGAGGACGCACTGTTAGCAGGCTCAGTTTCCATGTGGGCAGTCCCTTCCTTGCGAGCGAGGCATCAGAATGTCTCTGAGCCTCAGTTTTTATAACTGGACATTTGTACTTCTTAATCCCCTTCCCATGTTTTTCTGCCATGTAAAACAGTTTAAATGGAAAATTGCCCACTTAATTTCAAAAGCTAGTCTAATTTTTGTTTAGACCCTTTAAGCTAAAGCAAATATAAAAGATTCTCTGCTGCAGTGGCTGGGTTGCTGAGTTGGTTAGAGCATAATCCAGATATGTCAAGGTTGTGGCTTTAATCCCTGGTCAGGGCACATACAAAAATCAGTCAACCAATGAATGTGTAAGTAAGTGGAACAACAAGCCAGTGTGTGTGTGTGTGTGTGTGTGTCTCAAATTGATTTTAAAAAATTCTGTGCATACTGGAGTTTTCATTTTTATTAGCTTTGCATTATAGAATCCAAAGTTCATATGTAGGCAGTTTTCTTTGTTAGTACAAATAATTTATTTTGCCCAAGATATTTGACAACTGTATATTACTTTTTGAGAAAGAAATTTTAAAAATCATATTTTTGCACATTACTTTAGTGGGCTCTTTTCCTTGTGATTTGTTTGTTTGGGATAACTCTTTTTTGTTTACTTCCAGGTTGCTGATTTCGAAAATTTTATTGGATCACTAAATGAGCAAGGTTTTCTCTTGAAAAAAGGCCCCAAGGCTTATCAGCTTCAAACTGTGTAAAAGGACTACCAAACTAGAACCTCCTGGGTTTATTAGCAATTTAAAGCCAACCCAAGAATGAAGAGTATTCAGAAAAATACTGTTCTGAAAAATGACATTCCAAAAGTAATAGGAAAGGAGTGCTGAACCAATTTAAAAAGTGATAGTCGTTTGTTAATTTTTACAACTTCTATTAAGTTAAAAATATGTTGTTTATATTTTTTATCTAAATGATGTAATTATAAACTATAGTTTTGTTATTGACCTTTTATTCTTATACTTGACAGTTTTACACATCAAGTGTCCATTTGGGGAAGCATTCACAGTCACGTTTTCCCTGCCCCCTCTTCCTGCCACAGTGCACCCCACGTGCCCCAGTCTCCGATCTGGGGAGCATGCTCCGCACAAAGTTACTGTTTAATGTTGAAAAAGTTCTGCAACAAAAAAATGAATTTATATCTTTCAGAAATAAATTGAAACTTTATTTATCTTAACATCTTAGTTACTGAAACATTTTTAAAATGTACTTTATTACTAAAGATAAACATACTTACTTTAAGTAAATAACTGTGCAAGACTTATATTAAAACCTATACTTTCCATACTTCCACACTCCCTAATTTTCTGCTCAATCTCAACTGTGTTCCTATTTATCTCCATTTTTCTAAAGGACATGCTAATACAACTAATTCTTAAGTTTTCTGTTTTAAAAATTAATTTCTTACTACAGAGGGTCAGAATGTTCTCTGAAACCCTTTTACATACATACATAGTCACACTTGCCCTTTTCTTCCCAATTTAGTTATCACAGTTTTTAGGTAAATCTGTATTTACACTGTTATGACTTGAATATTATTCATTTATTTCTTGTACTCTTTGTTGTCTCTGGAATTAAAACTTTGTTTTTTAACTACTTAATTTTATATGTGCCTGTCACTAATTTGACCCCAAGGCTCCACTGCAAGTCTACGTCTCTTCTCAGAACATACAAACAAATGGAGTAGTTTATTTTAACTTCTTGGAAATCTCTCTCCTGGAATTCTCTGACCTTTTCTGGTCAGAACCATGCAGCTGTCACCGCAGGACTTCTCATTTTCTCTCCCATTTCCCGTCTCCTGTGTTGTCTCCTTTCTTGCTTTACTCCCTTCTTTTGGTGGAACCCATCTTCTAAGTAGCTTCCTGAAAAAGAACCCATAGGGCAAATTCTTCCCTCACCCCTGGATTGAGAGTATGGGCACAGAATTTTAGTTTGGAAATCATCACTCAGAATTTTAGATAGTGCTCTGTTACTTTTAGTTTTCTGTGTTGCTGTCTAGAAATTCAAAGCCAGCCTCATGTTTATTCTTGGGCACATGACCTCCTGCCCCCACTCCCCATTTCGCCTCCCTTTTTCCCATGGTCTTCTAAAATTCAGTGTTTAGTAACTCTAACATGCTGGCTTCTCATGCCAAAAACTTGGGGGGGTTATCTTTACCTCTTCTTTCTCTTGTGCCCATATTCATCAAAACAAATCCTTTCAGCACTATCTTCAAACTATCTGAAATCTGATCGTTTGTTATTACTTCTATTTCCACTATTCTTATCCATCCCACCATCTCTTGTCCAGCTTTCTAAAGACAAAGACTTTGTTTTATTTACTGCTGCTATGTAGCAAGTGGAACAGGATTTGATCACATACCCCATAGGGGTAGACACATGTAGAATGGGTGACTATGCCACTTACAAATAAGACAGTGGTACAGAGCCTAACTGAAATGGTTAAGGAAATTGATTTAAGAGGAAAAATGTTAAGAAAATTAAAAAGTTTGTAGTAACAAGATGGAGGTATTTTCCCCCTTCTCTCCTGTGAAGCTGTTCAAAAGCAATAAGGAAACTCAGAAACAAAAATACAGAGTCTAACTTCTGTGAACTAGGAAACAAAACCCAAACCACAACACTAAGAAGAGCTGCCAAAAGCAATGAAGATGAACCAGGCAGCTTTGCACGAGGGAGGAAGCAGAGATGATGACTGTGGCTGAAGGTTTTAGAAGGAACCAACAAGGTGTTTCTATGAGTATATTTTGCACACCTTTTGAAGCCAAAAGTAAAATCTCGTGTTTGCGAGAGGGAGAACATGGCATACAAGGTGGCAGTGGCAGCTTCTCTGGACTGTCCTGGAGTACAAGTAAGAGAGGTGTTAAATGAGAAGTCACATAGATTATCCACTTTGAAGGAGAAAAATAAAACAAAATCTGTCCTCACATTTCTCCAAAGCAATATTGTTCACTAAAACAAGGAGAAATGCCTACAAAGTTTTTTAAGGAATAATTTTATACCCAGATGTTTCAGTCAGGTACTTGGTTGATAACAAGGAGTCAGCGAACTCTGTGAAGGGCCAGATAGGCTTTCTGGGCCATTCAGCCTCTGTCACAAACACCCAACACTCCAGCACTGTAGCACTAAAGCAGCTGTAGGTGACACGTAAGCAAATGAACACGGCTGTGCGACAGTTAAACTTGATTCATGGCCACTGAATTTTGAAATTTTCACATATTGAGAATACTAAATAGTTTTGTTTTAAAAAATCATTTAATAATAGGTAGTGGGTCAGATTTGGCCCATAAGCTATAGTTACAGATTCTTGGTTACAAACAATAGAAACTGACTTGAAGCAGGAAAAGGAATTCTCTTTAAAAGACTTTTGATTAGCTCAAAACTGTTGGAAGGCTGGTGAACCAACAGGATAGGCTTCGAGGACTGCCATAACCATGTCTTAGAACGGGTCTGAAGAGGAAGCCACTGCCGCCTTACCAGCACATGGGGCTGTCTGGGTGTCCAATCTGCCATCTGCAGGCCGCTTGTAGCTCAGGATGTCTGAATGAGGCCCAACACAAAATAGTAAATTTACTTAAAACATTGACTTTTTTTGATTATGTGTCACAATGTATTTAATGTGTATACAGGGCAACTCTTCTTCCAGTGTGGCCCAGAGACACCAGAAGGTTGGACACCCCTGCTAGAGGAAAGTCCTGCTGCCTCCATGCTGACCAATGCCACTTCTGTACCAGAAACCCTGAGAAATAAACCTGTAGGAAGGTGGAAGAATGCTCCTACCCACAAGAAGAGAGCAACAAAGGGTTCTTCACGGGGCCTCCCTGAATTTCAGAACTCAGAATAGAAATCTCATCCAAAAACATCTGACTGAAGGCCCCTTTCATAAGAATGGTTGGGAGTTTTCCAGGTTCTATTTTGAGGCAGGACCAATGAAGCCAGACTTCCCCATATGTTAATGAGAGCATTCAAATGGTATCGGTACTGAATAAAACCAACAAATGCTTCCTAACATACAAGAACCACTCTTGGAGAATGGTTGAATGTTTAACTCTAGGATCAAAACTTAAACAAAAACAAATGTGGGGATTATTGCCATAGAATAAAATGTAAATGTCAAATTCTTATTTTTAAAGAAGGGGGAGAAGGTAGATAATCATGTAAATATGGTGATGTCTTTGTCTTTAAAGGCTGGGGTGGAGAGTTAAAAGTTACTTAAAACTACTAAAAAAATCTATTAATGGAATTAGAAGCAGATTTCACAAAAGTCAACACATGGATATCAATCAAAATAAAGTCATAGATATGAAAGGAGAGAAAAAAGGAAATACTAATATATCATTGTTCAAAGGAGAAAATAATTGTTTGCAAGGCTGTAGGTTAAGGATATAAAGTTTTGGAAAAGATACAAACCTAAATTACCAGAAGAAATGCTTCTGTGTTTTCTATGATTCTGTGTTATCTATTTGGTTCCATTTAATCACAGGCCAAACTAATGACCAAAGTTTTTTTATGTCTCCCCTGTGATCTAACTTTGTTGATAAAAACCCTTCAACTACAAATATGTTTCATTTCCTTCCCATAGAGGGTGACGTCCCACTTAACAGCTTCCTACCACTACAGCAATAAACGCCACAGCTTTCCCTCCTTCCTGCCTCCTAATGGACCTTGCTGCTTGCCCATGTGGCCCTTTGTGACTGATGTGCCCCTTCTCTTGGGAAATGTAAGCAATGAATTCTTTCAAAGGCTGTTGTCTTTCTGCCTTTGTCAACTTATACCTGAATAGAACAAATCCTAATTACAAATTTTAGAATATGCAAACAAAGCAAACCAAGAAAATACGACATCATGAAAGTTTAAAATAAGAGCCTAACATTTATGACAAAAGTAAACTTAAACCAAATAATAAATGCAAATAGGCCCTGGCTGGTGTGGTTCAGTGGACTGAGCATGGGCTGCGAACCAAGGGGTCGCTGGTTCGATTCCCAGTCAGGGCACATGCCTGGGTTGCAGGCCAGGTCCCCAGTATGGGCCACCGGACAGGCAACCACACACTGATGTTTCTCTCCCTCTCTTTCTCCCTCCTTTCCCCTCTCTCTAAAAATAAATAAATATTTTTAAAAATGCAAATAGGCTAAATTCACCTACTGAAGCAAAAAGAGTTGCAGATGGGATCACAAACTCCTATATGCAAGATACACCTAAAACAAAGTGAATTAGAAAGCTAAAGGTGTACCAGAAAAATGCAAATGAAATGAAGTAAGGGTGAGATGGCACCTGCAGATGTCCCTCCAGCCCTCGTCCCGAAGCCACACAACTCAGTTTATCCCTGTACATCTCTGATGCCACCTGCTCCCCACCCCAAGCCGTAGCCCAGGATATAGATCAATGGGCAGCGTGTTCAGGCCAGTTTCTAACAGAGAGAGAAATCATTGCCTGCCACAAGCTGTGATGTTCCTGAGGGATGACTCTGCCTTGCACAGCTGTCTGCTCCTCTGTTGTCACAGGTGTGATCCTTGGGTTCTTTGTGAAGCTCTGAGACACTCCAATTGTCAAGACCAATCACTGGACTCAGCTGGGTCCTGCTCATCTCCCTCACTTTCTGTTCCCTCTGCTCCTTACTCTTCATCAGCTGTCCCAACACAGTCACCTGAATTATTCAGCAAATAACATTTGGAATTGTCCACAGTCTCAGCCCAAACTGCTACTGTGGTCCTGGGTTTGAAGGTCACTGCACCAGAGAAAAGGATGAGGTAATAGTTGGTATCAGTGGCTCCTAACTCCATCATTCCCATTTGCCCTCTTCACCTGACTCTGGATCCTGGCTGGGAACCTCCCTTTCCTTCATTCCCATAGATGCATACCCTGTACATGGCCACATCATCATCATGCGCAACAAGGGCCCAATCACTGCCTTCTACTGTGCCCAGGAATACCCCAGCTCCTTGGCCCTGGGTGGCTTCTTGAATTTCCTGACCCAGAACCAGTCTGACACCTGCAGTGAGGCCTAATTGTTGATGTTCAGCATGCTAGGGTTCTGCATTGTCTGGGACACCCTCCTCCCTGTTTACAACACCAAGGACAAGGTCATAGTGGCCATGGAGATCTTCCTCAATTTGGCCTCCAGTGAGTGCCTAGTAGGCTGCATGTTTGCTCCAAAGTGCTATATTATGAAGGCTGGACAGCAACACTCTGCATTGGTTAAGGAATAAAACACCTTCTGGGAGGAATAAGCCTTCTTATGTTGTAACTCACGTTTTCTAAAATAGTGTCAGGAAATAAAGCAAAACCATTCTTGCATCAGACATCAGATTGCAATTATGACTTACTGTCTTCAATAAAAATAAAACTCTCACTTGTTTTCTAAAAGTGGCAGGGGCAATACAAACTTCAGCAATTCTACGTTATACCTTTGGATTCCTCCCATTAAATCTACTAACTAAAAAAAAAAAAAAGAAGGGCGTGATCTTAATATAAAAAGAGGCTGATACCAGGAAAAGTCCATTCAACAAAAAAAGGTATTTCTAATACTAGGGGGAGCAATTTGTAATAATTACATAATAATTATGGCTATGAACAAGACAGCACTAGGAAGCAGAACTACAGGAGACACTAGGAAACAGAAACACATTGATGGAAGACTTTGGTTCACTTCTCTCAGTTCACAGTAGTCGAGTGGACAAAATTAAGGCTATAGAAGATGTGAATAACATAATTAATGAGGTAGATCTAACTGATAAATACCAAAGTCCACACCCTGAAAACAGAAGGCACCTTGTTTTCAAATACTTGTGGAAATTGCAAGTGTTAACCATAAAATAAACCTTAACAAATTCCAAAAAGTAAAATTAGACAATATTCTTATTACCAATTAGAAACTTAAAATTCTTATGTAAATAGATTGAACCTAGAAATAAAACCAAAAATTTCATATATTGCCTATGAGCTAACACTAATCCTGGGAAACTCAGAATATCACTGCAGATCTAAATTGGATGAGGTGGGGGGGGGGGGTGGAGCTGTGGTGATCACGTAATAAATGGAGTTTGGGCCCAAGTCCATCAGGGACCCATTGGGTCCCTGAACCTACCCTACAGTTACGAGTTCCTGAATGCATAATTAGAATAAACATACTTGTCAGCTTGAAGTATCTCCTTTGCTCCCTCATTCAGGGATCAGGGCTATTATGCCAGGAAGACCAAGTATTATAATAGAAAGACCAAAGTAGTAAACCAAGGGCAATGCTGCATCGCCAGAGGAATCACAGGGATTATTGCCACCAACTCTTCTGGAAGATAAAGGAGTGCACTATTTAACTCCCTTTATTATCTAAGACATGCCTTAAAAAAATAGCAGTGGGATATTTTAAATTACTCATATTACAGCTGCCATTCCAAATGTAGTCTCTTTAAAGCAAATCAACATAGAGCTTGGAACTTAGCATACAGCTATAAATTTGGCAATGTTATTTTCTTTATTCCAATGAGAGAAAACTGAAATCAGTTTGCTTTCACCTGCCAAGGAAAACAGTATTGCTTGAATGCCTTATCTTGGATCTGTGACACCCCTGATTCACTGTTACAACTCAGTGTCTACTTTTGACGATCTCATCATCCCATAGATGCCATTCTGGTCTACCCACTGGTGACACCATGCTAACAGGATGATAGGTGAGCAGACCCAGGATATCCTAGATGCCTTGGCAAGTCATCCATACCATATACTTGGAGATAAAACCCACAAAACTTCAGGGCCTATCTCTTCAAGGAAGCTTCTAGAGTCCAGTAGTCCAGAGCATATCTGAACATATCCTGAGAAGTAAAAGTCATTTTGCTGTACTCAATACTTGGCCAGCTTCTTTGGATTCTGGAAGCAAGATACAACAGAGGAGGTATGCTATCCTGAGCCATTCATTGTGTAACCCATAATACTTCTAATTTTGAGGGGGACTCCGAACGAAAGAAGGCTGGCCAAGACTGCAGTACAAACATCTTTGTGACACTGTGGCTCTAAGAGTCTGGGTCAGATTGTTGTATGGTGCCTGGCCCAGGGAGGTTCTGACAGGACAAGCATGACACAGACCTCTAGGACTGGAACACACCAGGCACATTCCTACCCGAGGGCCTTTGCACATGCTGTTTGTTCTATGTGGGATGCTCTTCCACCAGACAGCCACATGGCTCATCCCTCAAATGTCACTTTCTTAATGACATCTTCCCATGTAAATGTCCTTTCACAAAAAGTAACTTCTACTTGGTTTTCAGTGGTTCTCTCAGGCACTATAATTTAATATCCGTAAATGTGTATTATAGGTTTTCTCTAAAATCAACCTCATTTTTACCAAAGAGAGTCAAATTAAGACTAATGTATTTGCAGAATAAGTTATTTCAATAAGCTTGGCGTGATTATTTCTGTAAGTACAATAAAAATAGCAATTAATTATATAGGCTCTTTTAAAAAAATTTAATTGTATTTTTTCCCCAATATAGGCTCTTTTAAAGCTGCTTTGCTGGAATTTTTCACAAGGAATCTTCAGACTGAACTTTAAAAGGTCCCTGGGCAGTGGGGTGGGAGGAAGTCCCTTGAGGCCAGAAAAGCCAGGCCAAAGACTTGTCATCAAACTTTGCCTGTAGTACCTTCAGTTTGGGTTAATTCCTCGCTTCTCAAGGTCTCCAAAATATCCTGAGGTTCCAGTACCTCCCAGGAAGTGGCCTTTCTGATTCACCTGGTAAGGTTGCTGAACACTTGATACCAGGCCAATTTTTCTAAGACTTTTAATGGTTCTCAAAGTCGATCTTTGTTCCTTAGAGCTATCTGGTCATATCTGAGTCTATGCATGTCTTTGTCAAATACAACATTCTAGATAAAGCCTTGGTAATTTAACCAATTTCCAATTGTGTTCTGTTAATAAAGAATACAGATTCTTATTGAATTTACACAACAAAAAATATGACCATGAAAATAAGACTATTCACTGATTCACTGAGAGCTTTTGAATTCTGGAGGGATCTGATAGAAAGAAAAAGATAAATGTTTCAATTCTGCTTACAAAGGTATAATTCACCAAACTGCTCTAAGTCATAGGTCATTTAAGAGAAACAAATTTGCATGTATCTGGAAAACAAGAATTTAAAAAATTTGCACTATTTCAAAGGCCAAAAAATTATAATCTTCATCAGTTCATTCAGTCCCATGTAATTCTTGTTTATCTTGATCTTTTCTAAAAAAAAAAACAAACTTTATTTATTGACTTAAAGAGAGAGAAACACTGATTTGCTGTTTCAACTATATATGCATTCATTGGCTAATTCCTGTATATGTCCTGACCAGGGATCAAACCCCCAACCTGGGTGTATCAGAACAACACTCTAACCAACTGAACTACCTGGCTGGGGCCTCTTGCTGGTGTTTTGTCACAAATCTCTCAGTTGCCAGTCCCGGGAGCTAACAGTGTTCCAGCCAGTGAATTCCTCTGGCTGGCTCTGTAAAAATAATTTTTCTTCCACCCTTCTAGGTTCTTGCGGCTAGTCTAATAATCAAATTGACATGAGACAGATTAGCAGAATGTGGGCCAAAGGGGGCCACATACTAAACCTGATAAGCTCAGGGGAGGCCTGCATGGTGGGTCTTATAAACTCAGAGACCAAAAGTAACCACATAGGATGGTCTGAACATAAAAATCCCTAACTAAAAGCTGATCATGGCAGGTAGTCACGTCCTAAGCCTGTATCTTCCTTGACAAAGGTCAATCTTTACCTTAAGTGAGTGTGTCTATTGTCCTTTTGCATGTAAGATTACTCTGAAATGTCAGAGTAATTTTCTTTTCCAGACCTACGGCACACAACCACCAGCATCAGAGAATGAAACCACAGAACTCTTGTTACCTTCTTTTCTGCAGACTATATCCATGTGCAATAAATATTAACTAACCTGTACTCACCAATGTAAAAGAAGTGTTTCTCCATTTTGCTTTTTATCCAATTACTGAGATTTCCCTGCTTTGCTTTCCCACGCACTTAATCTACCCCTGACTGTATGTAACTCTCCCTATGTCTCTTCCTTTCATTCTGTTTAAAATAAACTACAAAACTGCCATTCTCCAGAACATTTTTATTACTATACTAAAAGGGGTCCATTTGCCTGTGTGCATCAAAGCCCAATAAGATGCAAACAGAAGTTTGTAGCAAAGAAAGTAAAGGTTTATTGTAAGGAAAAGGTGCCAATCCCAATCACAGGTAAGCAAACACTCTAAAACCTAGCCCCCTCCCCAATGGCCCACACAGGAAAGATTATATAAAGGAAAAAATGTTTTGCCTTTACTGATTGGTTGGGGCCAGGGTAGGGAGTGGCTGATCACTGTATCATGTCTCTGGTGTCATTCTGTCTAGTTTCATGAGGGTGGGGTGACACAACTGAGGTGCTCTTACCTTTAGTTTGACCAAAACTGTTTCTGTGGCCAATAGACCTGAACCTTGTTCTTAAAGACAGTACAATGCTAACCACAATCTGATGTCCTAAGGGCTTCATGATTAAGGAAGGGAAGTGGAGGGAGAGAAAGGAGAAAGAAAGGGTCATGCTACAGAAGTGGAGTTTACGTGCAGTTATTTTTTCTTGATCCATGGAGATTTTACTTCCCAGCGACTGATGTCAATTTGTCTCAAATAAATTCATAAAAATTCTCTACAGGTTTAGACATTTCTTACATTGACGAGGAGAACAGCAATTTTAAATTTTAAAACACATATATCTTGTATGTACATGGGAGAGACCCAGGAACACTGAATAACTTGGCAAAATGGCCTTAAGCCATCACCTTAAGTACCACCTTATGCTAAACACAAAAGATGTTGGAGGTGGAGGGTTAGTTATGAGGTTACCAGGAAAAGCACTGTAAACAACGATAAGATTGTTACATACATTTAAGTCCACTCCTTCCCCATTGATAGTGAAGACAGCCCTGGTACAGTCAGGGGAACACACTTACAAATGGGGATTTCCCTTATAAAAGTAAATGTCCTTTCAGGAAGAGTAACTTCTACCTGGCTTTCAGAGTGTCTCCCAATGGCTTCTGTTTCTTAAAATGATCCTTCCTAAAATAATAGACCAAAGAGGCATATTTGGGGTTCATGAACTCAGCTCCCTTTCAACATCAAGAAACATTCAAATTTGATTTGACACAGAACTGAATAAAAAAAGTTTCACAATACTGCAATATTAATAAGTATTAATAATATACTAATAAGTATAATGTATGCTATAAAACTATATTAGTAATTAGTGTATAATATTAACCAATTAACAACCAATTATTACTTTGGATATATGTTTAGTAAATTTCTTTAATTTACTGATGTTAGAGAAAGAGAGGAATGGAGAGAGAAATATTGTTTCGCTTATTCATGCATTCATTGCTTGATTCTTGTATGTGCCCTGGCCAGGGATTGAGTATGGGGACAATGCTGTAACCAACTGAGCTACCATCCAGGCCCAGTAAGTTTCTGAAGCTCTCTAAACCTAGGTTTCCTTATCCGTAAAAGTGTAAAGGTAATAAAGGACCCTATCTTAGAGTTGTTGGAAGGATTAAATGGGATAAGCGTTACATATATAAATCTCTACGTGTATACATATAGATATACATATATATACAAAGAGCGAACAAGCGGGCAGGCTTGCTTGCTTGGCTATAGTGAACACACTGTTCAGGTAAACAATTAGTAGTTATTGACATTTTCTAAAATCCCGTATTTTTGGCATATGCAACATTCAAACAAGGAGAAAGTTGGGAGTTGGCATTGATTACCTCTGGACCACTTTATCAATATTTAAACCTCACAAGAGAGCCCTAAGGCCGCCACGCACACATCGGAAGGGGGTCCTTTTGCAAGCCGCGAGTTCGGGAGAACTTCAGGCTCAAACGCGGGAAGGCTCCTGCCCTCTCCCGGCCAGGTCCACCAAGCGGTCACTCACCCCTCCCAGCTCGATGCTCTTTCTAGTTCCCTCCCCACGGACTTCGTCGGGGCCAGGAGCGGAGGCGAAGGCAAGACGCACTACCCGCTACCCGAAAGGCCACGGGGCCCAGCGGCACGCGCCTCCCGCTCCGCCGGGGGCGCTGGGAAGTCTAGTGGCGAAGGTGTCGCAAAAGCGTCGCGAAGTCGTCCGTCCGCCCTTGGCGGCTGCAAGCCACCTGTATAAGAGGAGCGGGCTGGGGTTTAAAAACAAGTATGGAAGTGTCCGAGGTCCTCAGAGACTTGGGGCAGTTGATGGAGAAGTAGCTCGTCGGTGCCCCAGGCTGCTAAGCTCTCGCTGCCTTCATTGCCGCGGCGCGGCCGCAGGGCCATGCTGGCTTCGCGGGTGGCGCGTGGCTCGTGGGGTGCCCTGCGCGGAGTCGCTTGGGCGCCGGGGGTGCGGCCGGGCAAGGGGCGCGCCCTCGGGGCCCTGCTGCCGCCCGCACCTATCTGCCTGGGGTGCCTGGCGGAACGCCGGTGGTTGCGCCCGGCCGCGTTCGGCCAGTGGCTGCCTGGGGCAGTCCCGCGGAGCCACTGTTCAGGCGCGGGGAAGGCGGCGCCCGGGCCCGCGGCCGGAGAGGGTGCCGCCGCCAAGGCCCGGGGCGGCCGGTGGGGCCCAGGGAGCGCCGCCAGCCTGGTACGTACGGATGAGAAGGGGCAAGCCAGGGTGGGGGTCGCCGGCCCTGTCGGGGCTCAGTCCTGGATGCTGATAACGTGCTTTGATTGGTTCTGGTCGGGCGCTTCGGTTTCACAACTTTGAAACCGTTTTCTAGGGAGAGAAGTTACGGGCAGGGTGGGATGAATTTCAGAGGTACCATCAGTGACCACCTTCGGTCTCCGTAATCAAGTTAGACTCCTCAACCCCCGCTTCTATCCGCTTTGGTTGCTGGACGGCCCAGATATTGCAATGTTAAAAATAGCCCTCACTGGTCTTAATTTAATGAAGGGAATCCCCAGTGTTGGGGGAAAGTCTGTGGGAATCATCAGAAAGGTATACAGGCCTTTGTTTGCTCGTGCAGGTTTCGTTCACTATTATTTGACCTTTGGCAACCTTACATAGTATAAGATGACTGATAATTAAATAATTTAAGTCTTAGTTAAAAGACTGACCTCTAATTACAAAAAAAAAGATTAAAACTCTCTTGAAGTAACGGAGGGAAGTATTTGTCTACGTACCTGTTGAAATACTGCCCAAGTACAAGACACCAGAGCATGAATGTAGGAGAGCTTTTGATGTCACGTTAGCAAGCCTCATGCAATTATTACATCTTCAATTGTTATGTCTTCAGTGCGCCCCAGTACTGCCTTCAGCAGTTGTGCAGCATGGGTTGAGGTGGTCAGGTCCTGGCAGGGCTCTCGGCATCTCTGATAGCTAAAGCATGTCAGGGTTTGAAGGCTGGGTGCTCTGAGGTTGCCTATGCTCGCTGAAGTTCTTCCCAGAACGGCGGTAGTTGGTCGAGTATGCCACAGGTTATTTGGTTGGGTAATCTGAGATAAGGTGTCTTAAATTTAATTTAGAAATTTACAAGTTTAATGATTATAAATTAATAAGGTAACGATTTTGACCTATACATAGTTTATGTGGCGTCAAAAAGAACCCCTTTCACTGCCTTGAACCTCGTTTATTAATTCACCAAATGAAATGATCTGGCTGTTTGCAACTTTGTCTGTAATTTTGCCCCAGGAATATCTGAGATTAATTTTGGGCATCTTTATTCTGACCCTTTGCTTTGTTATTCCTTTTTCTCAATCATGAGCTATCAAGGCCCCATCCCCACCAGTTGTGTCATTGACTGGGTGTTTGACTAATTTTGTACCACAGTGTGGTCAACAGACTTTTTTTCTCTGAAACACTCTGACCTTTGAACTTGAATTTGGAACACATTCCAAGAATGTTTCCATTTACCGGTAATGATATAATGTGGTCTGTTTTCAATAAAAGGTCCCTGGGTAGAGATTTGAATTGCTTTTGGTTGGGTGATTGTTTCCAGGAGAAGCTGAAGTTCTTCTGTAACTTTCAAGGACAGTATTCTGCCACCTGATCCTAATAACCCCATTTCCTGCCAAGCTAAGATGCACATTTCTTGCCAGGTTCTGTTTAAAACAGAAACTTAGTATCTGAACTCACTTACAGGATGGTTCATGGAATTTTAAAAGATGTCTTTAGAAATGGAAACGATCACTTTTAAAAAAATCAAAATAGATGTTCAGGCAAATTGGTTACCGATTAAGAAAGAAATTAACTAGAGTTAATCTTATGAGATAGTCCCTTGGGGTAGAATTAGCAGCCTTGACACAATGCGGGGGTGGGGGGGAAGCCAGGCTTTAGGGAGAGACATTTTCTTGATATTATTTCTGTATCCTGTTGTGCAAGGTGTCTTAGAGGCGGTAGGCTGAGGCTTTTTAGAGTTAAAATATCCTCTCATGAAACATTGTTTGCCAAGCAAGAAATGTTCTTCAGAGCAGCTGCCAAGAAGCCCTTTTGTTAGTGTCAGCTTAAAACAGCTTGGCTCCAGACGAAGTTTCAAGGAATCATAAAACTCCCACAGGGGTTTCTAATTGGGGATCTTAACATTTCTGTGGCTATTTTGAGTTTTCCAAATTTCTCTCTATTTCCTAAGGATCTCAATCCCTATTCTTAGTTCCATTTTCTTCAGCAATTCTCCAGTTTAGTGGTGAGGTTATGGAATTAACTGTCTTGTCTCCCTCTTGATTCATATTAACAGACACTGTGTGTCATTTAGTATTTTTCTGATGGGTACTAGAGGAGTGAGGGAGGTTATTTGCAATAAATGCTTTTAAGTCAGAATGCCATGGGTTGATAATTTGACTTTTTTTCTGACACTTTTCTGCACTGGCATCCCTTTGAAGTTTCACTTTTAAAAGCAGTATTTAAAGTTTTGAATTTTAATGGTGAGGTCATATATTAAAAGCTTGATTTATATGGTAGATAATATGTGTTCTTTCTCGAGGAAGAAAACTCAAAAATAGTAGACTCTTTAGCCTACCTTTAGGTACACGACTTATCTTCTGTATTCTTCACAGTTTTATTTTTATTTTTTAAGAAGATTTTATAGGATACTGGCCGGCCATTATCCTATAAGACATAATTTGTTTTAATCTCCTAATTTGTTTCACAAGGGATTTGAAATGGCTTATAAAACTACATGTCCTACAATAACACAGTTGAGGGAAGTAGGGAAAAGGTAGAGGAAAAATTTGAATACGACTCATCTTCTGTATTCTTGACAGTTTTATTTTTTAAGAAGATTTTGTTAGCCCTGGCTGGCGTAGCTCAGTGAATTGAGCACAGGCTGGGAACCAAAGTGTCCCAGGTTCAATTCCCAGCCAGGGTACATGCCTGGGTTGCAGGCCATAACCCCCAGCAACCGCACATTGATGTTTTTCTCTCTGTCTCCCTCCCTTCCCTCTCTAGAAATAAATAAATAAAATCTTAAAAAAAAGAAGATTCTGTTTATTTTTAGAGAGAGGGGAAGAGAGGGAGAAAGAGGGATAGAAATATCCATGTGCCAGACAAAACCTGGTTGGTTGCCTTTTGCACACCCCTAACCAGGCATCTGGCCGGCAGCCCAGCCATGCACCCTGATGGGAATCAAACTGGCGATCTTTCAGTTTGCAGGACAATGCTCAGCCCACTGAGCGATACCAGTTGGTGTTCTTGACAGTTTTAGAGTGATGTCTATAAAAACAGAATTTAAAAACTCAGTTCAGAATACTAAATTTACAGTATATGTAGCTTCTGACCCTTAAGTGTATTTTTCTAATGTATATAGTTATTTAAAGTATGAATTTAATTTAAGTTTTGTTATCTTTGTGTTTCAGTATGAAAACCCGTGGACAATCCCAAATATGTTGTCAATGACGAGAATTGGCTTGGCCCCAGTTTTGGGCTATTTGATTATTGAAGAAGATTTTAGTATAGCGCTAGGAGTTTTTGCTTTAGCTGGACTAACTGATTTGGTAAGTTATAAAGTCACTCACTTCCTTTCCACAGGCCAGAGTTTCTACTACATGGAAACAGCAGACTTGAGTCTGTTCTTCCTTGGAAGGAAATCCTCAAGATGAGCTTCACCTGGCACTTTGTGTAGGGCTTGTCTTTAGCATCATTGTGGGACTCTTATTTATACGATCTAAGGAAAGTAGTGAAGGTTGTATGAAGGCATAGGAGAGGGAGCTTTTTACTCTTGGTTTTTAACTTCTTCATAATAGAAAAACACTTTGAAATTTCCAAAGAGCCAAGTACTTGCATTATAGATAGAAATAAAGGAAAGAAGCTATGCAACTATTTTTCTCTTTATTGTAATAGAGAGAAATAACTCTGATCTTCAATGAGATTTGGTTGTTACTGGTGGACAGGGAAACAGTGGGCTAGTTGTTGTGATCAGGGAGCTTGTAGAGGCTGGAGCTCCGCTTGGGGGGAGGCCACCGGCTCCCCACATATCTGGCCTGTGATCCATGCTCTTCTGACCACTCAGCAGGAGACCCTGCCATAGGTGGGCATTAGGCATCCACCCTTCTGTTCCCCCAGCAGATGGATGAAGGAGAGGATTGCTCCTGGGCACCACTGTGTAGAGGGTGTAGAGGGCAGGATTTACTTGGGCCACTTCCAATTAGAACTTGGAAAATAGTTTTATAACAGAAGACTACGTTATGTGTTAAATAGGCTTTCATGGACTGGCCGGCCATTATCCTATAAGACATAATTTGTTTTCATCTCCTACTTTGTTTCACGAGGGATTTGAAATGGCTTATAAAACTACATGTCCTACAATAACACAGTTGAAGGAAGTAGGGAAAAGGTAGAGGAAAAATTTTAAATCCAGGCAAAATAGGTACAATATATTCTTGTACAGGGCTGGCGGAGATCCATATGAGCACCCATGACAGGCAGTAATGATTTGGTGCTTCTAAAAACTGGTTTGTTTGAAAAACTTTGCTCAATATTTAGTGAGAATAAAGAGAAACTAATTTCCAGTTAATTAAAAGTTTTACAGCATCTTTCATTGTAACATCAGTTACTGTCTTGAGGTTCATATAAACAAAATACCTGCCAGTAGCTGGTGAACAATGTGGAACTGGCTGAAGATTTTGCAGGATAAACAAACGAGGGCATTCGCACCAGTATCTGGCATTTCCAAAGATGCGTCAAACATGGTCCAAAACGGCTGCCACCTCTGGTTTTCAGTTTTTGGTCCTATTTGTCACAGCTTCTCCCCAGTCTCATAGTCTCTCCTTTCTTTTGTTCCTGCTTTTATCTCTGAAGCCTGAAGGCCTCTGCTCATTAGTAATATGGTCTCCAAGCCTGTCCAAGGCTTTTTATACTAACAATGGAATTTTGGGGGGGGGGGGAATAGACAAAATCTTGTTCATCTATTGGATTTGATTTTTTTGTTGTTGTTTGTAGATTTCTTTAGCTGCCACATGAGATTGCAATATTCACTGAAAGGGAGGAGCCTTGTTTACATTTTCATATATAAAACAGTATATTTGGAAACCTGAGTTAACTGGCCTTATAGTTCATATTTATTCTATGGAGGTTTTGATGCCTCCAGAGTGGCTGCTGGGTAGATGGCTGGATTCATTAAAGGTTTAATCAGTGGAATGAGAAGGCCTGATTTACGTTGTTTATGGGGAGTGAATTATGGGAAGGTGAGAGTGGAAGCAGAGAGGCTGGTTAGGAGGCTTCCAGTAACCTTGAGGGGGTTGGTCATTTGGACTGCGGTAGGAATTTGGAATGGGAGAGAAGTGAATGGGTTTGAGATCTGTTTTGAAGATAGAGTTGATACATTGATGGATTGAATGTATGGGGTCAGAAAAAGTTAAATATGACTGGTAGATTGTTACTTTTTTTTTTTTCAACAAGCAGGTACATGGAAATTAACATTTTCTGGGATTAGCAACACTCTGGGTAGGGCAAAGTTTGTGGAAAATACCAAGAACTGTTATGCCTTTTTTAAAGTCTTCACTTGAGGATATATATTTACTGATTTCAGAGAGAGAGGAAGCAGTGGAGGAGTGGGGCAGGGGGAGAAAGAAATATCGATCAGTTGCCTCGTGTATATGTCCATGTCCTGACTGGGGACGGAACTTGCAACCCAGGAATGTGCCCTGACTGGGAAGCAAACCTGTGACGTTTTGGTTTATGGGACAACGCTTCAACAAACTGAGCCACACCAACCAGGGCTGTTGTGCCCTTTCATGTAGAGTTATCAATCGGGTAGTTGAATGGAGTACTTTGGAGTTGGAAGAAGTCATGGTTAAAGATAGATTTGAGAGTTATCAACATATAGATAGTCAGGTCTGGGCAAAGTCAATATAGGCTGTGATAAGAGAAGGGGTCAGAGGAGTGAGCAGTAAGCAGCGCAATGGAAAGGGAACAAGAAAACGACACTGAGAAGATACAGCTGCCGAGAAAGGGAGCATGTTAGGCAGTGAGGTGTCCCAGAAGTTAGGTGAAGAAAGTGCTTGAATTTGTGTTGCTGTCAAGTCACCTAAAAATGTAGACTTTATTGGTGACCTTTATGAATACCATCCATAGAAGATGGGGACAGAGTGGGCTGGTGTTCAAATGCGAGGTGGTGATGACAATAGACATCACTTTGAGGAAGCTTTGCTTTGTAGGGTAATAAAGAAATGGGATCAAGGAAGAATGGTTTTAAAGATATGTATACTGGGGAAAATTCTGTTCTTAATTAACTAATTAATGTTCGGGTAGGACAGGAGAGATTGATGATGCAGGGAAGGTGGGGAAGGAGGACCTGGGATCAGGGAAGGCAGAGAGAATGAGTGGGTTCCTGTACGTGGTGGATTTGGAGGTGGGAATAGGAGGAAGCGTTGATGGTTTGTTTCTGTGCTGTGCGGAAGATGTAGACATCGTTATGAGCTAGAGTGAGAGGTTTTGGAAGGGATGGAGTTGGTTTGAGGTGAGAGAAGACAGTGTGAAAAGAGAAGGTAAGCAGGTGTAGTTGTGGTCAGGGAATACTAAGTGCCCAAGGGAGATCTGGTGGTCATGAATTTGAAGTGGGGTCAATCAGCCTATTTATGTGGTTTTTTTTTTTTATCCTCACCTGAGGACATTTTCTCATTATTTTTAGAGAGAGGGGGGAAGGGAGAGAGAGAAACATCGATGCAAGAGCAAAGCGTAGATTGGTTGCCTCCCTTATGCACTCAGACCAGGGATTGTACGTGTCTGGATTAGGGATCAAATGCATAATTTAGGTATGTGCCCTGACCAGGAATCTAACCTGCAACCTTTCGGTTACTGAACACCGCTCCAACCAACTGAGCCACACCAGTGGGGCTGGGTTTTTTTTGTTTGTTTGTTTTTGATTTTTTTGGTGAGTGTTCAGCTGCTCGGGTACAGGCCTGGCTGGAGTACACAGGTAGTTGTGTTCGAGCAGGATTA